>NC_136527.1:12171342-12373842 GCF_053919585.1 Euprymna scolopes | reverse complement strand
ACACAGTACGTTGGGAGTTGGCGATCTGTCAGAGACACACGTCGGGTCACATAACCATGCAAAGTATTTTCCTTTCTTTACATAAAATTTTATATAGCGGCCATTTTGTAATAATTGAGCTCATTACACGGAATTGTAACACAAATATAGCGTACTTACGTGATATTTCCCCTTCAGTTTTAGCCTTGACTGCGTTGTTTGTACAGTCATATGAATGCATTCATTGTGTGGAGTGATGTAGATGTCGATGGAAGGGACCACCTTCCAGCCACAATTTGAAAGTAAGTGTTCTTTGTTGAGGTTTAGTCGATGGGCACTCGAGTTTGGCTTGAATCGAAGTTGAATGATAAAGTTTTGACCAATGGTCGTGTTCTCGAAGCTCCGTAACTTGATTTTACTTTTTCCATTGAAAATAGCACACCCATTTCTCAAGGCGACATTTTCCAAACCGAAACCAGGATTATTACCGGAAACGTCCCGGAACCGGAAGCCGTGATTGAAGTTAAGATTGACTTTCAGTCGACATTTTTTATCTACAATAAAAAAAAAATAATAAAAAAAAAAAAAAACCTGGCAAACGCTACGAATTTTTTACATATTAACTTTTATGTTTTCAGCGAAGCACGTATTTGGAAACATGTTTTCAAATATCTGTCTGTTTGTGTATGTGTGTGTGTGTGTGTGTGTGTGTGTGTGTGCATTTCCCTACCAAATAACTTTGTCAATTTTCAGTCTACAGACTCGAGATTTGACATAAGAGGTTGAGATTTGGGAAAATCTTTTTAATCAGTTTTCGGCCAGAAATTTGGCTGTTAAGGGGTCAAAGTTCAACGATTTGACCTTTGAGAACTCTACCAAACTCCTCTGCCAATTTTGGGTCTAAACACTTGAAATTTTAGATATAGGTTACTTGATATAGATCTAACTTTATAATTTGATTTGAGCCCAAAACAATGTGTTAAGGGATCAACATTGGGGTCAAAATCTTTTTAAAAATAGACCTCTACGATCTCTACCAAATTACTCAGCCAATTTGGAAATTTTACATAAAGTATATTTAGACATAGGGCAAGCTTTTTTAAATCGTTTTTTTTGCTGAAGGGGTCAAAGATAAAAAAAATTTACTTTTGGGGTCTCTAGCAAACTATTCAGCCAATTTTGGGTCTAAACATTTGAAATTTTACATAAAGCCGTGATTGAAGTTAAGATTGACTTCCAGTCGACATTTTTTATATACAATAAAAAAAAATAATAATGTTCTACACCCCCATCATGCATCCCCCCCATTGTTTCATCACCGTTCCCCCAATAAAAAAGGGATACCAAAGTGCCGAGAAGGGTCAATAAGGACTGAAAGACCGAGGAACAAGTGCCAACCAGACCTCGGCTGGACAAGCGCAAAGAGAACTAGGACCTTGGGGAGGCTGAGTGCCACTCAAATTCCAGTATAAACCGATGGCCACTACCAGCGAGAAGTCAATGGTAAGCGGGTGTTGCGATGATACAAATTCATTTGCAAATGCTATCGAAGGAGGTGGAGAGAGCTGGACGTCTGGGGAGACTTGTTGTCACTCAGCTTCCAGAGAACACCACAGGTTTCCAATCAGATCGTTTGTTGACTTGTGTGTAAGCTCCGTGTGAGCCAATAATAGCAATAAACTGAAAGCGAGAACCTTAATGGAAAATGCTACAAATTTTTTTATATATCAACTTTTATGTTTTCAGCGACGCAACGCACGTATTTGGAAACATTTTTCCAGCACAGTAACAATTAATTAATTACAATGATTTCTAGCATCTACAAATTTTTGCCGATTTGTATTTGACTTATGGCGTACAAACCGGCGGAATGCATGCTGTCTTTGTGCAATGGCAGCTGCACAATCTGCAGTGAACCATGGGGTGAGTGGTGTTTGCTATAATATAATATAATGTGACTCTTAGATAAAGTCTCCAAAAAACGTTGCCAATCTAATTGGTCCCACTTTGTCAACTAAGCTCCAGCCCCTGCCCCATCGCTTCAATGTTGCATCACTGTGCGTGTTTTACTGATGAACTTGTTTCACTTGTGCCCCCTCGACGCACATATCCCCGACGAACCCGCTTAGCAATCAGATCTCACCCCTTCACTGTTATTCCTATTTGCAATGCCTCCCCATGGGACAGAGTTAGACACCAGGGTCGTTTTTTAATGTGGAGAAAAGGACCACTTCCCTGTTGTTGTCCCTAAATGCCAGAAAGCTTTCTATTCTAATAGTTTCTTCCCTCCAACAGCTAGACTTTGGAATTCCCTTCCTGCTGCCTGCTTCCTTGGCTGTAGTGATATGCAGAAGTTTAAATGTAACATGAACAAATATCTTGCTAATCTTTCCTACACATGGCCCCGATTAGTAGCCCCTTACGTTCAAGTGGCGATATGCTTTGTAAGAGGTGAACATGAGTAAAAAAAAAAAAGTAAAGAATAAAAAAACGAAATCAAAGACCATAACAGAAATCATGAAGGTGAAAAGTTGTTGAAAATAGGTGCACTTGGCATGGACATGGCAGAAAAACAAATATGTGGATTGTCAAAAAGAAAATAATTGTTGATTGGAACTGTTAAATATCCAGGCCAAGTGCACTTGGCATAGACACGCACCTGGCCGGAAGATAACAAAATAACATGATTGATTATTAAAAAATTGAAATAATCGGTGATTGAAGTCAGTCACTTGGCCATGAAAAACAAATAAAAATAAAATCGGGACAACCTGCAAATATTGTATGTGACTGTTACCGTTTTGAAGCTACATCCAAGGGAGGTCACTTGCATATTATAACAATGATTGTATATTAATCTAATGGAATCTGATAATGAAGCTACATCCAAGGGAGGTCACTTGCATATTGTAACATATATACTGCGCAAACACCTTCTAAATTTTTCAAATCGGACCTATAATGCACAAGCACCTTCTAAATTTTTCAAATTGGACCTATACTGCACAAACACCTTATAAATTTTTCAAATTGGACCTAAACTGCACAAGCACCATCTAAATTTTTCAAATCGGACCTATACTGCACAAGCACCTTCAAAATTGTCAAATGGGACTTATGCTGCACAAGCACCTTCAAAATTGTCAAATCGGCCTATAATCCACAAGCACCTTCAAAATTGTCAAATCGGACCTATAATGCACAAACACCATCAATTTTTTTCTAATTGGACCTATACTGCACAAGCATGTTCAAAATTGTCGAATCAGACCTATACTTCACCTACCGTTACAAACCTTAGATAACCAACCTCCACCACTCTGAAACATGTCACCAAAACGGACTGCGAAAATGCTCTTATACATTTAAAACACATTTGAAATATTTTGCATTTTGAATACTTTCTGAAGAGGACGCTTCATAGAACGTCTGAAACGCATTAAAAACTATTTCAATGATCTAAATATAAGACTTTTTTTTAAATGAAAAATCAAAACACGGAATAATAAAATAATGTTAAAAAATACCAATTGTTGATGACCTTGTTGTATAACAGGGGGTTTCATATTGGCGATCATATATCGAGAGATGACGGGGACATTTCACGGGTACATGTAATACAGGAATCACGATGCTGAGAGAGGCATTTATAACAGAAGAATAGGAAGAAAAAGATTAAAATAAAATTCAATGAATACTTTACCTTTGTTGATTTTTTTTCTTGAGATATTAAAGCCATGGAATCGGTCTGGTATTGCATTTGGATTCCTTTCGCTATTCTTGTTGGACTGACTTTCTTTATTTGAAGGTTGGTCGGGGTTTGTTTTATTTGGAATTACGTAGCGATCAGCAGACATTGATTTGCGCAGGTTTAATTGCTCCGAAATCTGGCCTTGCTGGGGAGGTATTTGAGTGCACAACTCTTTAGAAACCGACGGTATCGAGTTATCAGTCCCTTTCTCTGCAAATGTTTTCCCTTTTCTCGAATCTGGCACGTCTTCGGGTAACATTTGTTCAGTTAAAAAACGTTCGGTTGATTGTTTATTAAAACTATCTGTTTGGGAAAATCGATCGTTTGGGGATCGAAATATCTGAGAATTATCGGCCGACATCTGAGTGATTCTGTTTGGAGACTGCGTCGGTTGAACATTTGTTCGAATCAAACCAGACAAGGATCGTTCAATGGCAGGAAATACGCGAACCGGAAGTGAAACATCGCCATTTTGTATCGTTGTCGTAATGGCGTCTTTTTCTCTGTTTGGAAGTGATTTCTTGGAAGAGATTTCATTTTTTAGCGTAATCGTCTGCTGGTTTCGCGAAGCTGGGTTTGATAAGGTCGAACTTTTACTCCTTTCATCTTTTGTTGGTTCTGGCGTAATCTGTTTGCGCTGTACTGTCATTTTGGAGTTTTGCTTATTGAAAATCTGGATTCGAATAATTTGGTTTCCTCGTCTGTTCGCCGATCCACGTACTTTTAGTGTAATTGAATTATGTCTGCCGGATTTGCATTTATGACATGAGCGCCGAATAGTTTTATTGCTCCTCGGAGAATTGGGTGGATTTATGGATTCAATTTGTGTTGGATCGACAGTTTCTGTTTCCGTTCCATCGTTCAGTTTAGTCAGTGCCGCATTTACGTCTAATTGCGCTCGGTTTAAAATATCGTTCAAATCTTTGATCATCTTCAGAGTTTGATTTGAACTTCCGTTAAGTAAACGTTTTAATGATCCGTGCAAATTTGACCCTACTTGGATCGGCATTTTTAAAGTTTGCTGTGAGTCTGTTATGGATTGTGGAAGACTAGTTTTCGAACGGTTCTGTGTTGCAGTTGATTGCGGACCTAGCGAGCGGGGTATTATAGAACTAGTATACATATCGATACTTGTCGGTGTTGAATTATAAAGTAGAACCGTTATTTTTCGAGTTTGGTTCGATCTTACTTGGGGTGATATTGCAGTTGTAATGAAGGATAGTAAGGTTTGTTGAGGTGCTGTATCAGATTCTGGAGGACTAGTTTTCGACTGCTTCTGTTTCGACGTTGATAGCGGATCTGACGAGTGGGGTTTTCTAGAACTAGTATCCCTATCAAAGCTGACTGGTGTTAAATTGTCTGAACGAATCGTTAATTTTTGTGTTTGGTTGAATCTTATTTGAGGTGATAGTAGTGTAATAGTCTGTTGGGATTCTGTTTCGGGTTGAAGAGAACTAGTTTTCAACTGCTTCTCTTTCGTCGTTGATGGTAAGCCTGATGTGCGGGATTTTATAGAACTAGTTTCCTTATCAAAACTTACTGGTGTTAAATTCTCCGAATGTATCGTCATTTTTCGGATTAGGTTGGATCTTACTTGAGTTGACAGTAGCGTCGTAATAGATCCATCAGATAGTAGAGTTTGCTGAGATTCAGTTTTGTGTGGTAGAGGACTAGTTTTCGACTGCTTCTGTTTCGACGGTGATGGTGAATCTGACCAACGGGAGTTTCTAGGAGTGGTATTCCTATCAGAGCTTACTGGTGTTGATTTATTATGCATTTTTGTTGTAAGATTTCCAGATGCTCTGAATCTTGCTTGAAGCGGAAATACATTTGTGATAGATCTGTCGATTATCACGTGCAAACGGCTTGAATCTGCTCCTGTTTTAGTAACCATAACTGGATTGTTTTCGGACCCGTTTTCAGATTGGAAAAGAGTTATTGTTCCCATATTCTGTTGAATGGATACTCCTACATCTGTTGTGCGTTTCTTTGTAGAACCATTAGGAGTTATTGCTTCCATATTCCGTTCAAGGGATACTCCTATATCTGCTACGCGTTGATTTGTAAAACTATTAGGAGTTATTGCTCCCATATTCTGTTGAAGGGATACTCCTATATCTACTGCGCGTTGATTTGTAGAACCATTAGGAGTTATTGCTTCCATATTCTGTTGAAGGGATACTCCTATATCTGCTACGCGTTGATTTGTAGAACCATTAGGAGTTATTGCTTCCATATTCTGTTGAAGGGATACTCCTATATCTGCTACGCGTTGATTTGTAGAACCATTAGGAGTTATTGCTTCCATATTCTGTTGAAGGGATACTCCTATATCTGCTACGCGTTGATTTGTAGAACCATTAGGAGTTATTGCTTCCATATTCCGTTGAAGAGATACTCCTATATCTGCTACGCGTTGATTTGTAGAACCATTAGGAGTTATTGCTTCCATATTCTGTTGAAGGGATACTCCTATATCTGCTACGCGTTGATTTGTAGAACCATTAGGAGTTATTGCTTCCATATTCTGTTGAAGGGATACTCCTATATCTGCTACGCGTTGATTTGTAGAACCATTAGGAGTTATTGCTTCCATATTCTGTTGAAGGGATACTCCTATATCTGCTACGCGTTGATTTGTAGAACCATTAGGAGTTATTGCTTCCATATTCTGTTGAAGGGATACTCCTATATCTGCTACGCATTGATTTGTAGAACCATTAGGAGTTATTGCTTCCATATTCCGTTGAAGGGATACTCCTATATCTGCTACGCGTTGATTTGTAGAACCATTAGGAGTTATTGCTTCCATATTCTGTTGAAGGGATACTCCTATATCTGCTACGCGTTGATTTGTAGAACCATTAGGAGTTATTGCTTCCATATTCTGTTGAAGGGATACTCCTATATCTGCTACGCGTTGATTTGTAGAACCATTAGGAGTTATTGCTTCCATATTCTGTTGAAGGGATACTCCTATATCTGCTACGCATTGATTTGTAGAACCATTAGGAGTTATTGCTTCCATATTCCGTTGAAGGGATACTCCTATATCTGCTACGCGTTGATTTGTAGAACCATTAGGAGTTATTGCTTCCATATTCTGTTGAAGGGATACTCCTATATCTGCTACGCGTTGATTTGTAGAACCATTAGGAGTTATTGCTTCCATATTCTGTTGAAGGGATACTCCTATATCTGCTACGCGTTGATTTGTAGAACCATTAGGAGTTATTGCTTCCATATTCTGTTGAAGGGATACTCCTATATCTGCTACGCGTTGATTTGTAGAACCATTAGGAGTTATTGCTTCCATATTCTGTTGAAGGGATACTCCTATATCTGCTACGCATTGATTTGTAGAACCATTAGGAGTTATTGCTTCCATATTCCGTTGAAGGGATACTCCTATATCTGCTACGCGTTGATTTGTAGAACCATTAGGAGTTATTGCTTCCATATTCTGTTGAAGGGATACTCCTATATCTGCTACGCGTTGATTTGTAGAACCATTAGGAGTTATTGCTTCCATATTCTGTTGAAGGGATACTCCTATATCTGCTACGCGTTGATTTGTAGAACCATTAGGAGTTATTGCTTCCATATTCTGTTGAAGGGATACTCCTATATCTGCTACGCGTTGATTTGTAGAACCATTAGGAGTTATTGCTTCCATATTCCGTTGAAGGGATACTCCTATATCTGCTACGCGTTGATTTGTAAAGCCATTACTCATTTGAGCTGATATTAAACTTGTAACAGATCGATCCGATGTCGTTCGCAACCGACTCATATCTGCTCCTTTATTATCCGGCGTTATTAAGATCTTCTTTAATTCCGTTTTGAATTGAACAGGAGTCATTCTTAAACTTCTCTCTTTTGGATAAATCAATGGTTCATTAGACGGCCGAATATTTGTTGGATCAATATTCACGTCGACGCTTAACGGGTTTTGCGTATTATGTGATTGTATGGTCTGTTCACGAGGTTGATTTGAACTCGTAAAGAGTCGGTCGATTGCCACATCTAACTGATCTAAACTGCTTCCTGTTTGTTTTGTTGACGTCATTCCTGTTTCTTTCCCGGATTGGTTCAGAACAGTTTTCATCTGTATCTTCTTTGAAAAGAATACTTGATCCAAAAGTCGTATATTTGTTGGCTTAATATTCATGTCGATGTCCACCGGGTTTTGTGTAGTGTATGATGGTATTAACTGTTTTTGAAGTTGATTTGAACGCTTAGAAGGTCGACCGAATGCAACGTCTAACTGGTCTAAATCTTTTTCTGTCTGAGCCGACATTATCGCATCCATTTGTGATTCTTTTACGGTTTGATTAAGAATATATTTCGGTTGTAATAATGATTGCGCCAAAGGTCGTATATTTGTAGAACTGATATTTACGCCGACGGTAACTGGGTTTTGTGTGTTATGCGGTTGTATTGTCTGCTTTTGAGGCTGGTGTAAGTCCTTAAAAGGTTGGTTCAATTCAATTTGATATCTGTCTAAATCTCGTCCGGTTTGATCCAACATTATTTGAGTCGTTTGTGATTCTTTTTGGTATTTGTTACGAATATTTTCCGCATGTTTTATGAGGAAAAACGGCTGATCAGATAGTCGTACATTTGTAGGATTAATACCTAGGCTTTCGCTTACTACGCTTTTTGTATTCTGTGATTCCGTTGTTTGTTTTTGAGGTTGATTTGAACCCGCAAAGAGTCCATTGAATGCGACGTTTAACCGATATAAATCTGTTCCTGTTTGAGCCGACATTATCGGAATCATCTGTGAGTCGTTTTCAGATTGATCAAGAAGATTTTTTGACTGCAATAATGATTGACCAGAAGGTGGTATATTTGTAGAACTGATTTTTACGCTGACATCTACGAGGCTTTGTGTATTCGGTGATTTTGACGTCAGTTTTTCAGCTTGATTTGATTCCTTAAAAGGTCGGTTGAATTCAACTTGATAACTGTTGAAATCTCGCCCGGTTTGATCCGACATTATTTGAGCCGTTTGTGATTCTGTTTCAGATTGGTCAAGAATATTTTTCGACTGTGCTTTCTTTGTAGGGCTAGTATTCATACCAATGCTTACTGTGTTTGGTGTAGTGTTTGTTTGTATCGTCTGTTTTTGTGGTACTTCGAATCTGATCTGTGGTGGATTTGAAACTGCGGGCACTCCGTTAACTATTTTATCTGAAGCGTTTACATCAGCCCCTTGGCTCGCAATTAAAGGGATCTTTAGGGGTTCGATTTTAAACCCGGTGAAAATGTTTTTTACAGATTTCTGATTAAGAGATGGGGATAGACCTTGTAGGTTAGGATTAAGGTTAGACTTAAGGGAAGATGATAGATCTATTGGGTTAGGACTAGGATTAAGGTTAGGATTAAAGGAAGACGATAGATTTGGTGGATTAAGATTAGGGTTAGGGTTAGACTTAAGGGAAGACGATAGATCTATTGGGCTAGGGTTAAGATTAGGGTTAGGGTTAAAGGAAGATGATAGATTTGGTAGATTAAGATTAAGGTTGGGGTTAGACTTAAGGGAAGATGATAGATATGTTGGGTTAGGGTTAAGATTAGGGTTAGGATTAAAGAAAGACGATAGATTTGGTGGATTAAGATTAGGGTTAGGGTTAGACTTAAGGGAAGATGATAGATCTATTGGGTTAGGACTAGGATTAGGGTTAGGATTAAAGGAAGACGATAGATTTGGTAGATTAGGGTTAGGGTTAGACTTAAAGGAAGATGATAGATCTATTGGGTTAGGACTAGGATTAGGGTTAGGATTAAAGGAAGACGATAGATTTGGGTTAAGGTTAGACTTAAAGAAAGATGATAGATCTATTGGGTTAGGGTTAAGATTAGAGTTAGGGTTAAAGGAAGATGATAGATTTGGTGGATTAAGATTAGGGTTAGGGTTAAGAGAAGATGATAGATCTATTGGGTAAGGGTTATGGTTGGGGTTGGGGCTAAGGGAAGAAAATAGATCAAGTGGTGGGTTTAGATTTGTTGAATTGATATACAGAACAAGCTTTCCCGGTGTTGGTTCACCATGCGATTTTATTGTCTGGTTTTCAATTTGGTGAAGCGTTACTTCAATTGGTTGTAACGTTGTAACGAATCGGTCATCTGTAACATCCGACTGGTACAAATCTCTTACTAGACGAGACGCCATTATTGGAGTCTTTTGTGATCCGGTTTGGAATTGAAGAACAATGGCTTTCGATTTTAATAAAGATTGGGGATCGATTAATGGTGTATTTGTAGGCGCGATACTCACATCGAAATTTACTAGATTGCGTGATAGTATCGCTTGCTTTTGCGGCTGATCGAAACTCAGTTGAGGTGACCTTGAAATAGATCCGTTGACCATTTCATGTAAGCGGTTTAAATCCGTGTTCTTTGATCCAAGAAATTTGTCCGATGACGAAATTTGTGAGACACGAGAACCTTGCCAGTTTACACCTGTTCCACCGTTTCTCTGGTTAGAATCATATTTCTTAGCGGAACTTCTTGTTTTATCATTCATGTCAGTCAATTCTAGAATCATATTGGGATTCGTCTTGGAGACTCTCAGCGGATCGGTAGAAGTAGGAATCAAGTTTCCACTGAGATTTGCCTTAGAGTCTCTGGGCAGATATATAGAAGTTGCAGTTGTAATTTCAGAAATCGTAGAAGGAATCGTGTTAGAGTTTCTTAATACGCTTTTCAGAAACATACTAGAATTTATTTTGGAGTTTCTCAACAGATCCAGAGAACTTGCATCTTCCAGAATTATGCTAGCATTTGTCTTGGGGTCTATTAACATATCCAGAGAGGTTGCGTTTTCCAGAAATTTACTCGAATTTGTTTCGGAGTTGCTTAACATATCCAGAGAGGTTGTGTTTTTTAGAAATTTTCTCGAATTTCTTTCAGAGTCGTTCACCTGTTCTAGAGCAGTTGCGTTTTCCAGAAATGTACTCGGCATTGTTCCAGAGTCGTTCAACTGTTCTAGAGAAGTTGCGTTTTCCAGAAATTTACCCGGAATCGTTTCAGAGTCGTTTAAATTTTCTAGAGAAGCTGCGTTTTCCATAAATTTACCCGGAATCGTTTCAGAGTCGTTCAACTGTTCTAGAGAAGCTGCGTTTTCCAGAAATTTATCCGGAATCGTTTCAGAGTCGTTCAACTGTTCTAGAGAAGCTGCGTTTTCCAGAAATTTACCCGGAATCGTTTCAGAGTCGTTCAACTGTTCTAGAGAAGCTGCGTTTTCCAGAAATTTACCCGGAATCGTTACAGAGTCGTTCAACTTTTCTAGAGGAGCTGCGTTTTCCAGAAATTTACCTGGGATCGTTTCAGAGTCGTTCAACTTTTCTAGAGAAGCTACGTTTTCCAGAAATTTACCCGGAATCGTTTCAGAGTCGTTCAACTGTTCTAGAGAAGTTGCGTTTTCTAGAATTATACTCGTGTTTGTTTTGAGTTTGCTGACGTTTTCCAGAATTTCACTCGCATTTGTCTTGAACTCTATCAAAAGATCCAGAGAAGTAACGTTTTCCAGAATCATACTGGGATTGGCCTTGACGAAATCCATGGAAGTAGAAATTTCATTCGCAGAAATAAAGTCTGAACTGGAATTCCGATCTTTGATTTTTGTTTGATCCCACACCGGTCGATTTCGGACATATTTTGGGAAGCTTCCGTGAATCCCAAAGTTTTTTCTGGAAGACCATGATGGCCTTCCTAGAGCAAGATGAGTTCTTTGTTCATCGATGTCTGTAGCGTTATATTCTCTCTGCGTGCCATCTCGGCCGATTGCTCTCCAGCCTCCGTGCGGATTGACCGATGCCAATATCGCAATGAACCCGTTCATGAGAACAAAGACGGTTGCTGACTGCGTTAAACGACTCTTCATTGAGAAACGACTTGCCTACCAAAAAAAAAAAAAAAAAAAATAGAAAAAAAGGAAATTAAAGGTCAAATATTAAAGAGGTTACATCGGCTGAAACGTTGTGAAAATAACAAATGAGATGAGAATAAATGTTGTAGTTAATTTACTTACTTCCTTTTTCAGGAGGTTAAACACAAGGTCAAGTTAATAGATAGCGGAGTGTTTGTACAGGGGATAACGATAAAATTATCGCATTAGAAAAGATGACATGATTCTATTTCCGTTTGATAAAAACCGGTTTTCTTCGGTTCCGATTTCGTAATTCTATTCATAGTAGCTACATTGTTTTATGATACATCGTTTTATGAGACATCATTTTATGAGACATCGTTTTATGAGACATCGTTTTATGAGACATTTTATGGAGAAAATTATGTGATAGACATTCTATCTAAGAATTTGAAAAATATTTATTAAAGAAACCTTTATTCATTGAATTAGTTTAGAATTATTTTGGAGATGAGCTAAACAGTACTATATGTGAATAACAATCAATATATACACGCGCGCGCGCACACACACACACACACACACACACACACACACACACACACACATATATATATATATATATATATATATATATATATATATATATACTAGACTACCCGTGACCCGTTGGGTCAGTATGTTATATTAGCTATGGAATTCATGTATGAGCGTGACACTTGTGACGTAAAGAAAATAGTTTTTTGTGACATAACAGAAACATTTCTATGAAAGTATATTAAAATGAAAAAAGAATATAGATAGATTTCTATGAGTCGTTTTGTTTATAATGGTTTATTTTGAAAAAAAAACAAAAAACAAACTTACAGCCATTTAATTATAAGTGGTTTGCCATACTTATAGGTAAATTTGCACTGAACAGATACCATAATACTTAAAGTTGAATTCAAATTTTGATATATCTTTTAATTTAAACACGAAAACAAACCAGCAAACAAACAAACAAACAAACAAACAAACAAAAACAACTGGGACGCTGAAAACGTACATAGTAAAACAATACGTTTTATTATCGCGTTGATTATTTATTTGTAACACAATTAAAAAAAACATTTTCGGGATTATTTATGTTGGGAGTGCAGAAGAAAATGTATTAATGTTTTTTTAAGAAAGGTGTATTAAAAAATGGAGAATAAAATTAAAAAAAAAATAAAGGCGGTGGGTAAATTACCATTGTAAAATGCTCTTATGGTTGTTAAATGGGTTAAAGTAGATTTATTTGTAACTTAACTTAAACGTAATACGAAAATGAACGATGTAAAAAATGAAGAAAGTATTAACAATTGTTTATTTGGATGATTTAAACGCGAAAAAGCAAAACAAAACAAAACAATTGGGACGCGGAAAACATACACAGTAAAACATTACGTTTTATTGTAGCGTTGATTATTTGTTTATATACGCATGCGCAACCGGAAGTCGTAAACCGGATGTTGTGTTACAATACCCGTTTACAAGGTCATTTGAGTTATATATATATATATATATATATATATATATATATATATATAATGATTTGGAACTCATTCCATTTGTGATTTTTTCCAAGGAATTCTGCCTTTTGGATCATTTTGGACCATTTGGAACTGACCTGTTGGATTGGAAGTTTTTAATTCGACCGTGTTTGGATTTTACCATTCTTGGATTTTTTACCCTTCACCGGACTATCCATTCATGTGAAATCTTTTTATCATTTTTCTTTTACCTCCTATTCCCCTTACCTCACTTTTTTTTAACCAAGTAAGATCTGTGACTTACTTGTAGTTTCATTAAATACTTTTATATGCAAAATCCGATCCCGCATTTTGCTAATTCCTGCCCTCTGATGAGAAGGAGAGTATTTCTTCGAAACTCCGCGGATTAAGGACTATCTACTTATCTTGTGCTTCCTTTTTAAAATTAAATATACATTCATATCTTGCTACGATGTGCAGACCGTTTGGCTCATAATAGATTTCACCAGGCAAGAAAAATTAAAAAAATAAAAATTAAAAAATTAAAAATGGTTCCAGACCACTTTCAATTTTAGAAGAAATATACTTTGCCATGACTGGCGTAGAGCGAGCTTAAAGATCTTTAAAATTGAAAATGATCTTGAACCATTTTTAATTTTTGAATTGTTAATTTTCTTGCCTGGTGAGATCTATTATGATCGAAACGGTCTGCACATCGTAGCAAGATATGACTATTTACATAAAGAATAATAAAAAAATATCATTTGCCCTCTTTGATTGAGCACTATCAACGACTTTTGTTGAAATTCAATAACTCTTCGTTTTTAGATATCTCTCTACCTGGAATATATATATATATATACTTGCGCAAATGGAAATTCTTTTAACTTTCTTGAAGTTATATATTTGGATTTTACCGTCACTGCATTATTTATCTTCCACCAGACTATCCATTCATGTGTAATCACCTTTTTTCTTCACCATATTCCCTCTGCTTCACTTTTTTTGTTATCAAGTAAGATCTTTGACTTGTTGTTTCATCAAATACTTTTGCATGCAAAATCCGATCCCGCATTTTGCTAATTCCTACCCTCTGATGAGAAGGAAAGTATTTCTTCGAAACTCCGCGGATTAAGGACTATCCACTTATCTAGTGTTTCCTTTTCAGATTAAATATGGTTTTAACTCATTTCAAAGTGTTTTTAACATGTTTTATTAACTGTTTGCTCGTATTATAAGCTCTATTTCCTATTTGGTATTATCGAGCTTTTACATCTGGCTGAGATAACTTTATAAATATTAATTCTTTAATATTTATAATATACTTTAATTTTACCATCTTGGATCATTTTGAGTTTCGAAGAAATACTCTCCTTCTCATCAGAGGGTAGGAATTAGCAAAATGCGGGATCGGATTTTGCATGCAAAAGTATTTGATGAAACAACAAGTAAGTCAAAGATCTTACTTGAAAACAAAATAAATTAAGCAGAGGGAATATGGTAAAGAAAAGGGTGATTACACATTAATGGATAGTCTGGTGGAAGATAAAAAATCCAGTGACGGTAAAATCCAAATGTAAAACTTCAAGAAAGTTAAAAGAATTTCCATTTGTACAAGTAAAATCCAAGGAAATCCCGTAATTGGAAGAAGATGGTCCATAATAATCCAAAGGCAGAAGTCCATGGAATAATTCACAAAAATGAGTACAAGGAAAAAAATAATATTAATAAAAGAAAAATAAGATGTGCTTTTCACTCTACTATTATAAGCTCTATTTCCTATTTGGTTTTATCGAGCTTTTCTATCTGGCTGAGATAATTTTATAAATATTAATTCTTTAATATTTATAATTTACTTTAATTTTACCATCTTGGATCATTTTGGTAAATTTAATTGTAATTTTTATTATATATATATATATATATATATATATATATATATATATATATATATATATATCAGTGCCGTATCTAAGGGGGGGCGGTTCGGGCGACAGTAAAGGGGGTGACATTTGAGCCAACTGCCCCGGATGACGTTTACTCTAGTTACGCCACTGAACAGAGTTTTTGTTTTTTTTTGCCTGTGGAACACAATACCACAGAGCTGCTTCCAAGCTGACTATGATATGCTCGTTTTCAAGTCCAACGTAAACAAGTTCTTGATGAGCCTACCTCTAAAATAAATTAACTTATACAATTATCCTCTGTCCTTTATTTTACTTGTATCGCCACTTGGGTGTAAAGGGCTAATATTTGGGATCATATCTACGAAAGATTAACAAGATGTTAGTTTACATTACATTTAAACGTTTGCATTACAATACAATTCACACATGCGCGGACTATTGTTGCCACATCTGGGATGGAGCATCTATCACCAGGGTCTCCCCATCTTAGACAGGGTCCCTCCAAAAAAAGGGTTTCAAATCAAATACGTCCCGCACTATTAGTCAAGCTCCAACATCTGTCCCATCATCGCAATGTTGTGTCCCTGTATCTCTTTTTTACAAGAACTTTAATGGAATGTGACCCTTTCGACACACAGACTCCCGACTAATCAAGCAAGAGGCAAAATCCCACCTCTTCACTATTGAGGTCTCTACATGCCGGAAAGCTTTTTGCTGAAATAGTTTTTTTTTCTCTTAGACTGCTAGACTTTGGAATTCCCTTCCTTTTTCCTGTCTCCCTGACTGTACTAATTTATAGAAATTTAAATGTAGTGTGAACAGACACTTTGCTGCTCAACCCCCCACACGCCTCCGAATAGTATACCCTTTGTTTTGAATGATTCAGACTAAAAAAAAATAACATATTTTTTTATTTATTTTACTTTCGTCCACCCCTAACAAGGCACATTGCCATTCGGACGTAAGGGGTTACTATTTGGGACCATGCCTAGGAGAGACAAACAAGATGCTGGTTTACGTTATATTTAAACGTCTGCATTACAGTACAGCAGGAAGGGAATTCCAAAGTCTAGCTGTTCTAGGGAAGAAACTATTAGAGTAGAAAGCTTTCTGGCATTTAGGGATCTCAACAGTGAAGGGGTGAGCTTTTGCTGCTAAGCGGCTTTGTCGGGCATATGTACATCGAAGAAGCATAAGTGCAATGATAAGCAGTAACTATATGGTAAAAAAAAAACAAAAAAAAACTAAAATATTACCTTATTTAGTTTAGTTGAATCTGAAATTAGTGTTTTTACTAATTATTCTGGTATTGTTTGTTGTTATTATTTTTAACAAACTCCATGTTCTTAATATTTTTTTCGATATTTTCCAGATTTAAAAGTTCGAGGGATTTGGTAGCGCCTCCGTTGTATCAAAGATGTCGAGTCACCATTTAGGAGATTAGAAAGACTTTCGCTGTGATGGTAAAGTTTTAACAAACTCCAGGTTTTTAATATTTTTTTCCCCAATATTCTGATTTATAGGTTTGAGGGAATTTGGCAGCGCCTCCGTTATATCAAAGACCTCGAGCCACCATTGTTTTTTTGTGTTTTTGTTTTGCTTATTGCAAACTTTAATAGAAAATTTGCAAACACTTCTATTTATACCAGTTCCCTCCAACAATGGCGGACATTAGCGATCAGTTATTATCACTTATGACGTAATTCACCTGCCCACAACCAATCAGCTTTTTCGATTAAAAAAAAAAAACTATTAGTTTCAAACTTCGGCGCCATGTAGCCACAGGTAAGTTAATATTTTTCATAAACAATAGCAGGGAGACTCTATGTTGCCAAGGCTTTGGAATTGTTATCCTGGGCTCCCCAAATCACCAGAGATTACACCATTTCTGCACTCATCGGGTTAGTTTATTGCTTATGACCACGGGTTAGGGATCGCTGCTGATTTGAGATGGAAATTAAATTCTGTACAATTCTAGGAGGTCCATCCTCCCAGGCTTTGCCTTCTCTCTTTGAGAAGGGGTTAGTTTATTACTAATGCCGACGAGTTAGGATTAGGGTAAGGGGTCGCTGTTGATTTGAGGTGGGAGTTAAGTTCTGTATAATTCTAGGAGGTCCATCCTCCCAGGCTTTGCCTTCTCTCTTTGAGAAGGGGTTAGTTTATTACTAATGCCGACGGGTTAGGGTTAGGGTTACGGGTCGCTGTTGATTTGAGGTGGGAGTTAAGTTCTGTACAATTCTGGGAAGTCCATCCTCCCAGGCTTTGCCTTCCCTCTTTGAGAAGGGGTTAGTTTATTGCTAATGCCGACGGGTTAGGGATCGCTGTTGATTTGAAATGGGAGTTAAGTTCTGTACAATTCTAGGAGGTTCATCCTCCCAGGCTTTGCCTTCTCTCTTTGAGAAGGGGTTAGTTTATTGCTAATGCCGACGGCTTAGGGTTAGGGTAAGGGGTCGCTGTTGATTTGAGGTGGGAGTTAAGTTCTGTACAATTCTAGGAGGTCTATCCTCCCAGACTTTGTCTTCTCTCTTTGAGAAGGGGTTAGTTTATTGCTAATGCCGACGGGTTAGGGTTAGGGTAAGGGGTCGCTGTTGATTTGAGGTGGGAGTTAAGTTCTGTATAATTCTAGGAGGTCCATCCTCCCAGGCGTTGCCTTCTCTCTTTGGAAGGTGTTAGTTTATTGCTAATGCCGACGGGTTAGGGTTAGGGTCGCTATTTATTTGAGGTGGGAGTTAAGTTCTGTATAATTCTAGGAGGTCCATCCTCCCAGGCTTTGCCTTCTCTCTTTGAGAAGGGGTTAGTTTATTGCTAATTCCGACGGGTTAGGGTTAGGGTTAGGGGTTGCTGTTGATTTGAGGTGGGAGCTAAGTTCTGTATAATTCTAGGAGGTCCATCCTCCCAGGCGTTGCCTTCTCTCTTTGAGAAGGGGTTAGTTTATTGCTAATGCCGACGGCTTAGGGTTAGGGTAAGGGGTCGCTGTTGATTTGAGGTGGGAGTTAAGTTCTGTACAATTCTAGGAGGTCTATCCTCCCAGACTTTGTCTTCTCTCTTTGAGAAGGGGTTAGTTTATTGCTAATGCCGACGGGTTAGGGTTAGGGTAAGGGGTCGCTGTTGATTTGAGGTGGGAGTTAAGTTCTGTATAATTCTAGGAGGTCCATCCTCCCAGGCGTTGCCTTCTCTCTTTGGAAGGTGTTAGTTTATTGCTAATGCCGACGGGTTAGGGTTAGGGTCGCTATTTATTTGAGGTGGGAGTTAAGTTCTGTATAATTCTAGGAGGTCCATCCTCCCAGGCTTTGCCTTCTCTCTTTGAGAAGGGGTTAGTTTATTGCTAATTCCGACGGGTTAGGGTTAGGGTTAGGGGTTGCTGTTGATTTGAGGTGGGAGCTAAGTTCTGTATAATTCTAGGAGGTCCATCCTCCCAGGCGTTGCCTTCTCTCTTTGAGAAGGTGTTAGTTTATTGCTAATGCCGACGGGTTAGGGTTAGGCTGAGGGTTAGGGTTAGGGGTCGCTGTTGATTTGAGATGGGAGTTAAGTTCTGTACAATTCTAGGAGGTCCATCCTCCCAGGCGTTGTCTTCTCTCTTTGAGAAGGGGTTAGTTTATTGCTAATGCCGACGGGGATGCCCAGGCACTATTTGCATGTCAGAGTGCCCCTCCTCTGGGCTGCTGACTTCTCAATCCCATTTTCCGACTTTGGTATCCAAATTCTTGCAGTAGGAAAGAACTAAATACCCTCCACGTTGCCCTGGATTGAATGATGATCAATGAATGTTTCATACTCCTGCATTTATATTCTCATCATTGTAATCTACATTGCACTGTAGAGAACCTACTGTTAATTTTCTAAAATTATTTTTTATATATCACTAGCCTGAGTGCTTAGTGTGGCTCAGGTGTTTGGAGGTGTGTGTTGAGCCAAAAAAAAAAAAAAAAAAAGGTAGTAGGCAGGCAGGCTCGACCCAGTAATACGAAAGTGGAAAAGAACGTGAAAAAAAAACCCCCAAAAAACATGACGTCTTTGCCGTTGCGTCCATCGTCAAACCAGAAGTAGCAAAGGTTTAAAGTAAGGCTAGGCAATCGAAAAGAGGGGATGGCTTTTGAAAATATCAGCAAAAATGCGATCCCTTACTGTAGAAAGTGCACAGTTGAAGGTGAATGAATTTTTTGATATTTATTGTCCGAAGGGTTGAGCTTCAAAACGATACTGATCCCGTGAAAATTTTCTCCCTTTGTAACAAAGTTTTAGGCAGCCATACATACATACATACATACATACATACATACATACATACATACATACATTTAAACAGACAGGTGAGATTTATATTATAGACTAGCCTGGGTGCCTGGCGTTGCCCGGGTGTTTAGAGGTGTGTGTTAAGCAAACAAAAAGTGTTAGGAAGTGACGTAGGTTTAAATTAAGGCAAGACAATCGAAAAGAGGGTATATCTTTTGAAAATATCGGCGAAAAAAGCGACCCCTCCCTGTAGAAAAATGCATAGTTAAGGGTGAATGAATTAATGTTTTGGGCTAATTTTTCGATATTTGTCGTCCGAATGGTCGAGCTTCAAAATGATACTGATCGCGTGAAAATCAGTTGCCTCTGTCGAAAGTTTTAGGCATACATGCATACATACATACATATATTTAAACAGACCGGTAAGATTTATATTATAAACTAGCAGAGTTCCCGGCGTTGCCCTGGTGAGGAGATGTGGTGAAGGAGGGGGGTTAAAACGACAGTAGGCAACCCGGGTGGAGAGAGGTGTTAAATAAAAGTGGTAGTAGGCAGGTTAGGGTTAGGGTTAGTAGGCAGGCAGGCTTGAATGTGCAACGCAAAAGAGGAAAAGAAGATGAAAAAAACCTTACATATTAGTTGATGTGTCCATTGTGAAACCGGAAGTCGTGAGTGTTTAAATTAAGGGTAGACAATCCAAAGGGGACGATGACGTGCGAAAATGTTGACCCCTCCTTATAATAAAAACGGCCCAGTTGATGGTGAAGGAATTAATGTTTTGTAACCCTAACCCTAACCCATTTCATCAAGATCCATTGTGTGTGTCGAAAGTTTTTAGCAGATACACACACACACACACACACACACACACACACACACACACACACACACACACAAGCACACATAAACACACACACAAGCACACATAAACACATACAAACACACCCACACAAACACACACTCACACACACACAAACACAAACATACACACACATAAACACAGCACACACACAAACACACACTCACACACACAAACACACACACAAACATACACACACAAACACACACACAAACACACAAACATACACACACATACACATACACACAAACACACACACAAACACACACAAACACACATAAACACACACACACAAACACACACTCAAACACACAAATACACACACACAAACACACACACAGATTTTGCCTTCTATATTACAGACTAGCCTGGGTGACCGGTGTTGCCCGGGTGTTTGGAGTTGTGCGTTGAGCAAAAAAAAAAAAAATGGTAGCAGCCAGGCAGGTTCGAACACGTATTACGAAGGAGTAAAAAAATGTGAAAAAAAATGACACAAACCGGAAGTGGTGTAGGTTTAAATTGAGGCTAGACAATCGAAAAGAATGGATGACTTTTGAAAATATCAGTGAAAAAAAGCGACCCCTATTGAGGGTAAAGAAATTTATCTCGACTTGCCGCTAATCCGGAACTCTGAAACGTTGAAATTAAGTAAAGTCATTCCAAGCGATATGATGACTTGCAAAAATTGCGATGCAAAAAATGGCGACCCTCCTTGAAGAAAAGTGCCCAGTTGAGGATGAAGGCATTAATGTTTTTAGCCAATTTTTCGATATTTGTCGTCCAAAGGGTCGAGCTTCAAAACCATACTAATCTTGTGAAAATCCGCCGCCTGTGTTGAAAGTTGTAGTCAGACATACAAACATACATACATTTACGTGTTGGTCATCTGATATCAAGTTGCAAGGCTCTTTTGAGAGACGGCTACTACACAGCAAGACATGATGGACCATTATTGCCCGGTTGTTAAAGAAAACGTTGGCCGGGTGTTTGGAGGTGTAAAAGAGAAAAAAAGTTTTAATAGAAATGTAGGCTCGAACCCGAAGCCTTGACGCGAAGGGAGAGAAATTGATAAGTGTGTTAAGTTAAGGTTTATAAAGTGAAATATACAGGTGCGAGGAAGTGGCGTCATGTTTGACCTAGTTTTGCGGCGCTGCAAGCCAGTTATTGTTTCCCCCGCCCCATCATTTGCTTTTTGAAGACGCGGCGAGCTGGTAAAAGTCGGGAAAATTAAATACACATGCGGCCCCCGTTCTTAAGTCGTAGATATTATGATTTAGACGTGATATAAAAAGTTTTAAGAAGGAGTAAGCCGACCGAGAAGTCCGACGATAAAAGCCTTTTGCAGACATGCACAAAAAGCGAACATACATACATACATACACACACATTTTGTCTTTTATATATATAGACTAGCGAGGAAACTCCGGTGGTGTGGGGTTTCAAAAAAAAATATTTTGGTAGGTAAGTATGAGATCCAACCCAAACCGTTGAGGCAAAGTTGTAAATTAAAGTGTGAAAAAAAAAAACGTGCGACGTTAACCATTGCCCCACCGCAAGATGCTAAGGGAAACACGTTTGAATTTATTTAATTACTTGGATTTGGCAGGTGCACGTTTTAATGAGTTAATGAGGTCAAGTTTGACTGCGGGATTTTTATTTTTCCCAAGATGTTATAGGAAAAAGACTAACCCACATGAGGCGAGCGACAAATGTTGAATATTTATCTTCCCAAAATCGAGCAAATTAAATAGACAGGCGAGCTTCGTTGTTAACTCTGAGATATTACGATTTATATGTGATATAAAAAGTTTTAAAAAGTTGTGAAGCGAGCGATCGCTTCTCTGAAAAAAGCTTTTTGTAGACATACAGAAAAAGCGAACACACATACATACATTTTCGCTTTTATATAGATGACTTGAATTTAAGTTTAAAATTCAAAAGTCAATTGTGCTTCAAACGTGCCCCTATCATATCAAACTATCTGATGTTGATTTTATATGTTGGGCCTTTTAGCTTGTGTGGTAAAAAAACTTCTCGAATTCACTTGTGATGTTAGGCTGTGTAAGGTGTTAACTTAGGTCTAAATTGCCTGTTTCTTCTTTCATTGGATTATTTCGATTATTGACATTCCAAGACAAAACCTATATAAGAACACTGCCAGGCACATAAAGTACCTTCATGTGAAATTTCATAGAAATCGACTCATCTGTTTTCGAGTCGATAGGGAACGAACTCAGAGAGAGAGAGAGAGAGAGAGAGAGAGAGAGAGAGAGAGAGAGAGAGAGAGAGAGATCACACGACTCTTCAAATTGTAGGGCCCTGTCAGTGGGGCATTAGAATACGCCGACTGCCCCCCTGCAAAGGGTAAAAGTTACTCAATAGGGGTCCTGGATATGACCTTAAACTATATCCAGTGGTGAGGCCCCAGCTTGTGGGCTTTGGGGAGTGTGGAGCCACCCTTTAATTACCATTGCTCCCAGGTCCACTCTGACCCGGAGTGGTAGTACCTGTTAGGGTCCCAACTATGGGTTAAATAGAAACCGACGTGAAAACAACAAATATACTCTATTAAAAAGATTTTTCTTCAAAATCTTTGGATTTGGCATTAAATAACCTGAAAAGGGTTGATATGCCGTAAAACAAAAACAACCAACCAACCAAATTGTAGAGCCATGGTTTCCCATTGCTTTCCGTGTTAATTCAGGGGTGCATCTTCCCTTATAGGTTAAACACACCTCGAGATACCAGCCTGGAAATTTCTACCGCGGTACATACAGCGCCTAGCCTTCTCAAATGGTCACCCATTTGGTATTGACCAGGTTCATCGTTGCTTAAACTGAAACTTTTACTTAATCTGAAGCTCTCAGAAATGCCATAAAACTGACTCCACCCTTCCCTCGAAAGCGCACGCATGCACACACACACACACACACACACACGCACACACATGCACACAACGGCACACACATACACGCATACACACGCACGCACACACACATGCACGCACATACATGTACTAGTACTGTGGTGTAGTCCCTTTAGTTTTAATGGTACATGCTCTGACGAACTACAAGCCCTTGTACCCCCCCTCCGACGTAAATACCTCCGACAAACCCGACAAGAAGCAAAATCCCACCCCTTCACAGTTGAGATCCACAGATGTAAGAAAGCCTTCTACTCTAATAGTTTCTTCCCAAGAACTGCTAGACTTTGGAATTCCCTTCCCGGTTCCTGCTTCCCCAACTGTACTGACATAAAGAAATTCAAATGTAATGTGAACATACATCTTGCTGCTAAACTCCCTACATAGTATCTCTGCAATTCATGTCCAAGATAGTAGCCCCCTACTTCAAAGTGGCACTGTGCTTTGTTTGAAGTGAAAATGCAATAAAAATGACATTAATTATAACTGTTGCAAGTCAGCTGAGGAACCGAAAGAAAAAAAAAGCTATGACGTCATTTTTGACGTCACTAGTGAATAATAAACAGAAGACAGTGAAATGAATGGCTCTCGTCTTGGAGAGACCTCATGTTTTGACGATCTTAAATGGAACACTTACATTAAATCCGTTGCCAAGGCCGCTGGAAAAATGGTGGGATCCTTCTATCGATCCAGTAGATATCTCACTGCTGATGCAATTCTCTATCTATATAAGAGCCAGATACGTCCAAGGATGGAGTACTGTTGCCACATCTGGGCAGGAGCTGCTAGAAAAGACTTGTCCTGCCTTGATAGTTCAAAATAGATTTTGTAGCCTTGTAGGGGATGTCCTTTTTTCTTCCCTGCAACCTCTTTCTCACAGAAGAGTGTTGCGACTTTGTCTCTGCTTTATCGTTATTTTCATGGAAAGTGCTCGGATGAGATCCATTCTATGATCCCCCCCCTCGCCAAACTTTCACAAGAAACACCCGTCTAGCAGAAAACCACTATCACTAATTTCCCCCACTCTTTATCTGTGCCTAAACCTAAACGTACATTCCACGAGCAAAGCTTATTTCTTAGAACTGCACGCCTGTGGAATTGTCTTCCGTTTTCCTGCTTTCCGGCTGACTACAATATGGTTGTCTACAAGTCTAACGTAAACAAGTTTTTGATGAGCCGTTCCATACAAGTTAACAAATTTACCGAATTTCCATTACTAACGATTACTATATTGTCCAATTTCTACTGTACACTCTTTAACCCTTATCCTCGAGTAGCCTTATGGCCTTGATAAGTGGTGATGCCTATGTAAAAAACAAAAAACAAAAACAAAACAAATCCATCCGTTTAAACAACATCTGCCAGTTTGTGTCGCACATTAGGGCAACGTCGGGTCCACCTGCTAGTTTCGCATATTGACTTTTATTTTAATTTTATTTAATTTTTCTTTTTTAACCCGGTTTCACTGTAAACAATTTCCCGTCGAGTGGATGTCATCGAGTATAGTATCTAAATTAACCGAATGTTGTCCGAAATTGGATATTTTCCCCCACAGTTCGGTCACAACATAATTGCTTTTTCCAACATACGTCCTTGTCACAATAGGAGAGATGTTGTCTCACCGTCGGCCAGTCTGTCACGATATCGTTTTAAAAACGGGCAGACAGAATAGAATCATTTTTTGTATTATTTGGACTATGATTCTCATCTTGGTTGTTTTTTTATTTTTTATTTATTTTTTTTACAACGTTTCGGCCGATGTAACCTCCAGCCATCTTCAGGTGCTAGATGTTATTGGTAAATAGTGAAAAAATGTTTTGTTTATTTGCTTTCCCAGTAGAATCATTTTAATTAGGAGATGACTTTGAGTGAGTCCACATCATCAACGTTCTGATCCCCATCTGGCATCAATTGGGATGGATGGCTCTCGTCTGGGAGAGGCCCCGTGTTTTGACAAGCTTCTGGGTTTGACCTTTACTCCTGATCTGAAATGGAACACGTACATCAAGTCTGTTGCCAGGGTCGCTAGAAAGATGGTGGGATCCTTCTACCACTCCAGAAGATATCTCACTACTGATGCAATTCTCTATCTATATAAAAGCCAAGTACATCCAAGGATGGAATACTGTTGCCATATCTGGGCAGGAGCTGCTAAAAACAGCCTATCCTGCCTTGACAGACTACAAAATAGACTTCGTGGCTTAGTGGGGGATGCCCTTTTCTCTACCTTGCAACCTCTCTCCCACAGAAGAGACGTTGCGAGCCTGTCCTTGTTTTATCGTTATTTCCATGGCAGGTGCTCGTCTGAACTCCAATCTCTGGTTCCCCCTCGCCAATCTTTCACGAAAAACACCCGTCTAGCCGAATCCACTGTGAAAAATTTCCCCCACTCTTTATCTGTGCCTAAATCAAAACGTGAATTCGATGAACAAAGCTTCTTTCTTAGAACTGCACGCCTGTGGAACTCTGTTCCGTTTGCCTGCTTCCCACCTGACTACAACCTGGATGTCTTCAAGTCCAACGTTAACAAATTCCTAATGAACCGCCTCCTTAAGTGAACACTTCATCAAATCTCCACACTAACGTAATGTACTTGCAATAACTCTTATCCCTGAGTGGCTTCTGGGCCTTGATAAGTGGTGACCAATGTGTAAAAAAAACAAAAAAAACAACATATATTTTTATTTTGTACAGAAGTATTATCAGCTTATTTGTTTGTCACGTGGAAGTACAAAATATCATTTTTTTTTTTAAATTCAAAATATATGGTGCGATTTTGATGCAAAGCCAAAAGGCAGCTGAAATAGCAAGAAATTCAATTAATGTAGTATGTGGCCAGTCCAGCTATGATTGTGACACGCTTCTTTTTGCCCCTCGTTGCCGTAGACAGCTTCAAACCCTGCGGCTCGGTTTTCTTTTTGGCTTTTATCACACCTTTGCCACCATCTAAACCTTACAATAGAACTTGACGGCTAAACCTTAACTAGTACATACTTTTAGATAAGGTATCATGCTAATCAGTCGTTGAAAAGGTTTCTTGTAATTATTAAATGAAATAAGCTTAGTCTTGGCGGCATTGAACGCTATCACTTATCACCACTTATCAAGGCCCAGAAGCCACTCGAGCTACGGCCCCATTCCACCACAGATTAGAGGTCTTCCTCTAGAGTTTTAGTCATTTCCTTAGATAGGTATTCATTAATTTTTCCTTCGTGTCTGTTATAGAGCGAAGTGTCATCAGCAAATATACCCATTTTTTTTTTTTTTTTTTTTTACATGGGAGTCACCACTTATCAAGTCCCAGAAGCCACTCGAGGATAAGGGTTAAAGAGTGTACAGGAGTCAGGGGGACAACATCGTAGTAATCGTTAGTGGTGGAAATTTGGTAAATAGGATCACATAAGGGGAACGGCTCATCAAGAACTTGTTTACGTTGGACTTGAAGACGACCATATTGTAGTCAGCTGGAAAGCAGGCAAACGGAAGAGAGTTCCACAGGTGTGCAGTTCTAAGAAAGAAGCTTTGTTCATGGAATCTTCGTTTAGGTTTAGGCACAGATAAAGAGTAGGGGGAATTATTGATAGTGGTTTCAGCAAGACAGGTGTTTCTCGTGAAAGTTTGGTGAGGGGGGACCATAGATTGGAACTCAGACGAGCACTTGCGATGAGCAATTTACCAATTTTATTAAGGAGGTCGTTTTTTAATATCAGGAAGAATAAAGGTTCAAGGATTGACCCCTGTGTCACACCGGCATTTCGTTTTGATGTACGATGATGCTTGTTGCTGAAGAAGGCCATGCCGCTATCGCATATGGAGCGGCGCCAAGTGTCTCTGTCCGCTGCCAAAGTCTCCAAAAGATTAAAAGACATTGCAGAATGAGCTTGATGCAGTCTGTGTAGCGTTTCTTCGGGCAGCTGGTATTTCTTCGGCCGTGAGTGAGCTGATCAAAGAAAACTCTTCGAGGTAGTCTGTTCAAGGGCAACTTGATGACGTGACCCAACAATCTAGAGAGGCAACTCCAGCTCTACTGCGAATCTTTGAATGGGACACCTTGTGCCCTCTAATAGAGGCCGAGGATTTGCTGTAGTTATCTGATGTGAAATGACTCTATGTGATGGCGATATGGAACCCATATCTCAGAATATCTTGAGCACGTAGTACAATGGGGAAAGGAGTGGCTGGTTACTTTTAATGCATCTAAAACCAAGCTTCTCTCTTTACATCATCAACATTCTGATCCACATCTGGCATCAATTGAAATGAATGGCTCTCGTCTTCAGGAGGCCTCAAGTTTTAACAAACTTCTGGGCTTGACCATTACTCCTGATCTTAAATGGAACACGTACATCAAATCTGTTGCCAAGGCCGCTGGAAAAATGGTGGGATCCTTCTATCGATCCAGTAGATATCTCACTGCTGATGCAATTCTCTATCTATATAAGATCCAGGTACGTCCAAGGATGGAATACTGTTGCCACATCTGGGCAGGAGCTGCTAGAAAGGACTTGTCCTGCCTTGATAGAGTTCAAAATAGACTTCGTAGCCTCGTAGGAGATGTCCTTTTCTCTTTCCTGCAACCTCTATCTCACAGAAGAGATGTTGCAAGTTTGTCTCTGCTTTATCGTTATTTTCATGGAAAGTGTTTAACTGAGCTCCAATCTATGGTTCCCCCTTGCCAAACTTTCACAAGAAACACTCGTCTAGCTGAAAACACTATCAATAATTTCCCCCACTCTTTATCTGTGCCTAAACCTAAACGTACATTCCATGAACAAAGCTTCTTTCTTAGAACTGCACGCTTGTGGAATTGTCTTCCGTTTTCCTGCTTTCCGGCTAACTACAATATGGTTGTCTTCAAGTCTAAAATAAATAGGTTTTTGATGAGCCGTTCGATATAAGTTATCAAATTTAGCGAATTTTCATTACTAATGATTACTATATTGGCCAATTTCTACTGTACACTCTTTAACCCCTATCCTTGAGTGGCCTCTTGGCCTTGATAATGTGGTGATGCCTGTGTAAAAAAAAACATACAGGAGGGTGGGTATGACAACTGCATTGTACACAGTGACCCTTGTATGGGTCTTGAGATTGTGATTGGCGAATACTCAGTCATTCGCAGTGTCGTCAGAGACAATTTTATCAAGGAGGTTATTTATGAATATCAGGAATAATAAAGATCCGAGGATTGACTCTTGTGTGACACCTGCATTTATATCATGCTGTTTTGATGTACGACCATCGAGAACAATCTGGATTTTCTCTTATATAAGAAGGATTAGATGCATCCAGCAATACCATCTAATTTCGCTGAGAGCACCATCGTGCCAAACCTTACCAAAGGCCATAGATATGTCTAAAAATTGAGGACGTTTCTTGTAATTTTTACGTAATGTATCAAAAGCCCTGTTGTCATAACTTGGATGGGTTGAGAGCATGAGTTGTACAGCGGCGCATCTCCAATCACGTTCGTTTAACATTGTGTCACTTCCAGACGTGATAGAAGTCTCCTATTGCTCTTGGGATTTGTACACAACTGGCCAATTAGTAGATGCAAAAAAAAAAAAAAAAAAAAAAAGCAAAGAAAAGAAAAAGAAAAGAATACTGGTTTTCCTCAAACGGAAACGGAAGTGCACACAAAAAAAAAAAGAAAAAAGAAAACCAGTTTTCATATAACGGAAATGGAATCATGTCGTCTTTTCTAGGGGGACAATTTTATCGTTCCACCCTGTACATATGTATGCTTGCCTGTGAGCGAATATGAATATGTATGCGTGTTTGGAACTTCATGTATTCCTGCTGAAGTGCAACATCAGGTATCTCACTAGCTTTGGGTTTGATAGCTTTTCAAATGAAATATATATTGCTTGTGAATGTTAAGTTTGGAGTTTGAGGGAAGTATTTTTAGGGGATGTATCATTAGCCAATGCAATCAGTGGTTGAGGTTTCTGGTAATTATCTTTAATATAAATCTCACCTGTGTGTTTCAATGTATGTATGTATGTATCTCAGCTTGTTGGGGGAAAGCGTGCCCAGGGTGGCCAAAAGATGAGGTATAAGGACAACATCAAAGTAAATTTAAAGTGGTTTCACATGGACCTTGAGACATGGGAGGACGTGGCTGGGAGCAGGTTGGCATGGAGGAGCGCTATCCACGAAGGTGCTGCGCTTTATAGCAGGGACCTAAATCAAGCTGCTGAGGATAAACGCAAGCACAGAAAGGACAGATTATCAACCAGACACACCCAACCCCACCCACCATCACTACCTTTATCTGCCCAAATTGCACAAGAAAAATTGGGTCTAGGATTGGGCTCTATGCTCACCTAAGGACTCACAGAAGCCACAACGGAGGACAGTCTTACTCGGACACAAGTGACTGCCGATGATGATGATGTATGTATGTATGTATGTTTTGCAAAAACTTTCGACAGAGATGACGGATTTTTATGAGATCAGTATCATTTTGAAGCTCGATAAGCTAACCAGGCGAGCGAAACTCGAGCCTTGGACTTCCGGTTGGAAACTCCAGTTGGAACTCCGGTTGGAAACTTGAGTCTTAGACTTCTGTTTTGTTGGCTTCCTTGACTCTTGTGGTCTGCGATGTTGGTTCAGCTGGGGAAACACTTTCTGAACATTCTATTACTGATTGCTCGCTAGGTTAGCTTGTCGGAGTGAGATATCGGCATGGGTTAAAGCTCGTTTGATACCTCGTCCCTTGTTTGATATAAGGTAGGTTCATTTCCACTGTTGGATCTGTGTACGTTAATAGACATTCTTGTGTGTGTGGCATGTTTGCTCAGTTGGTAGAGTGCTCGCCTAGCATACAAGAGGCTCAGGTTTCAAATTCTGAGTCCAGATGTATCTAACTGATGAGCCTAAATGAGGGCGAAACTCGAGTCTTGGACTTCCGGTTTATTAGCTTTCTTGGTTCTTGTGGTCTGTGACGTTGGTTCGGCTGTGGAAATAATTATATATTCTCTCACATTTTCTAAAGATTATATATATATATATATATATATATATATATATATATATATATATATATATATATATATATATATATATATATATATAACTACTTCATTTACTCACATAAATTAAATATACGAAAGTATAGATTTATGCGTAAACTTTAAGTATTTACTTCAAAAGTGCTCAATACGTAGGTAGAGCTAGTTAGTAATTTATAAAATATATATGGCGATTAAGCTACACTGAATATTCTGCATTTCATCCACTATAGGATTCGTCAGGCTTATGCACGAATTCTGTGGTTGCTTCTTGTTTTTATATATGTTGAGGATTTTTAGTTAGCCAATCAGCTTTCTAGTATCCACCGCGCCCCTTCCTATCAGCCAATGGGCATGCATTTTATTGAACAAAGGATCTGTTTTAGAACTAGGTTAGTGGTTTAAGGTAGACGTTTTCCTTTTTTTTTATATATATATATATAAATATACCTATGTGTACACACATACATGCACATATATACATATATATATACATATATGTGTGATCGCAAATATTGTTGCTTGATAAATTACACTTTTTGTTAGACATTTATTTTGGACTGGGCAAAGTGTGTGGTGTCTATATGCTTGTGAGGGTATATAGAATGAATAATCCCACAAATGCCCTAGAATTTGCCGAGGCATACACTGATATATCCTCAGAAGAAATCAACATCATTAAAAAATGTAGAAAATCAGTTCTAATAAATAACAATAACCAATGGATAAAAACTAAAATGAAAAATTTGTTCGATTTGGCGATGGGTGCCAGAGACTCTGCAGAGGCATCAGATCTTGTGGGATTATTCATTCTATATACCCTCACAAGCATATTCGATACTACGGATATCGGCCTATATAGAGATGACAGACTAGCTATAATAAAAAACTCCAACAAAGTCAAGGGAGAAAACTTTAAGAAAATCATACACAAAGAAATGAAAAAATTAGGCCTAAAAGCGGACGTATCAGCTAACATAAAAATAACAAACTTCCTGGACGTCACGTTAAACTTAGATAAAAACACATATGAACCATACTTAAAAGATAACGCTACTCCAATTTACGTAAACCCTAAGTCCAACCACCCACCATCAATTATAAAACACATTCCTAACTCGATCGTAAGTAGACTCAGTAATAACTCAAGCGATGAAAATGCATTTAACAGGTCAACCAATATCTACGAAACAGCCCTAAAAAATAGTGGATACAAAAATATCGATATCAAATATAAGCAACAAAACACCAACAACTATAATAAAATTAAAAATAGAAGAAAAAGAACTATAATTTGGTATACGGCCCCATACAATCAAATGTTAAAAACAAAACTTGGCAAGCAATTTCTAGATCTTATTCAAAAACACTTTCCCACAACCAACCCCTTACACAAAATCTTCAATAAAAATACCTTGAAGTTATCTTACAGTTGTTGCGAAATTAAAGCACATAATAACAAAATACTAAATGAAAACAATGTAAACAACAACAAAATAAACAATAAAAAAAGAAAACACTATGACAAAAATAAAACCAACACTAGCAGAAATAATAATAATAATAATAATAATAATAATAATAATAATAATAATAATAATAATAATAATAATAACAAACCAACCCCGGACAAGAACAACCATACCATAAATAAAAATACTAATAACGAACAAGATAAATGCAATTGTAGACACCGCACACTTTGCCCAGTCCAAAATAAATGTCTAACAAAAAGCGTAGTTTATCAAGCAACAATATTTGCGAAAGAAAACCCGAATAACAAGAAATATTACATAGGCATGACTTCCTTAGATTTCAAAACCCGATACTATGACCACAAAAGTACATTCAAAAATAAAAAAAACACCGTATAAAACAACACTAGCGAATAAATACTGGGAACTCAAAGAAAGCGGACATTCGCTGGTAGTCGAATGGAAAATTATGAGACAAGCTACCACGTGCAGACATTTAGACGACCCATGTAAATTATGCCTCCATGAAAAATTTGCTATCCTGTACTTTAAAGAACCCCAAAATCTATTAAACTGTAGACGAGAAATAGCAAACAACTGTGTTCACAAAATAAAACTTACTCTAGGATAGCGATACAAAATAGCTTTAAAACTAACAATAACAATAGAAAACAAACAAATAAATAAATTAAATAAACATGAATATACATAAACGATCACACATATATGTATATATATATGTATATATGTGCATGTATGTGTGTACAAATAGGTATATTTATATATATAAAAAAAAAAGGAAAACGTCTACCTTAAACCACTAACCTAGTTCTAAAACAGATCCTTTGTTCAATAAAATGCATGCCCATTGGCTGATAGGAAGGAGCGCGGTGGATACTAGAAAGGTGATTGGCTAACTAAAAATCCTCAACATATATAAAAACAAGAAGCAACCACAGAATTCGCGCATAAGCCTGACGAATCCTAGTGGATGAAACGCAGAATATTCAGTGTAGCTTAATCGCCATATATATTTTATAAATTACTATATATATATATATATATATATATATATATATATATATATATATATATATATATATATATATATATATATATAAAATAAAATTATTTTAACTTTCTTGAAGTTTTACATTTGGATTTTACCATCACTGGATTTTTTATTTTCCACCAGACTATCCATTCATGTGTAATCACCTTTTTCTTCACTATATTCCCTCTGCTTCACTTTTTTTGTTTTCAAGTAAGATCTTTGACTTACTTGTTGTGTCATCAAATACTTCTGCATGCAAAATCCGATCCCGCATTTTGCTAATTCCTACCCTCTGATGAGAAGGAAAGTATTTCTTCGAAACTCCGCAGATTAAGGACTATCCATTTATCTAGTGTTTCCTTTTCAGATTAAATATGTTTTTAACTCATTTCAAAGTTTTTTTTAACATATTTTATTAACAGTTTGCTCATATATATATATATATATATATATATATATATATATATATATATATATATATATATAAAATAAAAATTACAATAAGTTTACCAAGGTAATCAAAATGGTAAACTTAAAATATATTATGGATATTAAATATATATATTTTTAAACCTTAATTTACTTGATTCCTCCAGCCTTGGCAGACGTGTATTAAATATTCTCTCCAGTGCTTTTTCTTTTAATGATTTGGAATTCATTCCATTTGCGATTTTTTCCAAGGAACTCTGCCTTTTGGATCATTTTGGACCATTTGGAATTTACCCATTGGATTGGAAATTTTAAATTCGACCGTTTTGGATTTTACCATTCTTGGATTTTTTACCCTTCACCGGACTATCCATTCATGTGAAATCTTTTTATCGTTTTTTCTTTTGCCTCCTATTCTCCTTACCTCACCCTTTTTTTTAACCAAGTAAGATCTGTGACTTACTTGTGGTGTCATTAAATACTTTTACATGCAAAATCCGATCCCGCATTTTGCTAATTCCTGCCCTTTGATGAGATGGAGAGTATTTCTTCGAAACTCTGCGGATTAAGGACTATCCATTTATCTTATCCTTCCTGTTTTATAATTAAATATGTTTTTAACTCTTTTCCAATATATATATGGCGATATTTGCAACTAGAAGTAAAAATAGGTTTAAAGCTCCTAAAATTCATACTAGAATTCATACTGGTTAGAATATTTGGAAAAATCAATTGTAAAAAATGGTATTCTCCTGAAGGTTGAAGGTTCAATCCTCAGTGTGGACGACCGAAAAATACAATTGCGAATTACTTAGGACTTCTATCCAGTCATGGCTGATGGAACGAGAGCATGCTACCCCGTGAAGTAAAATTCCGTCTAAATATCTGAGTTCGACAGAAACATTTCTGACTTCGACAAGATATACCTGAAGAAGGTCGGAGGTTACATCGACCGATACTTTGTGAAAATCACGCTCAAGATGAGAACAGTAGTCCGAAAAACCAAATAATCCGAAAAGCCAATTCACATCTCAAAAAATAAGAAACGTCAATTAGAGAGTTGTTAAATTTCTTTTCGCTCTTGTTCCCTGTTTTTTTTTTTTTTACTGATTGTATTTCGGCTTTTATGTAAATCAAATAAGAATGGTTTCTTTATTAGATTTGAACTCTTTTGTTTCCGTTCGATTTTAATTTCTGTTTTTACAACGTAAATGATTCTCTCTGCTTTTAGGGTTAAGGAATAGGGAAAGACGATACGTGTTCAGCTGCGTCTCTTTTGAAAACAATTTATTTACGGCATTATAAAATTTGAAACGCATTTCTTTATCGTGCACCTGCGCATTTACAATTAAAACCGATTGCTTCTAAACGGGAAGCGACCGTCGACAGTTGTTTAGAACCAATTTCTCCGTCCGGTAATAAACTTGTCAATTAGCTACAACTAGCAGGGAGACCCGACGTTGTCAAAGAATGAAGTAGGATTAACACACACTGTTAAATGCGTAACAGGCGAAGCTGAGAAAACATCAGATGTATTTCACACACGCAAATTCAGGATCTAGGCAAAGCCAGATGTAAAATCTGACTGAAAAACGATTAATCAATTAAACAAAGGAAACAATCGGATAGAATTGTTATGTTATGCTGGGGCAACATCGGATAACCTTGCTGATATTATTCTTAAAAAGTAAAATGATAGATAATGAATATTATTATTGTTTTGTTAATTGTTATGTAGAAAAAAGGTATGCAGAAATAATGTTATTGAAACAAGGGAACGTTTAGTAAAATATTTAGAAACAATCAAGGAACGAGGTGCGGCCTTGGGAGTTGAGTGCTAAAATACTACACAATAAATTTGTTCAGAAAACGTAACTGAAGGTCACGTGCTAGGTCTTTGTATGACCGAGTGACGTAAGCACAAAGAAATAGTTACATATATACAATCAGAGTTAGGAGTTAGCAGGAAACAGACTTAGCGAGAGGGTTAGCCGGATGAAGAGAGTTGAAGTGTTTAAGATAGGGCCTTTAATGGCTCTGTATGGGGCATAATCGTATTGACACACCGGTTCTTGTCAGATCACTGAAGTTAAGCAACGTTGAACCTGGTCAGCATTAAATGGGTGACCATTTGGGACTTCAAGGTGCTGTATGTGCTCTCCGCTTATCTCAGCATTGTTTCAAGTTGTCCTGGACTTCTCCTTGCCATTGGACTCAAACAGTGCCGATTCAAAAGAAGTGTGGTTGGGGATTGCACAGCTGCCCCTACTTTGTCTGAATACCCTTTATGTAAAATGTTTAGACTCAAAATTGGCTGAATAGTTTGCTAGAGACCGCAAAGGCAAAATATTTTGAACTTTGACACCAATTATGACTCCTTAACATTTATTGCTTTGGGCTCAAATCCAATTAAAAAGTTTTATCCATGTCCAAGTAACCTACATCTAAAATTTCAAGTGTTTAGACCCAAAATTGGCGGAGGAGTTTGGTAGAGTTCTCAAAGGTCAAATCGTTGAACTTTGACCCCTTGACAGCCAAATTTCTGGCCGAAAACTGATTAAAAAGATTTTCCCAAATCTCAATAACCCTTATGCCATATCCTCTTATGTCGAATCTCGAGTCTGTAGACTGAAAACTGACGGATTTATTTGGTAGGGAAATGCACACACACACACACACACACACACACACACACACACACACACACAGACAATTATACTTTTATAGATATACTAGCCTGGGAACCCGGCGTTGCCCGGATGTTTGGAGGTGCATGTTGAGCAAAAAAAAAGTGGTGGCTGGAAGAAAGCTCGAACCCATACTGTGAAGGAGGAAAAGAACGGGGGAAAAATGTGACGTCTTTGCTGTTACGACCACCGCCAAACCGGAAGTGACGTAGGTTTAAATTAAGGCTAGACAATAGAAAAGAGGGGATGACTTTCGAAAATATCGGCGAAAAAAGCGACCCCCCTGTTGAAAAGTGCCCAGTTTAAGGTGAACATATTAATGTTTTCAGCCAATTTTTCGATATTTGTCGTCCGAAGGGTCGCGCTTCAAAACGATACTGATCTTGTGAAAATCTGTCGCCTCTGTCGAAAGTTTTAAGCAGGCATGCAAACATACATGCGTACATTTATATATTGGTAGCTCAAATTTCTACCCAAACGATTAAAACGCTTGCCCTTTCTCTGAATACCCTTTATGTAAAATTTCAAATGTTTAGATCAGAAATTGTCTGAGTAATTTGGTAGAGACCACAGCAGTCAGTTTTTTTTAACTTTGACCCCTATTATGACCCCTTAAAACTTATTGTTTTGGGCTCAAACCAAGTTAGTAAGTTAGATACATGTCCAAGGAACCTACATCTAAAATTTCAAGTGTTTATACCCAAAATTGTCGCAGGAGTTTGGTAGAGTTTTCAAAGGTCAAATCGTTGAACTTTGACCTCTTAACAGCCAAATTTCTGGCGGAAAACCGATTACACGCATTTTTCCAAATCTCAGTACCCTGTATATGAAATTTTGAGTCTGTAGAATGAAAATTGACAGAGATATTGTGTAGGGAAATGTACACAGACACACAGACAGACACTTTCACTTTTATAGATATATAGAGAGATATTTATATATCATTTTTAATTATTACTTATTACGACAAGATATACCTGACGAAAAAAATACCTGGGGGAAAAAAATATTACACATCACATACGTACTCTCTTGTCCAAAAAATCAAAAAAATCCAGTCTAAAAAAACAGATTTTCTCTCTCTCTCTCTCTCTCTCTCTCTCTCTCTCTATATATATATATATATATATATATATATATATATATATATATATATATATATTATAAGGTAAAATTAAAAGCCAAGAACAATGCGAGATTTTTTTTTTATATAGAGTAAAATTAAATGCAAACAAAAGAAATAAAGTTCTTTTTTTTTGTTGTTTGTTTTTTCTTTTTCACACAAATTTTAACTCTAAACAACAGTAATTTTTTTTTCTGTTGTATTCAATGGTGATATAAATCTCAATATATTTCAGACTTATTAGACCATTTTCAAGAGAAGACAGCGGAAGAGTGTTCAAAATTGGAAAAGTAGCCGCAGAGTTTGCCACGTGATACCGCGAAATATAGAACAAAAAATGACGTTAGGAGAACGTTAAAATAAATCAGTTGATGTTTGAAATACTTGTTGCGTTTGTGAATCAAGGGAGATGACTATTCAAGCAAGTTTTTTTTTTGTTTTTTTTTAATTATTGTTTTTCTTATGTTTTAAACTTATATTATAAAAGCGGAGCTCAATTTCAGTCTATTGTTTAGTGTGGGAGTATTTTTTGAAATAATTAAAGATTCGAGGATACGAAGTTGACCTACGTTTCTTGAAGAAGCAAGAATGTTGATGTGAAAATCTGGTTCTGAATTAATGCAAGTGCGAATATGTTTATAGAACGACGAAGCAGTAGTGTTTAAGTGCTCTTTAATGCGGTGATGAAGCAATCTGGTAGTGCTTCCGATGTAAGATGCACTGCATTTAGCGCATTGTAGGTCGTAAACAACGTGGTTCTTAAAGCATAAACCTGTGTGTGATATTGGGCAATTAGAGAGTGAACAAGGGGAAGGTGTATGCGATGGATGTTTTCGGTTGAGCTGTTGTCTTAAAGTAGATCCAGTGTGGATGAGTTGAATGTTGAGCCCCTCGCTGCAGATGGCTTTTCGGATTGAAGATGAGATTTTGTCACTGAGGAAGGGTAGTTTTAGAAAACAGTTGTTAGAGAAGGGTCGGGTGTTGCGTTTTTTCTTTTTAAGTGAGGATAGGATCGTATTAGGATAGCCGTTTAGTGAGAGGGTCTGTAGGAAATTGTTAGTGTGTGTATGTTTGTCGGAGATGTTAGTGCATTTGTCTTGTATGCGTGAGATTTCGGCATGTGCGTAGTTTAGTTTGTCCTTGAGAGGTAGCGCAGATTTGAAATGTACGAAGAGGCGTTTGCTGGCGGGTTTTCTGTAGAATTCAGTGCATATGGCACCATTTTTTTTATTTGTATTTTAAAATCAAGTAGAGAAAGAGATTCCGAAGAGTCTGGGTGTTCTATAGTAAATTTTAAGTTTGGGTCTGCGTTATTGAATTTGTGGAAAATGTTAATAGCTTCTTCGCGGGAGTATGTGATAATTAAAATGTCATCGATATATCTAGTAAAAAGGAGATAAGAATAGCAGGTACTAAGGGTGTGTCTTTCGAGTTTGTCCATATAAGCAATGGCAAGAATACCGGATAGACTGGAGCCCATGGGTAGTCCAGATACTTGTTTGAACGTGTTTTGTAGGAAAGTAAAGTAAGTGTTGTCTACTATAATACGGAGGAGTTGTAAGAGATCTCCTGGAGTAATTCCGAAGCATTGTGTGTTTTTAGATGCTATAATGTCTGCCATGAGATTAATGGCTGGATGTGCAGGAATGGAGGTGTATAAAGAAACGACGTCTAGGCTAAATGGGTATCTGTATAGTTTGAGTAGATGGTGTGGTAGATCGTTGAGTCTGTTAATTACTTGGTTGGAACTACTAACATGGGCTGGGAAGGTAGAGAGTAGAGGTTTAAGTAGGCGGGATATTAACCAAGAGATTTTATAAAGGGGACCGTTAACGCTTGAAACAATGGGTCTGATCTGTGTGTGTGTGCTATTTTTGTGGGTTTTAATAAGGTGATAAAAGGTAGGTAATTTGCTGTATTTAGTAATAAAATTTAGTCTGTGTTGTTTTGGGAGATTTCTTTTAAAACAAATTTGAGACCATGTCTTGTTAATGTTGTTCTCAATACGAGCAGCAGTGATATTATGTGCTGGGGTGTAAAGGTCGGTATTGGAAAGATGCTCTATAGCAAGGTTGTTATAAGATATATATATATAACTACTTTTGGAACTTAAATAGATTCTTTATTTTTGTTGACTTATTAACATTTCTATTATTATTATTATTATTATTATTATTATTATTATTATTATTATTATTATTATGTTTATCGTTTTTTATTTTTTATTATTATTATTATTTATTATTATTATTTTTATTATTATCATTTATTATTTTTATTATTATTGCTATTATTATTATTTTTATTATTTATTATTATTATTATTATTATTATCATTATTCAATATTATTATTTTATTATTATTATTTTTATTATTTATTATTATCATTTTATTATTATTTATTATTATTTTTATTATTATCATTTATTATTTTTATTATTATTGTTATTATTGTTATTATTATTATTTTTATTTATTATTATTATCATTATTTATTATTATTATTTTTATTATTATTATTTTTATTATTTTTTATTTATTATTATTTTTATTATTATTGTTCTTCTTATTATTATTTGTATTATTGTTTATTATTATTATTATTATTATTATTATCTTTTATTATCATTATTATTATAATTATTATTTTTATTATTTTTTATTTTTTCCTCTTCTTCTTCTTCTTCTTCTTATTATTATTATTATTTATTATTATTATTATTATTATTATTATTATTATTATTATTATTATTTTATTATTGTTGTTAATATTATTATTGTTATTATTTTTTATTATTTATTGTTAGTGTTATTATTATTATTTTATTATTTATTATTATTATTATTTTTATCATTATCAGTATTTATTATCATTATTTTTATTATTATTATTTTATTTTTATTTATTTATTTATTTATCATTATTATTATTATTTATGATTATTTTTATTATTATCATTTATTATTGTTTTTATTATTGTTATTATTATTATTATTTTTTATTATTATTTATTATTATTATTATTATTATTATTATTTTTATTATTTTTTATTCATTATTATTATTTATTATTACTATTTTTATTATTATCATTTATTATTTTTATTATTATTGTTATTATTATCATTATTATTTTATTATTTATTATTATTATTTTTATTATTATCATTATTAATATTTTTATTATTATCTTTATTACTATCATTATTTTTATTATTATTATTTCTATTATTATTATTATTCTAATTATTATTATTATTATTATTAATATATATTATTTATTATTGTTATTATTTATTATTATTATTATCATTATAGAAGTGGAAGTACCAAATCTGATGGATATATCCGAAAAGTGAAGGAAGAGTGGGAATCCAGAGGAGGAGGAGGAGGAGGAGGAGGAGGAGCAGGAGGAGCAGGAGGAGCTAGAAGTGTCGCGAGTTTGGTATCCCAGTTAAAACAAATTAAAAATAACAACCTACTTTCAGTGATTGCAAGAGAAGAGATTGAATAGATGGTTACGAATGTAATGAATAACGAAAGTAAAATTGATGAAACTAGCTCTGATTAAAGAACTGAGAGAGTGGAAGTGCAGAAGGGAAATGTAAACGATGATGGGAGGCGGGCAACTGAGGAGGTATGGAATTCTATGGTTATGGGAAGTGATGAGAAAGAGTTTGAAGTATCTAAGGCAGATGAGATCATTGACTCTGAGACAATGGAGCCAGTGAAAGGAGCAGATGTATGCAGAAGTGGTGATGAAGTTCGAACTTTGACTTCTGCAGATATTCCAAACATGAAGAGTAGTGATAGGTGGAAAGTGAAAAGCGAGGTAAAAATAGTTCAAGGAGTAATTCACAACATCATATTACGATTACGGAACTTAACAGGCTTCTGTCTGCAGCGTCATACGTTATTGCGAATCGTCTTGGCTTATTACAGAAGAAAAAGGGAAAAATGAAGGATAGAAGGCCACACTGGCAGAGGCGGCTTAAAGAAAGTATTAAACGGTGACAAAAAGACGTTGGTAGAATCGAAGAAATAAGAAAAGGAGTTAAACTAGGACAGAAAGCCAAGGAAGGGCTTGAAAGGAGATATAGATTGCTTGAAAAGGGAACGATTACCATTCTAGCAATGTTGAAAGAGAAGATCCACACTGGTGGTATGAAAATTAGGAACTTTCTTGGAAAAAGTGATGCGTTTCAACAGAACAACCTTCCCCGGAGCAATCAGTCTCAGCTGTATAAAGAATTAAATGGTAGTAAACAGGTGGGGAATAACAACACTCCAAATGCAGATGATGCCAGGAAGTTCTGGAGTGGGATTTGGTCTGTCGAAGGGCGATATAATAAAAAGGCTAGCTGGGTGAGAGAGGTCAGAGAAAGGCTATCAGGAATGCAGCAGATGAAGAACGTCGAGATAACCATTGATGACGTGAAGGCTGGCATACGAAGGATGACAAACTGGAAAGCACCTGGTCCAGATGGAGTGATGGGCTTCTGGTTTAAACAGTTCTAATGCCTTTATCCACCTATAGCTGCTGCTGTCGTAGAGTTGGGAGATGTCCCTGATTGGCTTGTTAAAGGAAGAACAACACTGATTAGGAAAGATCCTGCAAAGGAACAGATGCCAATAATTTTAGACCAACTGTTAACTGGAATCTTTGCAGAAAAAATTTATGAACATCTTAAGAGTAATGGTGTTTTCCCTGATGAATAGAAAGGGTGTCGGAAAGGCTCGATATGTACGAAGGCTCAACTACTGATTGGTAAAGCATTAATGCAGGATGTAAAGAAGAGGAATTTGAGCGTAGCATGGATCGATTACAGAAACGCTTATGACATGGTTCCTCATTCATGGATACATGAAACACTATTGCTGATGAAGGTTGCTGAGAATGTGGTAGAGCTTTTGGAGACAAGTATGGCTTATATAAACTATTCCAAATTTTTTATTAAAACATTAGTTTCAAATTCATAGTAGAGTAGTATGATAGTCGAAAATTGCCTATGAATGGCGAATGAGAGCTGAATTAGAGCTTTTATTTATGTGAGCGATCCTGGGTACAAACAGCAGTCTTACTGGTTAAAGCTGTTTGATTAAAACTGATTGATTGAAACTGTTTGATTAAAACTGATTGATTGAAACTGATTGATTAAAACTGATTGATTAAAACTGATTGATTGAAACTGATTGATTGAAACTGTTTGATTAAAACTGATTGATTAAAACTGTTTGATTAAAACTGATTGATTGAAACTGATTGATTGAAACTGTTTGATTAAAACTGATTGATTAAAACTGATTGATTGAAACTGTTTGATTGAAACTGATTGATTAAAACTAATTGATTGAAACTGATTGATTGAAACTGATTGATTAAAACTGATTGATTGAAACTGATTGATTGAAACTGATTGATTAAAACTGATTGATTAAAACTGATTGATTGAAATTGATTGATTGAAACTGATTGATTGAAACTGATTGATTAAAACTGATTGATTAAAACTGATTGATTGAAACTGATTGATTAAAACTGTTTGATTAAAACTGTTTGATTAAAACTGATTGATTGAAACTGATGCAAAATACAGAGAGAAAACATAATTTCAGAAACATTAATAATAATATTGTTTTGTGAAGAGAATTGTTATATGATGTCGGGTAGTAATGTTTTGTCTTTGATTTGACCTTAGTTTTGTGGTAAAACGGATAATGGAAAATTTTTTTGGGAATCACCTTATTAATATGCACAGGTGATTTGGCCAATTAGTCAATCCGGGCAAATCAGTATATGACATAATGAAGAGGGGTTGGTTGGATGAGAAATCCAGACTTGCCAAAGATTACTTGCTACCTACCTACAAAAGGAGTCGTAGAAGCGATTTTAGTCAGTCGAGAGCAGAAAAATCGATTGGAGTTGAAAGTTGGATCTGTCCATCTGTTGTATAGCCAGGTTTGAATACTTCCTTTATCGGAAAGCTCTATCACCAGCACCAAAATGACCTATGTTATATAATGGGGTACCAACATGATCTGTGTTGTACATCGAATTCATCTGAATGTCTATGGTGGTTCTGCACTATATGAACCCTAGTGTATCGTGTCGCAGTCAAGGTGGGTGCTTTTAACAGGGTATAGGGTATAATTAACTCTTTTCTTTAACGATTTTAACCATGATCGTTAATAGTGTCTCTTTTAGTTTGTGTGTGTGTGTGTGTGTGTGCATGCGTGTGCGTGCGTGTTGACATATAACACAAATACATAAACGACGACATACCTGGTTCTGCTGCTGCCTTTTACCGGGAGGTCCTCCAATCATTTTCAGGGAGTTAATTCTCTTGACAAAGAAGATGATGGGTTGTTTTTTTTATAGTTGTTTATTCACTCCCAGGCATGACTTCTAGCAGTTGGGTGGCTAGTTCTTACACATCCCACGTCTGAGACGCTTCCCTCTTTTGAGAGGAGAACCCTTTCAGATCATCATCTTCTGCTGACGTCCTCGATCTCAACTCCACGTCCAATGTGGGCGAATGAGAGCTGATTTAGAGCTTTTATTTATGTGAGCATACACTGAACTCATCCGAATGTGTGTAACTCTTTTTTTTTAACCCTTTTTTTTAACCCTTTTTTTTTTTAACTCTGCCATGATCGTGTGTGTGAATGTCTCATCGCTCCCAGGTATTACTTCTCTCATTTGGGGGGAGTTGATTCTCTCATCTTGGGGGAGTTGATTCTCTTGGCATACAATTAACTCAAGATGATGGTTTGATTTTTTTATAGTTGTTTATTCGCTCCCAGGCATTATGTCTAGCAGAGGAGCAATCGACGATCTTTTAGTTAGGTCGCTAGTTCTTACACGTTCACATCTGAAACGCTCCCCTTCTTTGAGAGGAGACCCTTTTCTTCTGCTGACGTCCTCAATCCAACTCATCTATTTTTCCAGCTAACCTGATCACGTGACATCCACATACTTCTCGTTCCGATCAGATGCTTTTCCAGTGCAATTGATCGGTCGCTGAGCTTGAACTGCACGCTTGTGGAATTGTCTTCCTTTTCTCTGCTTTCCAGCTGACTACAATTCGGTTGTCTTCAAGTCTAATATAAACAAGTTTTTGATGAGCCGTTCCATATAAGTTAAAAAATTTGCCGAATTTCCATTACTAACAATTACTTTATTGTCCAATTGTCTACTGTACACTCTTTAACCCTTATCCTCGAGTGGCCTCTTGACCTTGATAAGTGGTGATTACTATATTGTCTACTGTACACTCTTTAACCCTTATCCTCGAGTGGCCTCTTGGCCTTGATAAGTGGTGATTACTATATTGTCTACTGTACACTCTTTAACCCTTATCCTCGAGTAGCCTCTTGGCCTTGATAAGTGGTGATTACTATATTATCTACTGTACACTCTTTAACCCTTATCCTCGAGTGGCCTCTTGGCCTTGATAAGGGGTGATTACTATATTGTCTACTGTACACTCTTTAACCCTTATCCTCGAGTGGCCTCTTGACCTTGATAAGTGGTGATTACTATATTGTCCACTGTACACTCTTTAACCCTAATCCTCGAGTGGCCTTTTGACCTTGATAAGTGGTGATTACTATATTGTCTACTGTACACTCTTTAACCCTTATCCTCGAGTGGCCTTTTGACCTTGATAAGTGGTGATTACTATATTGTCTACTGTACACCCTTTAACCCTTATCCTCGAGTGGCCTCTTGGCCTTGATAAGTGGTGATTACTATATTGTCCACTGTACACTCTTTAACCCTTATCCTCGAGTGGCCTCTTGACCTTGATAAGTGGTGATTACTATATTGTCTACTGTACACTCTTTAACCCTTATCCTCGAGTGGCCTCTTGGCCTTGATAAGTGGTGATTACTATATTGTCTACTGTACACTCTTTAACCCTTATCCTCGAGTGGCCTCTTGGCCTTGATAAGTGGTGATTACTATATTGTCTACTGTACACTCTTTAACCCTTATCCTCGAGTGGCCTCTTGGCCTTGATAAGTGGTGATTACTACATTGTACACTCTTTAACCCTTATCCTCGAGTGGCCTCTTGGCCTTGATAAGTGGTGATTACTATATTGTCCACTGTACACTCTTTAACCCTTATCCTCGAGTGGCCTCTTGACCTTGATAAGTGGTGATTACTATATTGTCTACTGTACACTCTTTAACCCTTATCCTCGAGTGGCCTCTTGGCCTTGATAAGTGGTGATTACTATATTGTCTACTGTACACTCTTTAACCCTTATCCTCGAGTGGCCTCTTGGCCTTGATAAGTGGTGATTACTATATTGTCTACTGTACACTCTTTAACCCTTATCCTCGAGTGGCCTCTTGGCCTTGATAAGTGGTGATTACTATATTGTCTACTGTACACCCTTTAACCCTTATCCTCGAGTGGCCTCTTGGCCTTGATAAGTGGTGATTACTATATTGTCCACTGTACACTCTTTAACCCTTATCCTCGAGTGGCCTCTTGACCTTGATAAGTGGTGATTACTATATTGTCTACTGTACACTCTTTAACCCTTATCCTCGAGTGGCCTCTTGGCCTTGATAAGTGGTGATTACTATATTGTCTACTGTACACTCTTTAACCCTTATCCTCGAGTGGCCTCTTGACCTTGATAAGTGGTGATTACTATATTGTACACTCTTTAACCCTTAATGTGGAATTATCTTCCTTTTGCCTGCTTTCCAGCTGACTATAATATGGTAGTCTTCAAGTCCAATGTAAACAAGTTCTTGATTGGCCGTTCCCCTTAAGTCATCCAATTTACCAAATTACCACGGCTAACAATTATTATGACATTGTCCCATTAACCACTGTATGCCAGTCAGATAGATAGATAGATAGATTGATAGATAAAATAGCCTATCCTGCCTTGACAGAGTACAAAATAGACTTTGTGGCTTCGTGGGGGATGCCCTTTTCTCTACCCTGCAACCTCTCTCCCACAGAAGAGACGTTGCGAGCCTGTCCTTGTTTTATCATTATTTCCATGGCAGGTGCTCGTCTGAACTCCAATCTCTGGTCCCCCTCGCCAATCTTTCACGAAAAACACCCGTCTAGCTGAATCCACTGTCAAAAACTTTCCCCACTCTTTATCTGTGCCTAAATCAAAACGTAGATTCCATGAACAAAGCTTCTTTCTTAGAACTGCATGCCTGTGGAACTCTGTTCCGTCTGCCTGCTTCCCACCTGACTACAACCTGGATGTCTAGCGTTGTGCATCCGGTCCACAGTGTATGTCTTCTCTAGAGTCTTTGCGTTGAGTAATTTTGACTCTTTGAGCTTTCTTCTTTGATAATTAGTTGCTGTTGAATCGACTGAAACCACACTATAAGACCGCTGTGGGTGTTCAAATTGGAACCACCTAGAACTACACTTATTTACTGGTAAACACTATGATCTCCATTGAGTTATATTGATATTTCTGACCGGGGAGGCCGGGTGTTCGTCATGTTATAACTTTTTTTTTTTTTTTTTTTTAATTACATTTTCACCCCAAACAAGGCACATTGCCACTTTGGTGTAGGGGGCTACTATCAGGGGCAACAACTACTGGGGTACTATGTAGGGATTTGGGCAGCAAGATGTCAGTTAACGTTACACTTGAACTTCTGCACGTCAGTACTGTTGGGGAAACAGGGACCTGGAATGGAATTCCAGAGTCTAGCGGTTCTGGGGAAGAAACTATTGGAGTAAAAAGATCTTTTACATCTAGGGATCTCTACAGTGTGGGGGTGGGATTTAGCAGCCTGTCAGGTTTGTCGAGGGTGCTCATGTCGTGGGGGCACAAGTGATTGCAGTTCGTCAGAGCATTCACATCTATTCAATGTAACCGCCTTCAGCCTCAATCACCGCTTCGATACAGGTCCGGAACTGGGAGCATGCCTTTTCCACAAATGCCAACGGGAGTTTGGCGAATACTCTGCAGCGATCAGGCTAGCTTTGGTGTTGTGGAAGACCATGTTGGTGATGTTCTCAACGTATGACCGAACAAAGTAATCCAGTGTATTCAGGTCGGGGGAGCTAATAGCACTCCTTTTGAAGCCAAGCCATGGTCTCTTTGGACTTGTGGGCTGGCGCTGAATCTTGCTGCAACACCCAGGGTCTAGGAGTGACCACTTGATTGCACCAGGGGATCACCACACTTTCAGCACATCCAGGTACACTTTGGTGTTGACTTTCAAGCTGACTTCGAAGATGTGAGGTGGCATGATGTGGCCCTCACTTGAAACCACACCAAAGACCATAGTGGGTTGTCTGATGCATTGAGCTGTACCCTTAAGTGTTGAACTGTCCAGATTTGCATTTTGAGGGTGCTGGCAATGGTCCTGTTGTCATAACTTGGATCAGTAGAGAGCATGAGTTGTACAGTGGCGCATCTCCGATCTCGCTCATTGAATATTGTGTCACTTTCAGATATGATAAAAGGCTTCCATCGGTCTTGAGTTTTGTACACAACTGGCCAACTAGTAGATGGTCTGCAACAAAGATAGAAAACCGATTTTCATCAAAAGGAAATGGAATCATGTCGTCTTTTCTAGAATGACAATTTTATCGTTCCTCCCTGTAGACATGACTTAATTTTTTTCCTTCCAATAACCGTGTCAAGGAGATCTATTAAGGGTTTCAATTATTATGCTATTTTGAATATCTAATACGAGTTTTCTTGTAGGGTGTAACTCCGTGAGCTGTATTTGTGTAGCATAGAGATTAATCTTTGTTCAAGAAAAAACTTGGTACGATCATATGATCCCCCCCTCCTGGATAAACGGTTGCTGAATTCCTAGATGTATTGCATTCACCATGAAGAACTCCATCTATCCTCTGTATGATAACTAGGTCTGTGACAACAGCATATTCTTTTCATTCTTTTTACTCTCAATACAGTGTTTTTATTGTTGAATGTACTTTTGTGGTCATAACATCGAGTTTTGAGATCTAAGGAAGTCATACCTACGTAATATTTCTTGTTATTCGGGCTTTCTTTCGTGTGCTCCATCCCAACTATTATCAATGGACCTACGTAATATTTCTTGTTATTTGGGTTTTCTTTCGCAAATATTGTTGCTTGATAAACTACGCTTTTGGTTAGACATTTATTTTGAACTGGGCAAAGTGTGCGGTATCTACAGTTGCATTTATCTTGTTCGTTATTAGTATTTTTATTTTTATTTCTAGTATGGTTGCTGTTGTCCGAGGTCGGTTTTTTCATCATCATCATCATCATCATCATCATCATCATCATCATCATCATCATCATCATCATCATCATCATCATCATCACCACCACCACCACCACCACCACCACCATCATCATCATCATCATCATCATCATCATCATCATCATCATCATCATCATCATCATCATCATTATTATTCCTGCTAGTGTTAGTTTTAGATAAAAACACATATAAAAAGCAGACTATCAGCTAACATAAAAATAACAAACTTCCTGGACGTCACGTTAAATTTAGCAATAACTCAAGCGATGAAAATGCATTTAACAGGTCAATCAATATCTATGAAACAGCCCTAAAAAATAGTGGATACAAAAATATCGATATCAAATATAAGCAACAAAACACCAATAACTATAATAAAATATATCCGACACAGTTAATCAACCGTGAACCACATCAGTCTATATCATGACTTTCTTTTCTTTTTAATTAGCGAGGGGTACCCGGCGTTGCCCGGGTGTTTGGAGGTGTGTGTGGAAACTTCGGGGGAGGGGGGGTAAAATTAAAAAAAAATGTTTTGGTAGGTAAGTATGACGATCGAACCCGAACCCTTGAGGCAAAGTTGTAAATTAAAGTGTGAAAAAAAAAAAAGAGTGCGACGGTTTTAACCATTGGGCCACCGCGAGATGGTAACAGAAACACGTTTGAATTTATTTAATTACTTGGATTTGGCAGGTGCACGTTTTAATGACTTAATGAGGTCAAGTTTTGACTGCGGGGAAGCATTTCATTTAGTGCGAGAATGCTTTTTTTTTTATTTTCCCAAGACGTTGGGGGTAGGGGGAAACAGTTCCCCTTGTCCAAATTGAATAGCAATTGTTTGATATATGGAAAATATTTTCACATTCATCAAAGCTGATTACTTTCGGACATTTCCGCCAATAGACAGAAAATACCGCCAGAATTAGTGTCGCTTTTATTATAGGAAAAAGACTAATCCACATGCGGCGAGCGACAAATGTTGAATATTTATCTTCCTGAAATCGAGCAAATTAAATAGACAGGCGAGCTCCGTTGTTAACTCTGAGATATTACGATTTATATGTGATATAAAAAGTTTTAAAAAGTTGTTAGGCGATCTACCGCTTCTTTTTTTTTTTACATAGGCATCACCACTTATCAAGGCCAAGAGGCCACTCAAGGATAAGGGTTAAAGAGTGTACAGTAGAAATTGGACAACATAGTAATCATTAGTAATGAAAATTTGGTAAATTTGATAACTTATATAGAACGGCTCATCAAGAACTTATTTACGTTAGACTTGAACACAACCATATTGTAGTCAGCCAGAAAGCAGGAAAACGGAAGACAATTCCACAGGCGTGCAGTTCTAAGAAAGAAGCTTTATTCATGAAATCTACGTTTAGGTTTAGGCACAGATAAAGAGTGGGGGGAATTATTGATAGTGTGTACAGCTAGACGAGTGTTTCTTGTGAAAGTTTGGCAAGGGGGGACCATAGATTGAAGCTCAGTCGAACACTTTCCATGAAAATAACGATACATCAGAGACAAGCTCGCAACATCTCTTCTGTGAGATAGAGGTTGCAAGGAAGAGAAAAGGACATCTCCTACGAGGCTACGAAGTCTATTTTGAACTCTATCAAGGCAGGCCAAGTCCTTTCTAGCAGCTCCTGCCCAGATGTGGCAACAGTATTCCATCCTTGGACGTACCTGGCTCTTATATAGATAGAGAATAGCATCAGCAGTGAGATATTTACCGGATCGATAGAAAGATCCCACCATTTTTCCAGCGGCTTTGGCAACAGATTTGATGTACGTGTTCCATTTAAGATCAGGAGTAATGGTCAAGCCCAGAAGCTTGTCAAAACTTGAGGCCTCCTGAAGACGAGAACCATTCATTTCAATTGATGCCAGATGTGGATCAGAATGTTGATGATGTAAAGAGAGAAGCTTGGTTTTAGATGCATTAAAAGTAACCAGCCACTCCTTTCCCCATTGTACTACGTGCTCAAGATCAGAGGAGAGAGAATTGGAGAGAACTTGGTCGTTTACTGTCTTAGATGTGCTACCATAAATGGTAGTGTCGTCAGCATAAATGTCTACAAATGATGTAAGGATGTGATTTGGAAGTTCATTAATGTAGATCAGGAAAAGAGTTGGGCCCAGGATGGACCCCTGAGGGACACCGGCATTAATACTGTGAGCTTCTGATTTTTGCCCCTCAACTACTACTCTTATGAACCTATCAGAAAGAAATGATTTAATAATTGAGAAGACATTTCCAGCTATACCATAGCTGGAGATCTTGTGAAGTAAACCTTTATGCCATACCCTATCATATTATCTCTGAAAAAGCGAACACACATACAAACATACATTTTTATATTTTTATATATATAGATGTATTTTGGCGAACCTTTATAGCTTATTTTATTTTTCTCTAATGTAAAGCAAACTAAAGACCATATATCAACAGTCTATCTTGAAGGAAGACTAAACCGATATTAACATTACGTGTATCATCGGGGGTCCACATGGACCCGGTTGAGAACCACATCAGTCTATATAAAAACATATAAGATATTAAAGGATACACACTCGAGAGTCAAAACAATGAAAACAATGTCACAACCCTAATAACTCACCAGAGAGAGGCTAACAGGTGCTACACCTTGCTCAACTTGGAACTGTACAAGGCAAGGTTGTTCATTTCTCTGAGGTGTTATACATACTCACTTACCTGAATGCATACATAAAATTTGCTTGAATGAAAAAATGCTGCCTAAATCCACATTACAGGTTGTTCCAAAAGTCTTGAGCACATTTTGAAATTGAATATCTCGAGAACTATTAAGGATGTAAAAACGAATCTGGTATATTCAGAAAACTTGTAATCTCAAGTTTTTCATGGAATATTCAAAGATGTTCAATTTGATCACAATTGGTCACATGACACATATCCAGCCAATAGTCCAATTCTTGCCAAATACATTCTAACATTGTGTTGTCAATGGCTGCAACAGCTACTGTTATTTCGGCCTTCAGATATCCCAGAAATTTAACTTGCCACAATTCGAATTTTGATTTGGATCCATCGAAATAAAGACGCACGCTGGGCCCATAACCTCTAGAAGTGTAAGCCATTTTGAGTTTCAGAACAGTTTCAGATGGTTTGCTATTACACACAAGTCCTGGGAGGTGACTTGTTTGTAGTAGACAGTTCCACAGAACAAAATATTCTTACCGTGTCGAAACCCGGGAAAAGAACATGTGAAATTGCTCCAGAAAAGGTTTAATATTTATGAAGCAATTCTGGTTTCTGATTGGTTGGTAGCAGAACGTGAATTTATTTGATTCGTCAGTTCTTAGCAGCATCGTTTATAAATAGAATCGTCCGACTGTGTGGGATCATACCCCATTATCACTCCAAAATATTGCAACAGCTCATCCATGACTTTTGGAATGAGTGGCAAATATACCAGAAATCCCAACAAAAATAAAGAAAATCATAGGGTGTGAGATCTGGAGATCCGGGAGACCAGAGCATGAGATCACGATCATCTTGCCCAGATCGTCCAATCCAAAAAAATTTTTTTTATTTTGACCCCATAACATTAATTTTGGGCTCAAATCAAATTAAAAAGTTTGATTCATGCCCAAGTAACCTACATCTAAAATTTCAAGTGTTTAGACCCAAAATTGGCAGAGGAGTTTGGTAGAGTTTTCAAAGGTCAAATTGATTAAAAAGATTTTTCACAAATCTCAATACCCATTTATGTTTTTTTTTTTTTTTTTTTTTTAAATTTTTTTATTACATTTTCACCCCAAACAAGGCACATTGTCACTTTGTTGTAGGGGGCTACTATCGGGGGCATCAACTACTGGGGTACTATGTAGGGATTTGGGCAGCAAGGTGTTGGTTCACGTTGCACTTGAACTTCTGCATGTTGGTACAGTTGGGGAAGCAGTGACCTGGAATGGAATTTCAAAGTCTAGCGGTTCTGGGGAAGAAACTACTGGAGTAGAAAGATCTTTTACATCTAGGGACCTCTACAGTGTGGGGGTGGGATTTTGCAGCTGGTCGGGTCTGTCGAGGGTGTCAAATTTTAAGTCTGTAAATTGACAGAGTAGTTTGATAGGGAAATGTATACGCACAGACAGACAATTTCACTTTTAAAGATATAAAGATAGATAGATGCATGATATTTAATCATCATCATCATCATATCATATGAATCCCAATATTAAATTGTTTTCATTGGTTTCCCTAAAATTTTTCTTGTCAGATTTATTTCTAAAATGATATAAGGTTGCCAACATCCATTCTAGCTGAAACCACTGTCATTAATTTTCCCCACTCTTTATCTGTGCCAAAACCAAAACGTAGATTCCATGAACAAAGCTTCTTTCTTAGAAGTGCACGCCTGTGGAACTCTCTTCCGTTTGCCTGTTTCCCACCTGACTACAACTTGGATGTCTTCAAGTCCAACATAAACAAATTCCTGATGAACCGCCCCCTTAAGTAAGACACTTTATCAGATCTCCATTACTAGCGATTACTACGATATTATCCGATTAATTACTGTACATGCAATAACCCTTATCCCCGAGTGGCTTCTGGGCCTTGATAAGTGGTGACTACCATGTAAAATAAAAAGTGAAAGTGATTTTTGTGGAATGAACTGGAGTCGAACTTGGGCCATTCAAGTTGTCAGTTCGTCTCTTTAACCACTGAACCACAACTCAACATTGCGTTGTCAATGGTTGCAACAGCTTCTGTTATTTCGGCCTTCAGCTCATCCGGGAGACCAGGGCATGAGATCGCGATCATCTTGCCCAGATCGTTCAATCCAACAAATTTTTTAAAACTTTGACCCCCCCCCCTTAACATTTGTTGTTTTGGGCTCAAATCAAATTAAAGTTTGATCCGATGTCCAAGTAACCTACAACTAAAATTTCAAGTGTTTAGACACAAAATTGGCAGAGGAGTTTAGTAGAGTTTTACATGCAATGACCCTTATCCCAGAGTGGCTTCTGGGCCTTGACAAGTGGTGATTACCATGAAAAAAAAAAAGCGATTTTTGTGGAATGAACTGGAGTCGAACTTGGGCCATTCAAGTTGTCAGTTCGTCTCTCTAACCACGGAACCACAACCCAACATTGCGTTGTCAATGGTTGCAACAGCTTCTGTTATTTCGGCCTTCAGCTCATCCATGTCTCTTGGAATGAGTGGCAAATATACACCCCCCATCCCCCCCAAAAAAGAAAATTATAGGGTGTGAGATCTGGAGATCTGGGAGGCCAGGGCATGAGATTGTGATCATCTTGTCAGATCGTCCAATTCCACTCTGTGTGGTGGAAAAGAAGTTCTCACACTTTTCTCGACTTGAAATGTGTCCAAGAATTTTGAAACACCCTGCACATATATATATATATATATACTATGTGATATACAAATATCTGTATGTGATGTTGCCAAGCTAATCAAAAACCTTGATTCCAGTAAAGCAACTGGCCCTGACGGTATTCCAATTATAGTACTCAAAAAACTTCAACCAGAACTAGCACCCATACTTACAAAACTGTTTAAACGTTGTCTTAAGGGGAATTGCTTCCCATCACCCTGGAAAATCTCATCCGTATGCCCTGTATTTAAGAATTCAGGTGATCGTTCATCCCCCTCTCAGTACAGGCCAATAAGTCTCCTGTGCGTTATGAGTAAGTTGCTGGAATCTGTGTTAAATACAGAAGTAATCAACCATCTCAGCAAAAATAACCTTCTTAGTGAGACACAATATGGTTTCCGTTCTGCTAGATCTACAGCAGATGTGCTTACAGTTATATCTCATAGGATTAGCGAATCTCTCGACGATGGCAACCTTTCTAGGGCAATTGCTCTTGACATATCAAAGGCCTTTGATAGGGTATGGCATAAAGGTTTACTTCACAAGATCTCCAGCTATGGTATAGCTGGAAATGTCTTCTCAATTATTAAATCATTTCTTTCTGATAGGTTCATAAGAGTAGTAGTTGAGCGGCAGAAATCAGAAGCTCTTAGTATTAATGCCGGTGTCCCTCAGGGGTCCATCCTGGGCCCAACTCTTTTCCTGATCTACATTAATGAACTTCCAAATCACATCCTTACATCATTTGTAGACATTTTTGCTGACGACACTACCATCTATGGTAGCACATCTAAGACAGTAAACGACCAAGTTCTCTCTGATTCTCTCTCCTCAGATCTTGATCACGTTGTACAATGGGGAAAGGAGTGGCTGGTTACTTTTAATGTATCTAAAACCAAGCTTCTATCTTTACATCATCAACATTCTGATCCCCATCTGGCATCAATTAAAATGAATCGCTCTCGTCTTGGGGAGGCCTCAAGTTTTGACAGGCTTCTGGGCTTGACCTTTACTCCTGATCTTAAATGGAATACGTACATCAAAACTTAAAAAAAAAAAAAATGAGCAGAAATGAGGAAAATCGTCTGCCTTAAACCACTAACCTAGTTCTAAAACAGATCCTTTGTTTGATAAAATGCATGCCCATTGGCTGATAGGAAGGGGCGCGGTGGATACTAGAAAGCTGATTGGCCAACTAAAATCCTCAACATATATAAAAACGAGAAACAACCACAGAATTCGCGCATAAGCCTGACGAATCCTATAGTGGATGAAACGCCGAATATTCAGTGTAGCTTAATCGCCATATATATTTTATAAATTACTAACTAGCTCTACCTACGTATTGAGCACTTTTGAAGTAAATACTTAAAGTTTACGCATAAATCTATACTTTGGTATATTAATTTTATGTGAGTAAATGAAGTAGTTATATATATATATATATATAATAGAAAAATTTATTCAAATTTTCAAAAAAAAACAAAAAAACATTAAAAACCTGTAAGGAAGGTATACAAAATTTTAATTATCTGACAAGGAGTACAAAAACAAGAAAGATCTTATTCCATGGAGTTTCGAAAAATGTAATTCTTCTCATGATGGTTAAATGAAATCTAATCAGCCATGTATTTAATGGCTATTTAATAACATTAATTAACCTTAAAATTATTTTAACCATAAAATATAAAAAAACTAACACAAAAGAATAACATGTCGCCTATATCATGTTTGTTTTCTTTAAACTTTTCTTGCATCCCTTGAAATATCATCTAGCAAGGGGGTGATAAATGATGATGACACTGTTGGTTGCAAGATGTTCTTAGGGATTCGGCTCTGATCTTCATTCTGACCGTGTCCCTACTCTTCTGTCTCTCCACCTGCTCCAGAATGATGAAACCAGCTCTCTTCCATCAGTGGAAAGGTCATTAGACCGAGACGATATTCAGATCATGTCAAATATACTTTAATCAGGTCCAGACTTGTGCAGATGGTGGCGGCGTAAAGCGGCAATGTGATGTTGGTTGTAAATTCAAGACCAAGTCTACCAAAAGCGATAGGAATGGTGGCCTGGTGCCTGGAAAGTCTAGTTAGTTGGTAGTTGCAGGCCACACATTTGTAAAGTGATTGCAAGCCATCGGTTGAGAAAAATGATGAAGAGTCAAACTGAAAAATATGATAAAAAATAAAGAATGTATTCAGTCATGTATTTAATAAGTTTTGGTGTCAATAATAGCTGATATAAGTTTATATATATATCTATATATATAAAAGCGAAAATGTATGTATGTATGTACGCTTCTCCTCGATATCCACAAAAGGCTTCTTTCAGAGAAACGCTCGCTTCGCAAATTCTTAAAACTTTTTATATAATCCATAAATTGTAATATCTCACACTTAACCACGGAGCTTGCCTGTCTATTTAATTTTATTGACTTTTAAACGTTAATTATTTCACATTTCCTGCATCGACACGCGTTACATTCGGTTTTCGGTATAAAAAAAAGCGAAACTCGACTCTAATCACAGGCCCGTTTGGTCAATGTTGACTTCGTCATATCAGACGAGGGAGCGGGTTTTTAAAAACAAACAAACCTATTTATTGACCTCATTAAAAACTGTCCCGCACAGAATTCTAACTGCTGAATACCTATTGCCGTCACGTCAATCAAAAACGCGCACCTGTTTTATTTTTTCACAGTTTACTATTTTCCAACTGCGTGTCGTAAAAGCTTTGTTTTTTTTTTCACACACACACCTACAAACACCCGGGCAACACCGGGTACCCCTCGCTAGTATATATATAAAAGCGAAAATGTATGTATGTATGTATGTTTGGATGTCTGCTAAAAACTTTCGACAGACGCGACGAAAATTCACAAACTCAGTATCACATCGAAGCTCCGTCCTTTGCTCGAAAAATATTGAAAAATTGTCCAAAAACGTTAACTTTTTCACCCCGAACTCGACAATTTTCGACGGGGGTTCAATAAAAACGGTCCTCTCGTGACAATGACCGATTCTACGCATGCGTCAGATGACGTTGTGACCTGATTTACTTTAAATAGTTGAAAAACCGAACAAATTTCATGAACGTCGCCTTAGCTCAGTTGGTTAAGGCCTTAGTTCATTATCTAAACATTTTGGGTTCGAATCGTGATGTGAGATGGTTTTTTTTTTTACTTTTTAAATTTTAATATCGAAACAGGATTTATTTAAGCCATTTTTCACGTGTTCGTTTTTCTGCTTTCATCGTTCGTTTGCCTTACGTTAGTTTTCTTTGTGTTTTTTTCCCCGCTTAAGTTTTAACGTTGTTTTCTTTTTTTACTTCGCTTATAACAAACAAACCTACGTCGTCGTCGTAACACTTGACGACTTCCGGCCGCGCACCTGTCAATTTGGTTCTTAAATAAATTCAAACATCTTTCACTAACTCATTCTGGCTGGTCGATTTTATTTTCAAACTTTGCCTCAGGGCTTCGGGTTCGACCCCCCCCCCCCGGATTCTTTTTTATTTAACACCACACACGTAATATTAACCCATAAGATCATCGCATAAGAAAACCAAAAAAACTAATAGGAAATTAATTAAAATAAATGTTTAAAAGAATATGCAAATTAGCAGATGAATTCAATTCCATGATCAATATATAAGAAAAATTGTATTTTCTTTTTAAATAAAGAGAAAAGAGGCTTGCCTTTTTTCTGTTGTTCCTGGCCTTCGGGCTGGGAAATTGTCACTATCCAGCTCCCCTACTCCCCGGGGAGCTGGTCCCTATTTCCCTTTCACTCCTCACATTAAAAATCGGCCTTGTGCCTAATTTGCTCGGTGGGGGAGCAAATAAATACTAACCCCACATATAAGACCTTGGTCAATATAGGGGCAACCCTTCATACCAATTGTTACTATCCAGCTCCCCTACTCCCCGGGGAGTTGGTCCCCATTTCCCCTTCACTCCTCACATTAAAAATCAGCCTTGTGCCTAATTTGCTCGGTGGGGGAGCAAATAAATACCTTGTCTTTTTTCTGTTGTTCTTAGCCTTTGGGCCGGGATCAAAGTGTAGTATCTGTTCTGCAGATGCTGCAAGCTATGACTAGCAAAGACCAGCTATGACTAGCAAAGACCAGATGTGGGGGCAACCCCACATGCCTGACCTTTAACCAGCTCCCATTTCCCACCTCTCGGGAGCTGGTCCCCTTTTTCCCTTCCCCCTCCCTTCACTCTTCACATTAAAAATCGGCCTTGTGCCTAATTTGCTCGGTGGGGGAGCAAATAAATACCATCTGTTCCGGCAGATACTGCACTTAAGATAATTTGTACCAGTCAATGGAGGGGAAACCCTCTATACTGGGACAATTATTATTTTTTGGTAACCAGAGTGCCCCCTTTTTGCCTACTTTTAGGGGAGCTAGTTTTTACCCCACATTAAAAACGGCCTTGTGCCTAATTTGCTTTGGTGGGGAAGCAAATAAATACAATAAATAAATAGAAAAGAGGGTTTTTAATATGAATATACACAAAAGAAAAACGATATATATATATATATATATATATATATATATATATATATATATATATATATATATATATATATATATAGTAAGTTATAAAATATCTATGGCGATTAAGCTACACTGAATATTCCGTGTTTCATCCACTCTAGGATTCTTCAGGCTTATGCACAAAAGCCTGAAGAGTCCTAGAGTGGATGAAACGCGGAATATTCAGTGTAGCTTAATAGCCATAGATATTTTATAACTTACTAACTAGCTCTACCTACGTATTGAGCACTTTTGAAGTAAATACTTAAAGTGTATGCATAAATTTATACTTTCGTATATTAATTTTATGTGAGTAAATGAAGTAGTTATATATATATATATATATTTAATTAAATTTTTTCCCTCTTAAATTTAACTAATAATTTCAAAATGAATTTACAGACGTTAAGTTAATGAGTATATATATTAAAAACATATATAGTTTATCTTAATATTTTATCTTATGTATGTACTTATAGTAATCAGATTCTAAATAAAAATAAAATGTATATGTTGCAAGAAGTGATTATTAATTGATTGATAAGTGGTTTCAAATGTATGAGATAAATGGTTTAATTGTTTGAATGAATGTAAAAATCAATAGTATAGTTATAATAAGATATATTATTATTATTAAGATAAACTAACAAACACCCGGGCAATGCTGGGCACCCCCGCTAGTCTATACATACAAAAGACAAAAGCGACGCACGCATTTTTCTATGTCTAGATCATAATATCTACGATTTGTAAAGGGACGTCGCGTCCAGATTTATTTAAATCAACTTTTATAAAATTTGCGCTATTCCGTTTGTAGCGTCTCCCCCGGAACTAAAATTTGACAGAGACTTTTGAATTGTTACCGTTTCCGGAGAGCTCTAAAAAAGAGGACAAAAAAAAACGTGGCGCCAAATTCGAGTGCCCTCTCTTCCTCTTTTGCTCCCTGACCCTTGAGGAGTTAACACGCGCTACTGCTGTGTCTGTCACATGTGCGCGACACGCGCTATGCCAGTTCTCATAATGAAACCCCAAAAAAACATTCTTCTTACCTTTCCACGCCACTTTTCACTCGAACGGCTATCCCCCAAAAAAATATTTAATTTATCTTTTCTTTTCGACTTTACGCCAAAAAAGAGAACATTTACCCAGTCAGTCAAGATTTCTTTCTTTTCTACGGACACAAAAGAAACCACATGAGTGTGATACACAAAAGGGTAAATAAAATTACACTTCTTTTGATGAAGAATTATTTTTAAGGAGTTGCCCGGCGAGCAGCTCACTTCACGTTCTTTTTCTAAGAAGAGTTCAGTAAGAAAAAAGAAGGTTTAACAGTCAAGGGGAGGTAATTTAAATTATCTTACAACGGATAAACACCTCCAACCTCCCTATGTTAAGAACGGCTTTCAGAATAGAATAAAAACCTCCCTCCCCGCCCTCATGGTAAGAACGGCTTTCGTAATAGAAATGGTTTAATTGTTTGCAACAAGTGATTATGTAAAAATCAATGTTATAGTTATAATAAGATATATTTATTGTAAATCTATTAAGTAAAACTATATATTTTTATATATATATACTCATTAAATTAACGTCTATAAATTCAGTTTGGAATTAGTAGTTGAAGTATAAGGAAAACCTGAGCTGGATATGGTCTTGAATTTTATAGCGAGATCAATATTTATAAATTTTATTAACTATAATTAAAATTAAAATTAGTTTTAACTTAAATATACATTTATTTAATTATAATTAAAATATCAAAGTAAGAAACTCTGAGACATATGTATTAGAGAATTAGGATATATACAATGATAAACAATAATTATACTTAAATAAGTAACAAATTAAGAAAACATTGCAAGTCTATAAATCGTCCACAAGTAATCTTTTTTACAATAAAAATCTGAAAAAAATCTCCAATACTAATGATTACTACAATACTATCTCATTGATTACTGTATACGCAATAACCCTTATCCTTGAGTGGCCTCCGGGCCTTGATAAGTGGTGATCTCCCATGTAAAAAGAAAAAATGGTCCACAAGTAATCTTTTTTACAATAAAAATCTGAAAAAAATCTTTATAATGTACGTACTTGTCACTGCATGAAAATGTCATATTCCAAAAATCACGTTAATCGATCAAGTAGTTTTTTTTTATTTGGCAATGTTGGGAATATAAGTCGGCAAGGGGCAGACAAAAGAAGAAAAAGAAAGTTCTTTGGGTGCAAGTCTATAAATCGTCCACAAGTAATCTTTTTTACTATAAAAATCTGAAAAAAATCTTTATAATGTACGTACTTGTCACTGCACGAAAATTTCATATTCCAAAAATCGTGTAAATCGATCAAGTTGTTTTTTTTATTTATTTAAGAAAATCAAATATTATGAGACATTTTATCGAAGATTTGCTACAGGCCATCTTGTTTGAGAGATAACGGCACTAACAACCCCTGGCGGAAATAAGGTGGAAGTATGTGTCAACAACGGCAGACCATAGACTATTTTTATTTTTTTTCTTAATAAATTAACTTATTTAATAAATAAATAAATTGACTTCTTTTAATAAAGAGAATGTGGAAAACACTAGTTTTTTTTATTTGTACATCTGAAAACAGACTTTAATTTAAAAAATGTTTCATTATTTTGATTTATTTATTTATTTTTTTGTATTATAAAAAAGTGTTTTCGACATTTAAAAAACAAAACTTAAACTAGTCGATGGTTCAATGCTCGCTTAATAAAGTCTATTTAAAAAAAAAACGTTTTAGACATTCTCGTTATGTTAATTTATGGTGCACGTCTATAAACGGTCCACAAGTAATGTGTTATATAGTTTCATTATTATTATTCTGGTTGTTGTTATTATTCGTTGTTATTGTTCTTTGTTAAAAGTGTGTCTTAGAGTCTTAGAGAGTCTTATTAAGAAAGATGTTGTTGCGTTCTGTGTTCATGTTATGAAGTGATTCATATATATAAAATGTTCATACTTAGAAGTGTAGAAACTCTTTCAGTGTTGAGACATTGTGTATGTAAAGACATTTTAAAACACATGATATACAAGACATATAATGACAATTTTCACTTTACCTTTTGGTAGAATTACAACACAAAGACGACGTTTATAAAAACACATGATGGGTTTATTTCTTCTCCGACCGGCCGTAGTTTTCTTAGTCAAGAATTCAAAGTTTTACATACTATGTTTCAAAGGTGACCGTCTCGCTTCCAGACGTTCGACTCCCATGTCCAGACTGTCGTCTGTCCCTCAGACTCTCTCTCAGACTCTCCCTCAGTTTCTCTCCGGTTAACTCTAAAGTTTCTAACTATATCGAGAACTTCCCATTTTCCATGACGTCATACACATGTTAAAACATGTGTCTTCTTTCACGTGTTCTGGAAATGCGTGTCCAAAACTTTTTCCTTTGTTTACAAAAGGAATTTTAACCTATATTCCCAGTAATCTATATTTCCAATATGTTAAAAACATGTTTATTAAATTATCTTATAGTTGCATTCCTCAATTGAATTTCATAACAGAATTGACAACGCACATTCTTTTCTTAAAACTATTTTATCTCTAAGCTAAACAATGGTTTGTTTTTTACATTCCATTTGCTAATTCTCTCTCGTAATCTATTTCTAAACCTAAATTACGAGGTTCGAATTTCATCTGTTCTATTTCATTTTCATTTTAACTAAATCTCTCTATTTTTATACTTACATGAAAAGGGGACAACCCTTATCATGTAACACATGAAAATGTAATATTCCAAAAATCACGTAAATCGATCAAGTAGTTTTTTTTTTATTTAAGAAAATCAAATATTATGAGACATGTTATTGAAGAAAAACTTCCCACCATCTTGCTTTTGAATGATATACTGCTAGCCACACTTTTTTTTTATTTTTTTTTTTTTTATTACATTTTCACCCCAAACAAGGCAAATTGCCACTTTGGTGTAGGGGGCTACTATCAGGGGCAACAACTACTGGGGTACTATGTAGGGATTTGGGCAGCAAGGTGTCGGTTCTTGACAAGGTTCAAAAGAGAGTCGCAAACCTGATAGGCCCTGAACTGGCATCTAAGCTTCAGCCTCTATCCCATCGACGAAATGTTGCATCCCTCTGCCTTTTCTACAAGTATTTTAGTGGTGAATGCTCTGACGAACTGCAATCACTTGTGCCCCCACGACGTGAGCACCCTCGACAAACCCGACAGGCTGCTAAATCCCACCCCCACACTGTAGAGATCCCTAGATGTAAAAGATCTTTTTACTCCAATAGTTTCTTCCCCAGAACCGCAAGACTCTGGAATTCCATTCCAGGTCCCTGCTTCCCCAACAGTACTGACGTGTAGAAGTTCAAGTGTAACGTGAACCGACACCTATTGGCAATGTTGGGAATATAAGACCAGAAAGGGGTAGACAATCGATTTTCCACACTATAGAAAAAAAAAAAAAACTTGGAAAATTAAGACATTTATAAGTTTTTGAGGATGTTGAAAACGAAAATAACGTTTAAAATTCCAGCAAACGAGTAGTTTCCAAGATATGAAGAAATGTTAGTTTAAAGAAAGTGGGGGATCACTTTTCTATAATAATTTAACGTATAATGATCACCCACTTTATGGCCACCACTAGTGTAAAAAAACTTGAATTTAAGCCGCTGAAATACACATTTGCCGAATTTTTGTTGGCGGAGAGTCAACATGTGGGTGCTCAATTTACGTAAAATTCTTCATATCTTGGAAACTACATAGTTTTGAAGAAAACTTTTTATTCTTCAAACTTTCTCTTTCCATCCTTAATAAACATATTTGGAAAAGTGTTCGTTCTTTCTCGCATTTTTGTTCATCCTCTTTATTTTACCCCTGTCACATGTGCGAAAAATATTTTGTTTGTTTCCCGTAAATTCCGCTTTTTTATTCCCCTCCCCCTTAGGTAATATATATATATATATATATATATATATATATATATATATATATGTATATATATATATATGTGTGTATGTATGTATGCATGTGTGTATACATATATATCTCGATGTTTTTGACAAGATCGAACAGCCAGTAGCCATAAATGATCGTGCAATGACATTGAGAATGCCCCTTGCTGCTGGTCGTTATATGAATGTTCTTTCTGTCTATGCGCCGACTCTTACTTCGCCTGAAGACGATATTACGTCCTTTTATCATATGCTTAGATCTGTTATCACCGGTTTGCCAAGCGCTGAGAGTTTGGTGGTTCTTGGTGACTTCAATGCACGGGTTGGATCAGACAATGAGACTTGGTCTCCATTGGGTCCATATGGCATTGGTAGAGTCAATTCAAATGGTATGCTGCTTCTCCATCTCTGCAGTGAACTAAATCTTGTTATCACCAACACTTTTTCCCACCAGAAACACAAGGAGACCTGGTTCCATCCCCAATCTAAACATGGCCATTTGCTTGATTACATACTGTGTAGACGTGGAGATTTTGGAAATTTTTGCAAAGTTAGAGTAATGCGTAGTGCTGACTGTGGTACTAATCATTTAATGGTCAGAGCTAAACTGAGAATTACAGTTCGCAAAAAAAGCCGTTTCAATGGTGTAAAAGTGCCTAAACGTATTGATATTTCCAAATTGAAGGATCCAGTCGTACGAAGTTCCTTGAAATCTGCTTTCAACCAGGTGGATTTCTCAGATTGTGACTGGGAGACAGTAATAGATACAATATACCAAAAAGGTGGTGAAGTTCTTGGATTCAAGGTTCCCAGACATAGAGATTGGTTTGCTGATAATTTCAATCAAATTAAGCCTCAAATTGATAGAAAGCGGAAAGCTTATTTGAAACTTCTCAACTCTTCACCTCTGAACGAGCCAGCGCTCACTGCCCACTTTTCTTCTGTTAGGAGTGAGGTTCAGTGTTGTGTGCGCCAAATAAAAAACAAATGGTGGTCTAACCTCTCCAGGGAGATACAGACTGCCTACGATCATAGAGATGTCAAGACATTCTACACTTTGCTTCATCAGGCTTATGGTCTGAAATCCTCTTCAACTACACCATTCCTGGCGAAGGACGGGAAAACCTTGTTGAAAACCTCAGATGAAATTAAGCATCGATGGCATGCACACTTTCATGATCTTTTTCATAACCCATCCAATGTTGATGTTGCTGCAATAGAAAGTATCCCTCAATGTTCCTTCTGTCCGGAACTTGATGTTGAACCGACTCTTGTGGAAACAGTTGACTGCATAAAACAGATAAACTCGAACAAAGCCCCTGGGCTGGATGGCATCCCTGTTGAGCTGCTGATACATGGTGGTGTCAATGTACATTGTGTGGTCCACTCTTTGATACTGTCAGTATGGCAGGGTGACCCGGTTGCCCAAGATTGGGTAGATGCCATCTTGGTTATGTTGTACAAAGGAAAGGGTACAAGATCTGATTGTGGAAATTATCGAGGTATCTCGCTACTGAGTGCAGTTGGAAAGGTATTTGCACGGCTCTTGCTAAACCGATTGGAAAAGTATGTATGTCCTAATATCCTTCCGGAATCCCAGTCTGGTTGTAGAGGTGGGCAAGGAACTGTGGATATGGTGTTTTCTGCTAGACAGCTCTTGGAAAAATGTATTGAACAGCGTATGCCTCTTTGCCAGGTGTTTGTGGACTTAACCAACGCGTTTGACACAGTCAACTGTGAGGCTCTTTGGAAAGTGCTGGAAAAATTTGGCTGTACACCTGCTTTTACAGACAAGTTCAAGCAACTTCATCATAGTATGAAAGGTCGCGTCAACTTCAATGGTCAGCTTTCGGAAGAATTCCCCATTGAGAATGGTGTGAAGCAGGGTGATATAGCTGCACCAACATTGTTTTCACTCTATTTGACTGCTGTGCTCTGGTATGGTTTCCACGATTGTGATATGGGTGTTTATATTAGATTCCGAACGACTGGAAAGGTGTTCAACCTCAGAAGATTCCAAGCCAAAACACTTGTTAGTGATGGACTTGTTAGGGAACTGTTGTATGCTGATCTGACCTGGTAACACACTCCCCAGTAGATATGCAACTAGTGATGGATCTCTTTACAAATGCTTGTACCTGCTTCGGACTGACAGTTAGCATTAAGAAAACTAAAGTCATGTACACTCACGCTCCCAATGATCTGTATGTGGAACCTGATATTTTCGTCTGTGGAAAGCGCCTTGAAGTCGTAAAAAATTTTGTCTACCTTCGGAGTGCCTTATCAAATGATGGCACTCTTAATGCGGAAATAAGACAGAGAATCAGCAAGGCATCTAATGCTTTTGGAAGGTTACAAGATAGAGTCTGGTCTGACGGTGATCTGACTGACAACTAAAATTTCAGTATATCAAGCATGTGTAGTACCATCCCTACTCTACGCATCTGAAACTTGGACCTTGTACCGGACACATATAAAATTGCTCGAGAGGTTCCATTAGCATTGCCTTAGACACATTCTTGGTTTAAAGTGGTATAGCTTTGTCCCTGATACATATGTCTTAAAAAAGGCCAAAACAACCAGTATTGCTACCATTGTTATTAAGAACCAGTTGCGTTGGGCGGGTCATCTCATCCGGTTTGAAGACTATCGTCTCCCAAAACAATTGTTCTATGGTGAGCTCTTTCTTGGAAAAAGACCCCAGCACAAGCCCAAAAAACGTTTTCGTGATAGCATCAAGGAGAGTCTGGTGAGCTTTCATATTTCTGTTGACAGTTGGGAGTCTCTAGCATATGATCGCAAGCAGTGGAGGACACTGATATACAGGGGTGCAGAACACTATGAAGCAGCCAAAATAGACCGAGCGAAGCTTAAGAGAGCATGTAGGAAATGCCAAAACTTGCCGCCCAACCATGGAGATCTCTGAATCTGTAAGATGTGTGATCGGGCTCTGTTGTCGAAGGCAGGTTTTGTTAATCACATGAAAGCCCACGATAATACAGGTTCCGCTGCTGTTAGTCTCATACAAATCAGTGAGCGTTTTCAGTGTCATGTCTGCTTGAGGGTGTGCAAGTCGCTGGCAGGGCTAAAAAGTCATATTCGGGCACGTGGACTTTTAGTGACTGAGGGAGTGGCTCTCGTCTGACAAGACGTTGCAATCATCATCATACATATATATATATACATATATATATATACATAGATACATATACATATATATACACATACACACACAGATATACACACACACATATATATACACACACATATATGATCCCCCACTTTCTTTAAACTAACATTTCTTCATATATTGGAAACTACTCGTTTGCTGGAATTTTAAACATTATTTTCGTTTTCAACATCTTCAAGAACTTATAAATGTCTTAATTTTCCAAGTTTTTTTTCTATAGTGTGGAAAGTCGATTGTCTGCCCCTTGCTGATCTTATATTCCCAACATTGCCAATAGGTGTCGCTAGCAGCCTATCTTTCAAAAACAAGATGGTGGGAAGTTTTTCTTCGTTAAAATGTCTCATAATATTTGATTTTCTTAAATAAAAAAACTACTTGATCGATTTACGTGATTTTTGGAATATGACCTTTTCATGCAGCGACAAGTACGTACATTATAAAGATTTTTTTTAGATTTTTATAGTAAAAAAGATAACTTGGGGACCATTTATAGACTTGCACCAATATTTCTTAATAATGGATTGTCGTAAGCATAATTGAGTAAAGTTTGTGAAATGTAAAATTAAAAATATTACTTTCATTTTTTTTTTACATGGGGTTAACCACTTATCAAGGCCTGAAGGCCACTCAGGGATAAGGGTTATTGTGTGTACAGTAGTCAATGAGATAGTATTGTAGTAATCATTAGTATTGGGTGTTTAGATAGAGTGTCTTACTTAAGGGGGCGGTTTGTCAGGAGTTTGTTTATGTTGGACTTGAATACGTCCAAGTTGTAGTCAGGTGGGAAACAGGCAAGTGGCAGAGAGTTCCACTGGCGTGCAGTTCTAAGAAAGAAGCTTTGCTCATGGAATCTACGTTTAGATTTAGGCACAGATAAAGAGTGGGGAAAATTATTGACAGTAGTTTCAGCCAGACAGGTATTTCTCGTGAAAGATTGGTGAGGAGGGACGAGGGATTGGAGCTCAGACAAGCACATGCCATGGAAATAACGATAAAACAAAGATAGGCTCACAACGTCTCTTCTGTGGGAGAGAGGTTGCAGGGAAGAGAAAAGGGCATCCCCCACTAAACCACAAAGTCTATTTTGTACTTTGTCAAGGCAGGATAGGCTGTTTTTAACAGCTCCTGCCCAGATGTGGCAGCAGTACTCCATCCTTGGACGTACTTGGCTTTTATATAGATAGAGAATTGCATCAGTAGTGAGACATCTTCTGGAGCGGTAGAAGGATCCCACCATTTTCACAGCGACCTTGACCACAGACTTGATGTATGTGTTCCATTTAAGATCAGGAGTAAAGGTCAAACAGGCTTATGGTTTTCCCAATTGCTTGCGATTGTTACAATTGAGTTGTCATGCCATTTTGCAACATAAACTTTTCCATCAGAACAATAATCAAAAGCTCCCCTTTCCTTTTTCTTGAGAATTTTGCTGCAGATGAGCTTTTTCGTTGCATTAGATGTTCTTGTTTCTCTTACTGTTCCAGTTGCTCTAACACTTTTATCACCTAGTTCAGACAGTAGGTTGTAGCTTGTAAAAAAGTTATCAAAGTACAATTCGTGGCAAGTAATATCCGTATTCGACATTATAACATCTACCATGCCGTTGATTACCCTAGTACCAAGGGGCAAGTTTTCAGGGTTATCCTCCTTTCCCTGGTAGACTTTCATATGATAAGGAAAGCTATCATTGCCGCAAATACACCAGATGTTATATCCGAAACGTATTGGCTTCCCTCTGATGAACATTTTAGCACTGTGACGTCCATAATATGGAACCATTGACTCATCTATACTGAGCAGTTTGTGAAAATCACCAAATTGCACAAGACTTTCATTCATCATATCATATAATGGTGCAATTTTACTCATTTTATTACCTGCAGTAAGCTTCAGATTATCAGCAAAGTGTGAGTACTTTTTTATTTCAAGATACCTGTTTCTACTCATAGTTTTAGCAACAATTTCTACACGAAAATCAGGCTGGGTTGACCAATACAGCTTCTCTTGTGGTACAAGATGATATCCTGATAACAAGATGATCCCTAAAAATTGTTCCGTTTCATGTTCTAATATTATGAATTTTTCAACGTTTTTATCCCTATCCAGGTTAGTTTGAAAAACTATATGTTGCAACATTTCGGTAGAAAATATTAGCTTCCAAATTTCATAAGGTGTCCTTCAAGTTTTTCAAACTTCTGATCTATAACGGCATTTCCAACTTGCATTGGCTTGCTAAATATAGCACTCTTCTTCCAAACAATGTTACTATTCCGTTTCCTTTTTTTTTTGAAGTGGCAGGATTTCGTGATCAGACTCGCTTTCCGTATTTTCTTCTATTTCAATTTCTCCAGCCGGCTCATACTAAACTTCCGGGTCTTCGGGAATTTCCTCGATATCACTTTCTTGATCTGCTGCATCTCCTGCAGTAGGAGGTAGCACAACAATGGCTGCAGGATCTGATGATTGCTCAATTACCTCACGAGCTTCAGCAAGTGTAGAAACTCTTGTTGTCTTTCTTCCATAAAATTTATTAGGATCCATCTATGAAAAAAAAGGATGAATATTGTCAGAAATATAAAATTTATATCTATAATTTTTAAAATATTTAGTGCATACCTTATAAAACGTACAGTATTAGGTAATACAATACAAGATATATGTTGCTACCTTTGGAGCAGTACCCTCCCAATGTTTTATAAATGGAACATTTTTTTTATTTTTCTCATATCAAATTTTTTGTAAGGTGTATTATATTTTTAACAGCAAACATACAAACCTTGATTGCTGCTGAAGGATATCCTCTTGATCAAAAACTTATCTCAGGTTGCTTTATCGTTATTTCAGGCCTTCCAATTCTCATCCAGAAAAACAGTGATTATAGCTCTATTTTAAATTCCATTTATTTTAACTATAAGAATAATTTATAAAAGTTTTCATAAATCTGGAGTAAAATGAAGCTACTTTAATAGAAATAACTTATAAAAATTGAATTTAAAGCAAAATTACAATTTCTATAGTATGTTGAAAACTATGTCCCATTTAAGGAACATTGGTACAAAAAAGGTTAATCACCCAACTTGAAAAATGGTATTATTTTACTTTAAGGCGCGTCTCACATTCGTATATAACAAAATATTTTTTTTGTAGATTTTGGTGTGCTAAAAAAGAATTTGCAAACCGTTTCCGTCGCAAAAAAAAAAAATAGTTTCCATGATATAAAGAAATTACTTTTTCGAAAAGTAGGTGATCACTTTTCCATGTCAATTTAACTTAAAATGAGCACCCGCTTTCTGGCCACCTGAGAATGGGGGCATTTTTTTTTTTAGTGTTTACTGGCTAAAAAGATTTTTGTTTGGTTTCTTTTGCATGGTATTAACCCCGTAACTTGGGACTCTTTCTCATTTCACAGCAGCCTGGACTTCTGTTTACACTACGCGCGAGCATAAACGAACGCTCTTAAATGTGCACTCGCGTACCAAACTGCCTTGTCACAGTGTAGTATTGGCAAAAAATTAAAATTCGACAAAAAACAAGTAGTTTTCCAAATATTAAACGATGCAGTTCTATATGTTATCACGAAGGCTAGGCTGTGAAATGGAAAAGAGTCCCAAGTTCAGGGGTTAATACCATCGCGCGCTACCCATGATAACATAGAATTACATGGCTTCATATTTGGAAAACTACTTGTTTTTCGTCTAATTTAAAATTTTCGCCAATACTACACTGTGACAAGGCAGTTTGGTACGCGAGTGCACATTTAACGGCCTTTTTTATGTTCGTGCGTAGCGTAAATGAAGGTTGGGCTGTGAAATGGAAAATAATCCCAGACTTAAGGGGTTAATACCATACAAACGGTAAATTTGCGACGGACGGAAACAGTTACTATATTCTTTTAAAGCACACCGAAAACTACAAAAAACTAGGGGGGGGGGTTGTGAGACGAGCCTTAAAGTAAAATAATACCGATTTTTATTTATTTTTAATTTTCTCGTGTCTTTATTGAAAGATGAAAACACAAAAAGAAATCGAAAAAACCTTTTAGTCAATAAAAAAAAAAAATGGCCAGAAAGTACGTGCTCATTTTAAGTTAAATTTACATGGAAAAGTGATCACCCACTTTTCGAAAATGTAATTTCCTCATATCATGAAAACTATTTTTTTTTGCGACGGAAACGGTTTGCAGATTCGTTTTTAGCACACTGAAATCTACCAAAAAAATATTTTGTTATATACGAACGTCTTAACATAAAATTTTACCGAAAAAAATGCTAGCGGTGACATGTCTCGTTGAACGCTAGGTGGCCAAAAAGTGGGGGCTCATTTTACGTTAAATTTTTATAGGAAAGTGATCCCCCACTCTAAAATGTTAAATTTTATTTTTTCACGCCATTTGTTTTGGTCAATTTTTACAACCTACCCCAGCGTATTATAAACACCCCAACCTCCCCATGTTAAAAACAGATTCCAAGATTGGGGATGGGGAGGGGTTATACCGAGAACCGTTCTTAACATGAGATGGTTGGGGAGTTTATAATACGCTGGGGCAGTGGGGCACGTCGTAAAAATTGACTTTTTTTTTTTTCAAATATATCAATAAATACTTTATGGTTTTCGAACCGAATAAACGTTTTACATTAAATAAAAACACTAAAATATTATCCAGTTAGGTAGCAAAATTAACTTATCGGGTTTGTATTACTGTACACATAGATTCGAAAAAGTTGTAAAAAAAAAAGGTAAAACTATACAAACACCGTGACAGCGAATTACCCCTACCCCTAACCCTACCCCTAACCTTAACCCTAACCCTAACCCCAACCCTAACCCTAACCCTAAACCTAACCCTAACGCTGTCACGGTGTTTGTATAATAATACCAAAAAAAATGTAAAAATGGAGCCCGACTCTCTCTTTAACACGGTAAGTTTGGGTAAACGTGTTATAAATAATAAACTAGACAAAATACTGTTAGAAATTCGCTCAATATATGTTACCGTGACATAAGTTGACATATATTCGGTTGGTTTTTAATAGTAGTTTATCTAGTTTATTATTTATAACACCTTTTCCCAAACTTACTGTGTTAAAGAGAGAGTCGGGCGCCATTTTGAATTGTCCAATACATCATTACATCGGTAAACACTGTATGTTTTTCGTGCTGAACAAACATGTTACATTGAGTAAAAACACAAAAATATATCCAGTTAGGTAGAAAAGTAACTTGCCTTTGATAACATTTATTTGTTATATATTTGTTTTTTTGACAAATTTTTCGAATCTATGTGTACAGTAATACAAACCCCATTTGGCAACATTTATTTGGGTATTTTTTTAGATTAGGTCCACCTCCACAATTATTTTTTAAATGACGATTTTTAAAGGTTTTCGACTATGCTGAATACGGAAATCGCATTGGAAATTTGCAGAAATAAGTAGTTATCGAGATATAAAAAGTTGTATTATGCATTGTATTCTTTGGCGGCCATCTTTTTTTACGCGCGTCCGCGCGCCATAAACAAATCTACGTGCGCACATGCAACCAATAAAATGAACTCATTCAAAAATCTACCGAAGAACAGCAGCAGCAGCACGTGTTCATCGTCTTTCATTTTTTTTTTCTCTATTCAAGCCTTTTTTTTTTTTTTTTTTTTTTTTAATAAATTAATGAAATATTTTGAAAATAATATTTTACTTACAATTTTGACATCAGGTTAAGACATATTTGCAAAAAATCGAGAAGTTTTAGGTTCATTTTTCAAATCAAAAAGACAGGTGCCCGGATGTCGATGCTGCTGCTGATGATGGCGGCGAAAATACTAGAAAGTAAACTAAAATAAAATAAATTTCATTCAGTTGTCCACAAAAATAAAACCGTATCAAAAATATTACAATCAAATATGCAAAAAAAAAATAGATAATAACTAAATAAACATCAAAACCAATTATTATTTGTAAATAAATGAATAAATACGCTTTATTGAATGAGTATCTTTAGCAAAGGTTCCATGGTGTAGTGGTTATCACGTCTGCTTAACACGCAGAAGGTCGCGAGTTCGAAACTCGCTGGAACCTACAGGTTTTTTTACGTCGTTTTCCTTCTTAAATATATTGAACAGGTCGACACTACGTTATTGTGCCGGTTCGCCGATATGATCTGTACGTACGTTCCGATATATTCTTTTAGTGCTTTTTAAGACTCGATAGATGTTTTTATTTTGGTATTTTTTACGACCTACTCCAGCGACGCTGGAGTCCAACGTAGTATAAACACCCTCACTCACCCTATGTTAAGAACGGCTTTCGGAATAAACACCCAACCAACCCATGTTAAGAACGGCTTTCGAAGTGAGGGGGGGTATTCCAAAAGTCGTTCTTAACATAGGGATGTTGGGGTGTTTTGGGGCACGTCGTAAAAATTTATCTTTTTTTTTTTTTTTTAAACTATATCTATTTAAGAAAAATTAATATTACGTAATTGTCATGTCGAAAATAGTAATCTATCCAAAAATTACGAAAAATCACCGAGTAGAAAGTTATTTATAGTTAAATGTAATTTTGGTATATGTTTCGTTTAGGTCCACCTCCACAATTTTCTTTAAAATGACGACATTTATAGGTTTTCGACTATGCTGAATACGAAAATCGCATTGAAATGTTGCAGAGATAAGTAGTTATCAAGATAGAAAAAAATGCATTATGCACGGTAATTTTGGCGGCCATTTTGTTTTTTTTTCCTTCGTGTAAAATTCTGATTGCTTAGGGCGCGCGCGCATGCGCGTAAAAAAATGGCCGCCAAAATTACCGTGCATAATGCATTTTTTTTCTATCTTGATAACTACTTATCTCTGCAACATTTCAATGCGATTTTCGTATTCAGCATAGTCGAAAACCTATAAATGTCGTCATTTTAAAGAAAATTGTGGAGGTGGACCTAAACGAAACATTTACCGTAATTTTTACGCAAAACTGGACAAAATTACATTTTTCTTGGACGTTGTAAAGTAGACGATAGGAGGTTAAACGCAGGGGAGATAACTCTGATAGGAATATTTTAGATGACTTGACAGCAATATTTGTTCCTATTTACGTGCCTCTCCACGAGGGCAGAGTTAGGCATAAAGGTCGGTTTTTAATGTGGGGGAAATCCAGCTCCCCAAAAAGGGGCACTCTGCCACTCTGGATAGGAACAAAAATTAAAATTGTCTCAGCCATGAAGGATTTCTCCTCCACTGACCGAGGACAGAAAAGGTGAAGAGTAGCATTAAAACAGATACTACACTTTGATCTTGTTTATATAGTTTATTTCCGTAATGAAAAAATTTTACAATTAAATAACGAGAAATTCAAAAAATAAAAGCAAAAAATTAACATTTGTAAACAAAGTTAGGCACAAGGCCATACAAGAAGTGGGATGGGGGAGGGGGAGGGTTACAGGGTCTTTCTTACTACAGTGAATATGGAGTCTTTGGCGACTTTACTCTTGACTGGCAACATTTACCACAATACCTCATTCACTCTGTGGACTCTAAACTAACGAAAACCCCAGCGTTTTTACAAAAAAGAATATATTTATGATTTCTGTGTATGTGTATGTGTGTGTGTAAACATTTTTTTTTTAACTACACGGTGAGCTGCAATATTTGTTGTTTATATCGATAGACTTATAAGACCTATGATTAAAAAAAAAATTCTTTTTTTTTTTATTACATTTTCACCCCAAACAAGGCAAATTGCCACTTTGGTGTAGGGGGTGTTGCGGACCAGGATATAAAATACCCTAACTCGCTACAAGAAAAAAAAATGAAACGAATTGAATGAAGAAAACAAAGAACTCAAATGCTGGAATAAAATAAACATGTCGTTTATTTTATGTTGAGAAATGAAAGTATTGGGTGTACACGTGTTCATTCAGCCGTTGACGACTACGCGCGTGGAAGGAAAGGGGGAATGCAATAGAGAAACGCAAAGTGGCAAGCCGGCCTATATAAAGAGAGGGTTAAGCTCAGTAGAGAGTCGCGCACATGTCTGTTTTGATGGACCAAAGCAAAGGGGGGATAGAGTGAAAAAGTCAATCCAGTTCATGGAGAGGGTTAGTTGGTTGGTTGTTTTTGTTTTACGGCATATCAACCCTTTTCCGAGTTATTTAATGCTGAATCCAAAGATTTTGAAAAAAAATTTTTTTTTAAGAGAATATATTTGTTGTTTTCACGTTGGTTTCTATTTAACCCATAGTTGGGACCCTAACAGGTACTACCACTCCGGGTCAGAGTGGACCTGGGAGCAATGGTAATTAAAGGGTGGCTCCACACTCCCCAAAGCCCACAAGCTGGGGCCTCACCACTGGATATAGTTTAAGGTCATATCCAGGACCCCCATTGAGGAACTTCTACCCTCTGCAGAGAGGCAGTCGGCGTATTCTAATACCCCACCGACAGGGCCCATGGAGAGAGAAAGCGTATAAAGTGTACTTGCGCTTACCCCACATTAGAGTAGCAGGGAAAGTGACGCTGGTCCAGACGAAAAAAGGAAGTTAACAGGTTTTGTTGACTTTTATACTGGAGTTAGTGTTCTGGGTGCGCATGTCTGGTTTTCACTTTAAAAGAAGTGACGTCACAGCTCGGGTGTGTGTGTGCGCATGAATGTGAGTGTGTGTATGAGGCTGTGTATATGTGTGCGTGTGTGTGTGTGTGCATACGTGCGTACGTACGTGTGGGTGTGAATATGTGAAGAAAAGCATGTTCGAACAGGGGCTACTATCAGGGGCAAAAACTAATGGGTTACTATGTAGGGATTTGGGCAGCAAGATGTCGGTTCACGTTACACTTGAACTTCTGCACGTCAGTACTGTTGGGGAAGTAGGGACCTGGAATGGAATTCCAAAGTCTGGCGGTTCTGAGGAAGAAACTATTGGAGTAGAAAGATCTTTTACATCTAGGGATCTCTACAATGTGGAGGTGGGATTTAGCAGCCTGTCGGGTTTGTCGAGGGTGCTCACGTCGTGGGGGCACAAGTGATTGCAGTTTGTCAGAGCATTCACCACTAAAATACTTGTAGAACAGGCAGAGGGATGCAATATTTCGTCGATGGGACAGAAGCTGAAGGTTAGATATCAGTTCAGGGCCTATCAGGTTTGCGACTCTCTTTTGAACCTTGTCAAGGAGCGAGAGACTAGTAGCAGATGCACCAGCCCAAATGTGACAACAATACTCAATACATGGGCGAATGGTGGCCTTATAGAGGTACAGGATACTTTCGGGTGTTAGTAGTTTTCTAGAACGGTAGAGAGAGCCCACCTTTCTTGCAGCGGTCCTGGCAATACCTTCAATGTAATTGTTCCAACTCATGTTTCCTGTGAACGTTAGGCCAAGGAGTTTGAAAGATGTACTCTCAGATAAAGAGTCGTTTGCCATTGCTATAGGTGGTAGAGAGGGTTTCTTGTAATTATTGAATGAAACTACTTTAGTCTTGGCAGCATTGAATGTGACCAACCATTTTTGTCCCCATTCCACTACAGATTGGAGGTCTTCCTCTAGTGTTTCTGCCATTTCTTTAGAAATGTGTTCATTCGTCTTCCTGTCGTGCCTGTTATAGGGTGGTGTCATCAGCATATATACCCATCTCAGAGGCAATTTTGTCAGGGAGGTCATTTATGAATATCAGGAACAATAGAGGTCCAAGGATAGACCACTGAGGCACTCCCGCATTTATGTCATATTGTTTAGATGTACGACCGTCGAGGACAACCTGGATTTTTCTCTTATCTAAGAAGGATTTGATGGTGTAACTACTTATAGGACATGGGGTGTGAGTCGGTGTTCATCAATTCATAATCAGAATCCGTCATCATATCATAAAATAGTAGAGGATCACTGGGACCGTTAAAGGTAAATTTGAGATCTCCGATTTACAGAAGGGTTTCACCGAGTCACATCTCCATGCATATTAATTAAAAAGGAGTGAATAAATTCATAAAAATAACAATAGTCATCAGCTTCCAGATTTACGTGTGTGGTTCGGTAGGAGAAATGGTGGGATCCTTCTATCGATCCAGTAGATATCTCACTGCTGATGCAATTCTCTATCTATATAAGAGCCATGTACGTCCAAGGATGGAGTACTGTTGCCACATCTGGGCAGGAGCTGCTAGAAAGGACTTGTCCTGCCTTGATAGAGTTCAAAATAGACTTCGTAGCCTCGTAGGAGATGTCCTTTTCTCTTCCTTGCAACCTCTTTCTCACAGAAGAGATGTTGCGAGTTTGTCTCTGTTTTATCATTATTTTCATGGCAGGTGCTCGACTGAGCTCCAATCTATTGTCCCCCCTCGCCAAACTTTCACAAGAAACACCTGTCTAGCAGAAACCACTATCACTAATTTCCCCTACTCTTTATCTGTGCCTAAACCTAAACGTAGATTCCATGAACAAAGCTTCTTTCTTAGAACTGCACGCCTGTGGAATTGTCTTCCGTTTTCCTGCTTTCCAGCTGACTACAATATGGTTGTATTCAAGTCTAACGTAAACAAATTTACCGAATTCCCATTACTAATGATTATTATATTGTCCAACTGACTACTGTACACTCTTTAACCCTTATCATCGAGTTGCCTCTTGGCCTTGATAAGTGGTGATGGCTATGTAAGAAAACAAAACAAAAAAAAACAACCAATCTGCAATCAGGATCTATCGAAATTAGAGATCAAGGTTGCGATATATAAGTAAAAAGTGGTGGAGTTAAAGATAAATTTAACGAGATCTCCAAATTACAGTCACATCTACATCCATCTCACCTGTCTGTTTAATTTAATTTTTTTTTTTAAATTTTCTTCCTTTGAAGATTGTAATGCTGGGTATGGGGCAGCCAAACCAGCTGCCAACACCCCCCTGCTTTTTATTGAAACCAACCGAGAGCTCGTTTTAGTATCCTTGTTGTTCCCTTAAGTGCAATTGTCTGGATCCCTTTTGCATTTGGTTCACCAGCAATAGTAGTTAGGTAGGACTTCAACTTCTTCATAAGCGTAATGACGTCATGAGTTCTCAATATAGTTAGAGCTTTAGAGTAAGTCAGTCAGTCAGTGTCAGGGGAGTCAGAGAGAGAAGTCAGAAGTCGGACAGGGTCGGGCAGACAGAACTGACATTCCACCTTGGAAGCAAAGGTGAGAAAAAGGAAATCATGTAGAGACTTTGAATTCCTTGATGTGAAGCCATTGACCGGTCAAATGGAATAAACGAACATCATCATATTTTTGTAACTGTCGTCTTCGTGTTATGTCATTAAACAACAAAGGTATTGTGAATTTGTATTATAAGAACTTTGTGTATAAACTCATCTAAGAATGTCTCTATCTTCTTAAGAATGTGCTTCCCTCTCAGCTATTAAAAATTGGTCCTTCATTATGATAAAAGACTGAAAATCCTCATCTCAAAAATACATGTGTTTAAAGAAAGATAATGTTCAATTTAATTTTTTTTTTTTCTTCCTTTTAAGATTGTAACGCTAGATATGGGGCAGCCAAACCAGCTGCCAACACCCCCCTGCTTTTTATTGAAACCAACTGAGTGCTCTTTTTAGTATCCTCGTTGTTCCCTTAAGTGCAATTGTCTGGATCCCTTTTGCATTTGGTTCACCAGCAATAGTAGTTAGGTAGGACTTCAAGTTCTTCATAAGCGTAATGACGTCATGAGTTCTCAATATAGTTAGAGCTTTAGAGTAAGTCAGTTAGTCAGTAAGTCAGGGGAGTCAGAGAGAGAAGTCAGAAAAAGGAAATATATATAGAGACTTTGAATTCCTTGATGCGAAGCCATTGACCGGTCGAATGGAATAAACGAACATCATCATATTTTTGTAACTGTCCTCTTCATGTTATGTCATTAAACAACAAAGGTATTGTGAATCAAACTCATCTAAGAATGTCTCTATCTTCTTAAGAATGTGCTTCCCCCTCAGCTATTAAAAATAATGAATGAAAATCCTCATCTCAAAAATATATGTGTTAAAAGAAAGATAATGTTCAATTTAATTTTTTTTTTTTTTTTAGGTAGGACTTCAAGTTCTTCTTCATAAGCCCTGTGGCACCTATGATAACTGGTATGATTGATATCTCCCTAAGATTCCAATTTCTTTTCATATCATACATGAGACCTTGGTATTTGGTCTGTTTCTCTCCTTTTCAGCTCTTTATCTGTGCCTAAATCCAAACGTAGATTCCATGAGCAAAGCTTCTTTCTTAGAACTGCACGCCTGTGGAACTCTGCCTGCTTCCCACCTGACTACAACTTGGACATCTTCAAGTCCAACATAAACAAACTCCTGACAAACCGTCCCCTTAAGTAAGACACTCTATCAAAACCCACAATACTAATGATTACTACAATACTATCTCATTGATTACTGTACCCGCAATAACCCTTGTCCCTGAGTGGCCTTCGGGCCTTGATAAATGGTGACCTCCATGTAAAAAAAACAAGAAGCTCTGTTCAGACCTCCATCATTAGGGAACACTCACTTCAACCAAGGTTGCAACTCTCTCTGACCTATTCCATATAACTATGTCAGGTTTCACAGCAGCATTTTCAAGGTAGGTGGCTGTAGGGATTACATGGTCGTAATGTATGGTATACAAGTCATTTCTAATTGTTCTTTCAGGTTGATGTTCCCAGGATTTGCTGCTACATTGGATGTTTAATTTTTTTACAGATGGTCCATCATGTTTTGCTGTGTAGTAGCCGTCCCTCAAAAGAACCTTGCAACTTGATATCAGATGACCAACACGGAAATGTAAGTATGTTTGTATGTCTGACTACAACTTTCGAAAGAGGCCACGGATTTTCACAAGATCAGTATCGTTTTGAAGCTCGACCCTTCGGACGACAAATATCGAAAAATTGGCTAAAAGCATTACTTCCTTCATCCTCAACTGGGCACTTTTCTACAAGGAGGGTCGCTATTTTTTTTTGCATCGCAATTTTTGCAAGTCATCATATCGCTTGGAATAACCTTCCAGAATTCCAGATATCATGGATTAGCGGAAAGTCGAGGTTAATTCCTTCACCCTCAACTTCGCTTTTTTCACTGATATTTTCAAAAGTCATCCATTCTTTTCGATTGTCTAGCCTCAATTTAAACCTTCTCCACTTCCGGTTTGCGTCATGTTTTCTTTTTCACATTTTTTTACTCCTTCGCGGTTCATGTTCGAACCTGCCTGGCTGCTATCATTTTTTTTTTTTACTCAACACACAACTCCAAACACCAGGGCAACGTCGGTCACCCAGGCTAGTCTATAAAATAAAAGGCAAAATGTGTGTGTGTGTGTGTTTGTGTGTGTGTGTGTGTTTGTGTGTGTGTGTGTGTTTGTGTGTGTGTGTTTGTGTTTGTATGTGTGTTTATATGTGTGTGTGTATGTGTGTGTGTGTTTGTGTGTGTTTTTGTTTGCGTGTGTATTTGTGTGTGTGCGTTTGTGTTTGTGTGTGCGTTTGTGTGTGTGCTTGTGTGTTTGTATTTGTGTTTGTGTGTGTGCGTTTGTGTTTGTGTGTTTGTGTGTGTGTGTTTGTGTTTGTTTGTGTATTTGTGTGTGTGTGTGTGCGTTTGTGTTTGTGTGTGTTTTTGTTTGTGTGTTTGCTTGTGTGTTTGTGTGTGTGTGTTGTGTGTGTGTATGTGTGTTTGTGTGTGTGTTTGTGTGTGTTTGTGTTTGTGTTTGTGTGTGTGTGTTTGTGTGTGTGTGTTTGTGTGTGTTTGTGTTTGTTGGTGTGCGTTTGTGTGTGTGTTTATTTGTGTTTGTGTGTGTATGTTTGTAAGTGTGTATGTTTGTGTGTGTTTTGTGTGTGTGTGTTTATTTGTGTGTGTGTGTGCGTGTGTGTGTGTGTTTGTGCATATGTTTGTGTGAAAAAGATGTTTATTATCTTCAAAGACCTCACTTGTCCTCTTACCGTTTTTACGACTCCCACCCAGGTTGCATTCTAACTTGATAAACGAAATAGGAAAATGTATTTGGTGGAAATATCACTTTCGACGGTAATTCTTTGCCTGAAGACGTAATCCCCCAACGTGGGTGATTACAGAAACATGTATGCACATATGTAGCCATTAATGTTTGTATAAATAAAATTAATAGGAGCCTTGACTGCCGTACAAACGGTCGGGTTTCAATCCTGGCTTGAGGTAGTTGCCTGTCTAGCCGCACTGATGAGCTGTGAAACAGCGAAACAGTACTGTATGTGGATGACTATATATATATATATAAATATATATAAATATATATAAATATATATATATTTCCTTGGATTTTACTTGTGAAAATTGAAATTCAATTACCTTTCTTGAAGTTATATATTTGGATTTTACCGTCACTGGATTATTTATCTTCCACCAGACTATCCATTCATGTGTAATCACCTTTTTCTTTACCATATTCCCTCTGCTTCACTTTTTTGTTATCAAGTAAGATCTTTGACTAACTTGTTGTTTCATCAAATACTTTTGCATGCAAAATCCGATCCCGCATTTTGCTAATTCCTACTCTCTGATGAGAAGGAAAGTATTTCTTCGAAACTCTGCGGATTAAGGACAATCCACTTATCTAGTGTTTCCTTTTCAGATTAAATATGTTTTTAACTATTTTTCAAAGTGCTTTTTTACATGTTTTATTAACTTTTTGCTCGTATATATATATATATATATATATATATATATATATATATATATATATATATATATATATTTAAATAAATGTTTAGAGGTACAAAATTTGTATATAGTTTTAAATAAAATACTAGGCGGAAGTTTCTCGAGAGCTCTTTCGGCTATCATCTCGTCAGGAGTAAATCGATAGCAATCTAAATATATTGTAACGAAAATAAAGAGTTCTATTGGGGAACTTATTTAATGTGCCAACGTACGGGGACAGTAATTAAATTTATTTACGTTTAAAAACGATTAAAAATATTGGCACAACGAGGGAGAAAAAAAAAAAAAAAGCGGGAGAAAAAATTCAAAGTTCCCCAAAGAGAAACAATGCGTTTGACGTTTCAGGGAAATATTCATCAATAATGGTTATCCTGTTGACGTTATTGATGATTGTATTTTCAAAAAGGTTGCGGATTTTAAATCCCCTAAAAAGTTTGGACCCTTGAAATGCCCGGTTTATTTGAAATTACCGTGGATTGGGGAGGGAAGTAATAGAATTTCAAAACAGATTCGAAGAAGTATTTACGAATGCTTCAATTCGGTGACTTTGTGTGTGGTATATACTACGAGACCTGCTTTTCCGTCTTTCCGCAAGGATAGTTTGCCTTACATCCAAAATAGTAATATTGTATATAAGTTTAGATGCCAGTGCGATGCTGGTTATGTTGGGCGAACATCCTTGCACCTTTTGACTCGTATAAACCAGCATGTTCCATCGAAGATCAGACAAGGGAGGATGGGGTTTGGTGGTCTCCCTCCTTCTGCAGCCTTGGACTCTGCTATTGGCCAGCATTTGGTTGACAACCCGTGCTGTGCCGATAGATATAAAATAGATTGGTTCGAGGTGCTACATACATCGGACTCCAAAAAGCCATTTAAAGATTTTGGAGGCCGTTTCTATCGCGGTGCGTCAACCTTCTTTGTGCCGACAAAAAGAAACATCAAACGCATTGTTTCTCTTTGGGGAACTTTGAATTTTTTCTCCCGCTTTTTTTTTCTCCCGCTTTTTTTTTCTCCCTCGTTGTGCCAATATTTTTAATCGTTTTTAAACGTAAATAAATTTAATTAATGTCCCCGTACGTTGGCACATTAAATAAGTTCCCCAATAGAACAAATTCAAACATTATGTCGTAACTAATTGTAACTAACAATAAAATACACTTTTTGTTGCACCGAACTGCACAAGTACCAAAAAGTTTTTTTTTTTGTTGCCCTAATTTATTATTAGGTGAAAGAATGGTTCGTATGTTTTGTTGACAATTCGTTCATTCATTCACGTTTGTAAAATCAAAACAAATAGACATATGCCTCAAACTTCCGGTCACGTGTCAGAGGGAGCCTTAATTACTTTCAGTGCCATCCGCCATGTTTTTAGCGATTTGGGGAAAGTGGCAGGATTCTCAACCTCCGCCTGTGTCGCTTTCAGACATGTTAGAAGGTCCCTATCGCTCTTGGGATTTGTACACAACTGGCCAACTAATCGATGGTCCTAAACAAACAGAAAAAGAAAACCGATTTTCATAAAGTGGAAATGGAATAATGACTTTTCTAAGGCGATAATTTTATCGTTCCACCTTGTATATATCAGCATGTGCTGTAATCAACAGGGGAAACAACTCTTTGAAATCTGTTTCGAGTGATCTCCCTTTGACGTTAGAGCGATGCTATTGACAGTATGTTATTTTTTTATTTTTTAGTGTTGCACGCGACGTATCGAGGCAACTGTGTCCCCGTTTATTTTATTTATTTCCTTTCCAGAAGGTGAAAGACAATGTCAGGTCGACGTGATTTTGAAGTGCTTTGACATAACTCGCCATTGATCCAAGGGGAATAACTCCATTTTACTAAGAGATTCGTTCATTTTTTTTTAAGAGGTGAGACTGAAGCAAAATATAATTGTAGAAGGCGGTACAATGCTTCAGCTTGTGTCTTTCCGTTACCTCTGCATTGTACCGCCTTCTACAATTCTCTTCTTTTTTTAATTGCAAAGTGATCACTTTATTTTATTTTATTTATTTATTTATTTGTTTAAATATGGGTAATTTCACGTGCCTACTGTTAAAATTCAAGGGAGAAATGGCCGGAGTTTAAAATAAATAACAAAAAACTTGTCCAGTGAATGGCATAGATTACAGTTATGGTATCTGGTGTGGAACGGGCTTGCCTAAATCCATATCGTTGGTCGGTCAGAAGTTTAGCATCTTTTTTTTTTTTTTACAAGGTGGTCAAAGCCCGGAAGCCACTCGAGATAAGTTGATGGACTAGAGCTTGGTTAATTATGGACTCAAATATTTTAGCGAAAAGTGGGAGGAGACTAACAGGGTGATAATTTGATGGGTCAGTTCTTTCGCCAAATTTCTTGCATACTGATACCACAGAAGCAGTTTTCCAGCAGTCCGGAAAGCAAGATTCATTAAGGAATTTGTTGTAAAGTTTGGAGAGAACTGGAGCTACTTCAGCGGAGCATTTTTTTAATAGCACAGCCGGGATGAGATCAGGTCCACATGCTTTTGAAGTGTCAAGGGTTTTTATGATAGCATGCACCTGAAACGGGGTGATTTTCAGATCGTCTAGTGTGGCGTTTATCCGCAAACGGAAAATCAGGGAGGGGGTGGTTAGCAAGGTCCAGTGTGGAGTTGGAGGTAACAAACCGACTGGCAAGCATGTTAGCCTTCTCGGTTGCTGAGCAAATAACCTCATGATTGTTGCTTAGTGGGGGAATTGTTAGGGGGATTAAATTAGCGATATAAAGGACTGTTTGAATAAATTCATAATGATTTAAATTTGTAAATATATATAAAAAAAATATTTTTAGTTGCGTGCACTAATGTTATCGAACTGGTGGGTGTATTGTAACTATTCTATACTTTCACCTAACAATTTAATAAACAAAAAACATTGTAAAACTTGAATTAAAATTGAAAATAATATTTAAAAAAATAGCACGGTAACAGAAGTGCATAAACACCACTTTATTTGACATATTTCTTTTCCAAAGGACCGCTTGAATAAATTGATTTAAATTGAAAGCGTTGTGTAATTATTTCTAAAAACTAAATCTTAAAAAATAATGATGCCTGTGATTATTACACCTAGTGTCTGACTCTGTCTAAAAAGACATAAAACTGCACCGTGAAGAATCCCAAACTCAAAGTACTTCTTTTAAACTCCTCGGCCTAACGTTTACAGGGAATATGAACTGGAATAGATACATTGAGAGCATTGCCAAGGCTGCTGCAAGGAAGGTTGGCTCCCTCTGCCGTGCTAGAAAACTACTTACGCCTAACAGTATCCTATACCTCTATAAGGCCACCATTCGCCCATGTATGGAGTACTGTTGTCACATCTGGGCTGGTGCATCTGCTGCTTGTCTCTCGCTCCTGGACAGGGTTCAAAAGCAGTGGCGGCTCGTGCATGGAACTGTGGGACTGCAGCACCCCCAAGTTATTTCTACACAATATTAATGATAAAAGTAAAAATAATACGTTTGTTTATTATTATTATTATTATTATTATTATTATTATTTTATTTTTTCTATGTGTACATTATAAAATCATTAACTTTAATGTCGGTATCTCCAAATGCATATAATAACAAAAATAAAACTTGCTTGGAGCTGTTAAATTCACAGTTACACTTTCTTAATGAAATTCTCTTGTACGCATGCGCGGATTAGACGCTTTAGGCAGTCGATGAAAGCTGCTTGAAGAACTGTCGCTTGGCGCAGTTCCGTGTCGTGAAATTCGTTGTTTGCTTAGAGTGTGCACCTGTATAAATATGATAACATTGTTATTGAAAAAAAAAAAAAAAAAAAAAAAGGAGGTTTACTTATATTTTTTAAAATTATTATTAAAATCTGCACATAACGTGTTCTTGTACATAAAATATTGTGCTATTTTTTTTTAAAATACGCACACTTTTAGCGTTGCGATTTAAGTCGGTAGCAGACGGAAATATATAATATGCAGAAACTGCTTATTTTCATTTATTAAAAGTATTCGGGAATTTAGCAGTGAAGCTAACACGCGGCCAAGAGTAAAAACCAAATATACAATAAATAAATTTTACCATAAAAATAAAGTTACTTTTCCATCTACCTGCCTTTTTGTTTGTTTCTTTAAAGTAGTTTTAAATGCTATTTATTTTGCAACAACTAAACTTTACAAAAACAACTGTTTACATTTTTTCCTAGAAGCAAAAAAGCGAAGAAACAGTTTATGTTGAAAATATATTTTAGCTAGAAATCTTTTTAGTGTGTATGTTTTAGATATAAAAAAATTAGCATTTATTTGCCTCTGACAAGGACAATGTTAGAAGTTTTACCCTTTGAAAAATGGATTTTTTACACAAGATTTTTTAATTAAAATGTGTTTGTAAGTAAAAAAGAAAAACACAGTTTTTTTAAATAATTATGCATTTTTAAACTTTACATTGAATTTGTTAGTAGATGGGTCAGATAATACGCATTTAAAAAAAGGAATTAGAAATCCTTCTGGACTGAGACAATTTTAATTTTTTGTCTTTTGGGGAAGAAAGCTACATTAAAATTCGATGTCTTATAATGCTTATATATGACATCCTATTTTCTTATAATAACTATCCACTTTATGTCGATCTTTACCGGCATGGGAAGGTCAGTAAATAGCCAAGTTTGTTCTTTTTATATAAAAAGCAAGTTGTTAAAAGATTTGTAAATAAAATTTTGTATCTTTAAATATTTTTGTTTGTTTGCTCACTATATAGAAATGTAAACTTTTTTATTTTGCATTTTATTTACAAAAACGTTTTGTTATAAATACATCTTTAAAAATAAATTTTGTAAATAAAACTGTTATTAAATAAAACGCTATTTTCAAATAGTAAACTCCTAAATTAACACTCGTAGGGAGGCAGATAAATTTCAAAGTTTTTCTTTTTTGTTTTTATAAAGAATAAGTTATATTTAAAAATGTTTTTCGTTTGTTTGCAAAAAAAAAAAAAAACCCCGCAAACTTTTATTTAATCTGAAAAGGAATAAATATATATATTATTTTTATTCTGTAAAGTGTACATAATTTAAAAAAATCTTTTTAATAAAAAAGTTTTTGTGTATTCCCATTTCTGATTGATTATTTGTCTTTGTTATATATTTGAATATTTATTTGAATGTTTGTTTATTATTTGATTAAATATTTATTTATATATTCGAATTTCTTTACACGATATTAAAAAAATACGTAAAATTTTTGAAGCAGCACCCCCACTAATCTCAGGCACGAGCCGCCACTGTTCAAAAGAGAGTCACCAACCTGATAGGTCCTGAACTGTCATCTAGGCTTCAGCCTCTGTCCCATCGACGAGATGTTGCATCCCTCTGCCTGTTCTACAAATACTTTAATGGTGCCACTTTGAAGCAGGGGGCTACTATCAGGGACATAATTTGTGGGGGCATTATGAAGGGAGATGAGTAGAAAGATGTTTGTTAACATTATACTTGAACTTCCGCATATCAGTACAGTTGGAAAAGCAGAATCCCGGAAGGGAGTTCCAAAGACTTGCAGTTCTGGGGAAGAAACTATTGGAGTAAAATGCTTTCTTACACCTAGGGATCTCTACTGTAAAGGGGTGGGACTTAGTTTCTTGTCGGGTTTGTCGGGGGTAGTTACGTCGAGGAGGTACAAGTGCATGTAGTTCGTCAGAGCATTCACCATTAAATTACTTGTAGAACAGGCAGAGGGATGCTATATTTCGTCGATGGGACAGAGGCTGAAGCCCAGATGACAGTTCAGGACCTATCAGGTTGGCGACTCTCTTTTGAACCCTGTCCAGGAGTGAGAGACAAGCAGCAGATGCACCAGCCCAAATGTGACAACAATACTCCATACATGGGCGAATGGTGGCCTTATAGAGGTACAAGATACTTTGAGGCGTAAGTAGTTTTCTAGTACGATAGAAAGAGCCCACCTTCTTTGCAGCAGCCTTGGCAATGCTCTCAATGTATCTATTCCAGTTCATGTTCCCTGTAAGAGTTAGGCCGAGGAGTTTAAAGGAAGTACTTTCAGATAATGTGTTCTTGGCCATTGCTATTAGTGGTAGAGAACGTTTCTTGTAGTTATTAAAGGAAACAAGCTTAGTCTAGGCAGCATTGAATGTGACCATCCATTTTTGCCCCCATTCCACTGCAGACTGGAGGTTTTCATCAAGTGTTTCTGCCATTTCATTAGATATATGTTCATTTGTTTTCCCCTCGTGTCTGTTATAGAGAGTAGTGTCATCAGCAAATATACCCATCTCAGAGGCAATTTCATCAGGGAGGTCATTTATTTCAGATTTCCAGTCAATACTCTTACAATTACACAAATGTTATTTTTTTCATTTGGATTATAATTCTGGATTGTTCGTCTCATAAAAATGCACATTTCTCCACTTTATTCAATAATTAATCTTAATAATATTATGATCATGGGAATTCACGAACATACAGGACTGAATATGAATTACACATCTCCCATATATAAAAATAAACTACTTCTTTATAATTTTTTTTATTTAATAGTGTACGGTAATACAAACCGAAATAAACTACTTCTGGTTAAATAAAATTTATTACTTTGAGTTTTAAAATTTGTTACCGAGTTGTTATTTATTGATGTTTTCAGTTCAGGGTGAGGACATGGCTTTGGATTTGTAGTGACTAGCTGAATCAAATCGTACGTCACGTAATCATAGGAATGTATTTTTCATTTCAGGAACAATTTGGTTTTGTCACCGCAATTCTATCAGCGTGTAGAATCGTGGTTGTGACGCAACCCTTTTACACACAAATCCATGGGTACTATATTTTTTATCTATTCGCGCATATAGACAGTGAACAGGCCAGAACATTCTAGAAAATCAATATAAAAAGGCCTAATGCGCCAGAAACAAATCAGTTTCTGCAAGTTACTTCACCGCTGCCTGTGATTATCACGCGTGTCTGACTTCATTTAAAAGACGTAAAACTGCACTGTGAAGAATACCAAACTTACGCTGCTACGGATAAATTACACAAAAATTTTTTTTTTCACTTGGATTATAATTCTGGATTGTTCGTCTTATAAAAATGCACATTTTCCTGCTTTTCTCATGGACTTTAATTTTAATTTTAATAATTTCAAACATGGATAAAAGATGATGAGAAATTGGAATCAGGGGGAAGACTGGGACTATACAACAGATTGTAATGCTGAAAATAGCTGAAATCTTAAAGAAAACACTTGAATGCAGAAACTGATGCACATTTGCTGCGACACCTTGTACAATACGACGACGACCACTTACTGTTTGGGAAATTACAAACATACAGAATTGAATATAAATTACACATCTCCCATGTATAAAAATAAACTTCTGGTGAAATAAAATTTATTATTTTGAGTTTTAGAATTTGTTTTCGAGTTGTTGATATTTACCGATGCTTTTTGTTTTTCTTGTTAGGAAAAAGAGTTTCGACCTCTGCCCCCGTCATTGTCAGGAATGCAAACTAAATCAAACTGCTTGTCACGGCTGGAATCTATTAATTTCAAGAACAATTTGTAATGCACCACCTTTTTCACACAAATCCATGGGACTATATTTTTTTCTATCTATGTAGACAGTGAATGGGTTAGAACATTCGAGAATCCCTGTCAAACCAGTCCAGGAAGAAGAAGAAAAAAAGAAGCAAACTACTGAGAATGATGTTGATCCAAGAATGGGGATTAATTGATACTGTTTTTAGATCAGTAAAACTTGTAAAATTTTAGCTTTTTTAAATATTGATTACTCTTGTTCTGAACGATTAAATCCAACAAACCAAGGTGAACGCCCATTATTTTATTAATATTATTATTATTATTATTATTATTATTATTATTATTATTATTATTATTAATATTATAATTATTATTATTATTATTATTATTATTTCATTATTATAATTATTATTATTTTATTAATATTATTATTATTATTATTGTTATTATTATTATTATTATTTTTATTATTATTATTATTATTATTTTTTTATTATTTTATTAATATTATAATTATAATTATTATTTTTATTATTTTATTAATATTATAATTATTATTATTATTATTATTATTATTATTTTATTAATATTATAATTATTATTATTATTATTGTTATTATTATTATTTTTTTATTATTATTATTTTATTATTATTGTCATTATTTTATTATTATTATTATTTTATTATTATTGTTATTATTATTATTATTGTTATTATTATTTTTGTTATTATTATTATTATTGTTATTATTATTATTATTTTTATTATTTTTATTATTATCATTATTTATTATTATTATTATTAGTATAATAATAATAATAATAAGAAGAAGAAGATGAAGAAGAAGAAGTATTTAAGAACTTATAAGAATATAATTAATTTAATTGTATTAAAGCCAAATTTATTTAAAGAAAATTATGGTTGGATGGCAAACGTAGGTTAAATCTTTGATAATAAAATTAGTATCATGGTTAAAATATGCATTACAAACTTATATTTTGAATAGGTTAATTGGATTTATTTAATGAATAAATAAATCATAAATGATTTTTCTCCCCTATTTTTCATCTTCCTCTTCCTCCCTTCTTTCTCTTTCAAAACATTATCTCTCTTTACGTGTGAACGTTCTTCTTTCTATTTTTCATCTCTCTCTCTCTCTCTCTCTCTCTCTCTCTCTCTCTCTCTTTTCTGTTGACATATCCCCCACGAGAGAATGACTAAAAAAAAGAAGAAAAACGCTCACTATATTCGCCTTTTACTTCTCCTCTATTTCAGCCCCCCCTTCCCCCCGCTACCTGTTGTCATAACTTGGATCGGTAGAGAGCATGAGTTTTGCAGTGGCGCATCTCCGATCTCGTTCGTTGAACATTGTGTAACTTTCGGACATGATAGAAGGCTCCTATCGTTCTTGGGATTTGTAAACAACTTGCCAAGTAGTAGATGGTTTGTAACAAAAAAAAAAAAATCAAAAAGAGAACCAGGTTTTCATCATCAAACGGAAATGGAATCATGTCGTCTTTTCTAGGGTGACAATTTTATCGTTCCACCCTGTAGATAAGAATGGCGATGTAAATTAGAGTGAAGTGTCACCAGAGGCAGTTTTGTCGAGGAGCTCATTAATAAATATCAGGAACAATAGAGGCCCAAGAATAGACCCCTGAGCAGTGGCGGCTCGTGCTTGACATTAGTGGGGGTGCTGCTTCAAAAATTTTACGTATTTTTTTAATATCGTGTAAAGGAATAAATAAATATTTAATCAAATAATAAACAAACATTCAAATACATATTCAAATATATAACAAAGACAAATAATCAATCAGAAATGGATAATACGCAAAAACTTTTTTATTAAAAAGATTTTTTAAAATTATGTACACTTTACAGAATAAAAATAATATATATATATATTTATTCCTTTTCAGATTAAATAAAAGTTTACGTTTTTTTTTTTGCAAACAAACGAAAAACATTTTAAAAAATAGCTTATTTTTTTATAAAACCAAAAAAGAAAAACTTTGAAATTTACCTGCCTTCCTACGAGGGTTAATTTAGGAGTTTACTATTTGAAAATAGCGTTTTATTTAATAATAGTTTTATTTACAAAATTTATTTTTAAAGATGTATTTATAACAAAACGTATTTGTAAATAAAATGCAAAATAAAAAAGTTTACATTTTTATATAGTGAGCAAACAAACAAAAATATTTAAAGATACAAAATTTTATTTACAAATCTTTTAACAACTTGCTTTTTATATAAAAAGAACAAATTTGGCTATTTACTGACCTTCTCATGCCGGTAAAGATCGACATAAAGTGGAGATTTATTATAAGAAAATAGGATGTCATATATAAGCATTATAAGACATCGAATTTTAATGTAGCTTTCTTCTCCAAAAAACAAAAAATTAAAATTGTCTCAGTCCAGAAGGATTTTTAATTACTTTTTTTTAATGCGTATTATCTGACCCATCTACTAACAAATTCAATGTAAAGTTTAAAAGTGCATAATTATAAAAAACTGTGTTTTTTTTTACTTACAAACACATTTTAATTAAAAAATCTTATGTAAAAAATCCATTTTTCAAAGTGTAAAGTTTCTAACATTGTCCTTGCTAATTTTTTTATATCTAAAACATACACGTTAAAAAGATTTCTAACTAAAATATATTTTCAACATAAACTGTTTCTTCGCTTTTTTGCTTCTAGGAAAAAATGTAAACAGTTGTTTTTGTAAAGTTTAGTTGTTGCAAAATAAATAACATTTAAAACTACTTTAAAGAAACAAACAAAAAGGCAGGTAGATGGAAAAGTAACTTTATTTTATGGTAAGATTTATTTATTGTATATTTGGTTTTTACCCTTGGCCGCGTGTTAGCCTCACTGCTAAATTCCCGAATACTTTTAATAAATAAAAATAAACAGTTTCTGCATATTATATATTTCCGTCTGCTACCGACTTAAATCGCAACGCTAAAAGTGTGAGTATTTAAAAAAAAAATAGCACAATATTTTATGTACAAGAACACGTTATGTGCAGATTTTAATAATAATTTAAAAAAATATAAGTAAACCTCCTTTTTTTTTCAATAACAATGTTATCATATCTATACAGGCGCACACTCTAAGCAAACAACGAATTTCACAACACGGAGCTGCGCCAAGCGACAGTTCTTCAAGCGGCTTTCATCGGCTGCCTAAAGCGTCTAATCCGCACATGCGTACAAGAGAATTTCATTAAGAAAGTGTAACTGTGAATTGCACAGCTCCAAGCAAGTTTTATTTTTGTTCTTATATGAATTTGGAGATACCGACATTAAAGTTAATGATTTTATAATGTACACATAGAAAAAAAAATAAACAAACGTATTATTTTTACTTTTATCATTAATATTGTGTAGAAATAACTTGGGGGTGCTGCAGTCCCACAGCTCCATGCACGAGCCGCCACTGCCCCTGAGGCACTCCCGCATTTATATTACACTGTTTAGATGTTCGACCGTCGAGGACAACCTGGATTTTTCTCTTGTCTAAGAAGGATTTAATTATGTTAAGTATTCTACCAGTGATACCGTATGATTTAATTTTCCTGAGGAGACCCTTGTGCCATACCCTGTCAAAAGCCTTAGATATATCTAGAGCTACCGCTCTGCCCTCCCCTGCTTTATCCAGTGAATGGTATATACGTTCAGAGATTACAGTGAGGATGTCAGCTGTGGAACGGGCAAGTCTAAATCCATATTGTTTGTCAGTCAGAAGTTTAGCATCTGTAAGGTGCCGGACTAGAGCATGGTTAATTATGGTCTCAAATATTTTGGCGAAAAGTGGGAGGAGGCTAATGGAGCGATAATTTGATGGGTCAGTTCTTTCGCCAGAATTCTTGAATATTGGTACCACAGAAGCGGTTTTCCAACAGCCCAGAAAGCATGATTCATTAAGGCATTTGTTGTAGAGTTTGGAGAGAACTGGAGCTACTTCGGCTGAGCACTTTTTTAATAGCACAGCTGGGATGAGATCAGGTCCACATGCTTTTGAAGTGTCAAGATTTTTTATGATAGCATGTACCTGAGCAGGGGTGATTTTTAGATCGTCTAGCGTGGCGTCTGTCCGCAAAGGAAAGTCAGGGAGGGGGTGGTTGGAAGGGTCCAGTGTGGAATTCGAGGCAAACGGACTGGCAAGCATATTAGCCTTGTCGGTTGCTGAGCAAACACACTCGTCATTGTTGGTTAGTGGGGGAATTGTTGATTGTCCATTATTTACTACACTGTTGTAGATTTTCCAGAAGTTACGATTTCCTAATTTTTGTGCTTCGATGCGTTTTTTTAGTGGTTTCATAAATTTTACAAAGTAAGGTATAAAAATTTAATATCTTACTTTGTAAAATATATAAAAGTGCACTTTGAAGATAAATAAATTTCAAATTGAATCTTCTACCTTTATTTTTAAAGCCTAAAGTAAAAACATTTTGTTTAACAATTTTCATGCCTTGAATGAAATGCTTTTCTAACTTGTATCGTATCTTTTTAAGATTATATTTTATTTAATTTATTAATTTGGATTTTAAAAAAATGAATGCGGTTTTACATGTATTTATAAAAAATCTCCTACTCTCTATTTCAGTTTGTATTTCTCCTCACACCACAACTCATTTTTGCAACCCCCTCTTTGTATTATTACAGGTCTGAATATTCTCTCTGTTTCAGTTTGTATTTCTCCTCACACCACAACTCTTTTTTGCACCACCCTTTTTGTCATACATGTCTGAATAATGAGAAAATCTGTATTTTTTTAACAAAAACTTTAAAATAAATTTTTTAGATTAAATTTTTTAAAACTTCTTTCAGAATAGAAAATCTTTGCAATTTAATAAGGAACATATTTCATATAAGTTTCATCAAAAATATTCAGTAGATAACTAGAAAAATAGAGATGAAAATTTCAAAAGGACTGTATAACTGGTTACGCTCAATAGTAGTCCTCGCCAGCGAAAGTCTTTGTTATTGTTATTCTATTATTATTTAAAATATTTTGTGTCCTGCTCTTTCGCGCGAAGACTAATATATATAAATATATATATATATATATATATATGTATATATATATATATATATATATATATATATATATATATATATATATATATATATATATTTAATTTATATTTATGTCTCGGAAGTAGAGTGAAAAGCACATCTTATTTTTCTTTTATTAATATTATTGGAATCTTCTTTTTTTCCTTGTACACATTTTTGTGAATTATTCCATGGATTTCTGCCTTTGGATTATTATGGACCATCTTCTTCCAATTACGGGTTTTCCTTGGATTTTACTTGTACAAATGGAAATTCTTTTAACTTTCTTGAAGTTTTACATTTGGATTTTACCGTCACTGGATTATTTATCTTCCACCAGACTATCCATTCATGTATAATCACCTTTTTCTTCACCATATTCCCTCTGTTAACTTTTTTTTTTGTTTTCAAGTAAGATCTTTGACTTACTTGTTGTTTCATCAAATACTTCTGCATGCAAAATCCGGTCCCGCATTTTGCTAATTCCTACCCTCTGATGAGAAGGAAAGTATTTCATCGAAACTCCGCGGATTAAGGACTATCCATTTATCTAGTGTTTCCTTTTCAGATTAAATATGTTTTTAACTCATTTCAAAGTGTTTTTAACATATTTTATTAACTGTTTGCTCATATATATATATATATATATATATATATATATATATATATATATATATATATATGTATATATATATCACGTAGCAGCCACAAACAGACAAACAAACAAATAAACAAAAAAAAAACAAAAAACAAACTAAAATAAATAAAAATCTGGATTTGTATTTTTTCTTTTTTAACAGCACTACTTAAATAAAAGTCTCATTTTACCTGGCAAGCGTTACTCCCCATTCTCGTCCTCGACTTTACACGTCGATTTTCTTCTCGCGCACACTTCCTAAATGCATATGCGCGTTTTTCAACTATCCCTGCTGCTGCTAATCTCTATTCACAAGCCAGCCATCCCACGCTGCTGCTGATTTTTTCCCACGCGCTCATGTGCACTGTGTTACGCAGAGATGATCACTTATCTGAACAAGATGGCGTAAACCACAAACTCGCAATCGTTAAATCTGCAACGCCAATATGTCAGCCAAGCACCTCTTATCTTCGCAACGGTGTTTATCTACGCCTAATTAAACAGAATGCCAACGCTGACTTGCGTTTTCTTTTCTTCTTTTTCTTTTTGCTTTGTTTTTAATTAAAAGCGATTATAAAAGATCGGGAAGATCCTCTTTAATGTATCTGACGTTAAATTGCGTTCGTCTAAAAAGAAAATAAAGGCGTTTAAGCCGAATACAGATGAGTGTTTTTAGCACGACAGTTTCAATTGGCGATAAAAAGGGTTTGCAGTGTTGACATTTTGACATTCTGTTGACATTATGTCAGCAATAATTAAAAAAAAAAAATGAATCTTATAAAAAAGTGCTTCTTGAAAACTCAAATATACTTTCAAACTTAAGTTGAACAGGTAAACGAAAATCTATACAGTATACAGTAACTATTTTCCTCTGTATTTTAATATTTTCAAGATACATCTGCCTTACTTAAAAAAATGCTAGGTTTATTTATGGTGTCTTTTATATATAAAAAAACACCCAATATTTTTGTTGATGAGGAGACTTTGTTTAAAAAAAAAAAAACTATATGTTAAAATTATTGTCCATGACTTAATGTCTCTCGCAATAAAAACATCGTTTCCGAAACGATCGTACAAATTACTGACTTTGTTTGGTTCCTTCTTATGAAACAGATTTTTATTTTTTAATTTTAAAATATCAATCACATGAATAAAAAAAAAGATAAATAAATAATTAATTTTGTTGTTGTTCCTTCTTATGAAACAGATTTTAAATTTTTAATTTTAATTTGAATTTTAAATTATCAATCACATTACTAAATATTAAAGTAGTTCTAGGATATTTGCCTATCGAGCTTATTATATATCTGAATTACAACGAGCACTGTTCTTTTCTTGTATTTTAATTAAATTAGTAATTTTACTATCACATTAAAATACAATCTGCTCTTTAGACTACTGTTCTAAACCCCTTTAAATACAATATATATATATATATATATATATATATATATATATATATATATATATATATATATATATATACATACTAGCAAAAGTACCCGTCGTTGACTGGGTTCAATAACAGCCTACAGAAAATGGACTCTGATTTATGAAAGTATGATAGGTTATGAAAAGGAAGGGTTGTAAAGAGATAGCTTCGAATTTGGGGGTATCAAAACCAAAGCAAAATATGATGAAAGTGAAAATAAAATAGATAAACCCCATAATTTATTATACTATACCTGTTCACACTGAAACACTTATCACAATATTCTGTGGATCTATATTAAAAAACCTTGTTAAACTTTGTGACATATTTACATTTTATGGAGGTCAGGTGCGAACGGACACCCCGTAATTTTATTATACCATATTTCTTCAAACTGAAACATAATTATCAAAGTATACTTACGCAGACAGATATGAAAAGTCTTTATTAAAGTTTGTGCCTATTTCCATTCTATGGAAGCCAGGCGCGAACGCAGATCCCACAACTTTATTATACCATCCCTATTTAAGTTAAAACATACTTATCAAAGTATTCTTATGTACATCTATATCAAAAACACTTGTAAACGTTTTTTTTATTTTTTTAATTTTTTTATTTCCATACTTTGTGGACCAGTTGCGTACGCAGATCCCACAATTTTTATGAATCATCATTATGCCAGATCAAACATACCCATTTCTGTGTCTCGATAATCTTCTATCATTATATGCGATCAGTTTTCTATAATAGTCAACCATATAGGAGCCTATTCGTGACCAGACACACACACAGACATTCAGCTTTATATTATAGAAGACTAGCATAGTTGCCCGGCGTTGCCCGGGTATTTGGAGATGTATGTTGAGCAAAAAAAAAAGAAAGTGGTCAATTTTTTAAACTTTGACTCCTATTATGACCCCTTAAAATTTATTGTTTTGGGCTCAAATCAAGTTATTAAGTTCGATCGATGTCCAATGAACCTATATCTAAAATTTCAAGTGTTTAGACCCAAAATTGTCGGAGGAGTTTGGTAGAGTTCTCAAAGGTAAAATCGTTAAACTTTGACCCCTTAATCGTCAAATTTCTGGGCGAAAACCGATCAAATAGATTTTCTCAAATCTCTGTGCCCTGTATATCAAATTTCGAGTCTGTAGACTAAAAATTGACTGCGTTAATGCTAAGGCAATGTACACACACAGACATACAGATACACAGACAGATACTTTCACTTCATTTGTTCATATTATAAGCTCTATTTCCTTTTCGGTTTTATTGAGCTTTTACATCTGGTTACTTTACTTGTAAATATTAACTCTTTAATATTTATAATATATTTTAAGTTTACCATTTTGATTACCTTGGTAAACTTATTGTAATTCATATATATATATATATATATATATATATGAATTACAATAAGTTTACCATATCATATCATATATATATATATATATATATATATATATATATATATATATATATATATATATATATATATTTATAAAGTAATAGGGTTCGTGTGTTTCTGTCTGTGTGTACAGCTCTCCATCATCAACGAAATATAAAGGAGGTAAGAGGGTAGATCTCTCCTGGTAGAGAAACATTAGAACCCATTTTAGGATGTTTCTGTTATAGGAGACATAAGAATCAATGCCTAATTTCTTTATATACTAGTCTACAAACCACCCCCATATCGAATGACTTATGCTCATTTGCATATCACATTATATTAAATCTCTTTAACTAATTACCTCGACCTTATTACATATTGGAAATATTCTAATCATTTCAACTGTACTATTTACAAAATCTATTTAACATTTAATTATTTAATATATTTTCATTTAATTTTATATTCGATTTATTTCACTTTACGTATATTATCAAAACAATTCATTGGCGAGGAAAGCTTTATGTTTTGGGATTGTATTGAAAATGTAATGGAAATTTCAATTTCGTTCCGTTTTAATCTTTTATATTTTACTTGCCAATATAATTGAAAGAATACAATTCAACTATCGTAATTTTATATAAATAAACAAAAACAAATATTTTAAAATAAAACTTTATTAAAAAAGAAATAATTTTATTTTTAAATGAAAAAAATCAATTTAGTAAAATAATTGTATTAAACACCCCCAGCCTTGTCAGCAAACCTGTAAACCTATAAAAGTTAACATTTCGAATGTAAACAGTGATTTTTCGATTTTGTTAGCGCTTGCCGCAATTAAACACAATTAAAACGGAACTAACTTTATTTCCATTCTATTTTTTAAACAACCCCCAAAACATAACGCTCTCTTCCAGTTATAGCCAATTTTTTTTTAATTAAATAAAACAGGTAAAAATAAACAGATAAGCGCATTTTCTTTTACATTTTTCTTACAACCATTGCCATTTAACCAACTGCAGGATATCGTTACTTTTGTGGGGTTGTTTTGAAAATGGCACGGAGATTATAATTTCGTTCCAATTTAATCTTTCTGGTCGAGCCTATTTCGAAAGCCTGTTTATCATAGATTTGAACTACAAATAATTTATTACATTTTGATTATTACTATCTTAAGACTTAAAGCTTATATTTATTTCATTTTTCTATTTATATATTGAATTAGTTATTTCCAGTCTTATTTAAACTTAGTGCTTTCTTTAAACCGGATGAACCTTTTATAAAAATATGAGTTTAACGTAAAGAACACGAACAAGGTTTTATTCAACTGAATTTCTTCCAGTTTACTAACAAAATATATAAATTTAAAAGAGATATGAATAATAAAATAAAAAGGTTATGTAATTTAAAAGAAATACACGTACTCACAAAAGCAGAACTTTTTTTTACACATTTTTTTCTTTAAAACCATAACAATGAGACTAACAATTACCTAGATCTTAGTAATTATTTGTTTTAATAGAACTGTTTTAATTGTACTGTTTACTTAGTTAACCTAAGTTGGTATTACATTTATTTTACATTTACTTTTTTTTTTAATTATTACTTTTAGACTGTGACGTTTACACCCGGAAGTAATGAGTCACACGTAGGTCGCTTTTATTCATTCCTTTTGGTCAAGATCAAAGTGTAGTATCTGTTCCGGCAGATACTGCACTTAAGATAATTTGTACCAGTCAATGGAGGGGAAACCCTCTATACTGGGACAATTATTATTTTTGGTAACCAGAGTGCCCCCTTTTTGCTTACTTTTAGGGGAGCTGGTTTTTACCTCACATTAAAAACGGCCTTGTGCCTAATTTGCTCAGTGGGGGAGCAAATAAATACCATCTGTTCTTCAGATGCTGCACTTCATTTTCTTGTTCTCTTTCGGTGGAGGAGAAATCCTTCACGACTGAGACAATTTTTATTTTTGTACCTTTTCTCCACGTTAAAAAAACGACCCTGGTGTCTAACTCTGTCCCGTGGGAAGGCATAGTAAATAGGTACAATATAATTGTTTATAATTGTACTATTCAGAAATATTATTTATAGTTCGTCCATTTCAGTTAGTATACATTTCCTTTACGCTTAATTAATTTACAATCATTAATATCGTTAAACAATTCCGTTTAAAACCGAAATTATGCCACCCAAACGAAGTAGAAACGAAAGTGAGGAAGAAAGAATGGAAAGATTGGAAGCTAATAGACTAAGAGTTGCTGCAATTCGCTCCAATGAAAACAATTCAGATAGAGAAAGACGTCTAGAACTTAACAGGATACGTCAAAGAGAAAGGAGAGCAAGACTGTCAGATTTGGAAAGAGAAACCCAACGTGAAGCTGACAGAACTAGACATGCTGTAAGGCGGTTAAATTCATCACAAGATGAAATTCAAGAAAGGCAAAGATATGCACTGGAAAGAGAAGCAATATTACGATCGAATGAATTATATGAGGTAAGTAGACGTACACAAGGTCAGTTGAGAGTGGCTCAACGACATCAGAATGAATCGGAAACCCAACGAAGCTTTCGCCTATACCAAGGGCAACAACGAGAGGCTGCATGGAGAGAGAGAGTATGACTTTGCCCCAGCAATTGACAGAAAACGAGGCAGCTAGACAACGAATGACTGCTTTGAGACACCATGAAATAGAACACTGCAATAGAAAAGGATTGCTCTACAACAAAAATGACTCTCTCACTACAGCTGATATAGGAAAAATGGACAAAGTATGTCAACATTGCTCAGCTGTAAAATTTAAAGGAGAAACCCCTGGTTGTTGTTGTTCTTCTGGCAAAGTTGTGCTTGATAGCTTTCCACCACTGCCTCAGTTGCTTCAAGATTTGCTCTCCGGCAATGGTCCCATCTCTAAAGATTTTCTGCAAAATCTACGCAGTTATAACAATTGTTTTGCAATGACATCATTTGGTTACAAAATTGCGGCAGTACATGGGTGGAATCCTTCTTTTAGAATTCGAGGCCAGGTTTGCCACCAGATTGGGAGTCTTTTACCACCTGAAGATGAAACAGCAAAGTTTATTCAAGTCTACTTCTTGGATAGTCTGGAAGAGGAACTACATAATCGGGGACGTGACAGTAGACTCAATAGAGACATTCTCCAAAGTCTGACTGAATTTTTACATGAGAACAACAACTTTATTTGTCAGCTGAAAACAACAAAGGAGAGGATTGAAGAAGAACACTTGGTAGAACATAAAGTTGTCATAAGGGAAGACCGAAGGCCGCAAGAAGAGCATCCACGGCGATTCAATGCTCCAACAACAACGTATGAGATTGGAATATTAATGGAGAATGAACCAACAGCTAACCGGGATATTGTCTTGCGTTTTAGAAATGATACATTAAAATGGATCTCCGAACTACATCCCCTCTACGATACTTTAATGTACCCGTTAATGTACCCCTATGGTTCTCCATCTTACAACATCTACATGAAGGCATCCAATGGGCGAAAAGTTACCCAACAGCAATTTTATTCGTACCATTTAATGACTCGGCCTGGAAACTATTTTCTCTGGTACCGAAGGCTATTTCAACAATGGCTGGTGGATGTGTACTGCAAGATTGAAACAGAACGTTTACAGTTCCTGAGGCGTGAGCAACAGACCCTGAGAGCTGACAATTATAGCAACTTGAGAGATTCAATTCTTAGGGAGGATGGGAATCCAGAACAGTTTGGTCAACGAGTTGTACTTCCGGCAACTTATACAGGAGGCCCTCGATACATGTTTGAGCGTCAAAGTGATGCCATGGCATATGTTCGGCGAATGGGCCGAGCCGACCTCTTCATCATGTTCACAACAAATCCAAAGTGGACAGAAATTACAGAAAATTGTCTTCAAGGGCAAGACCCTCAGGATCGTCCAGATATTGTTGCCAGGGTTTTCAGGCAGAAGCTAAAAAAGTTACTTGAATTTATTAAAAAGGGAGGATTTGGCAGGTTGAGGGCTTTCCTGTACAGTATTGAATATCAAAAAAGAGGACTGCCGCATGCACACATCCTCACCTGGCAGGCCCCAGAGGACAAACTTCTACCAGAAAAAATGGATCTCTGCATATCTGCAGAGATCCCTGACAAAGAGGAAGATCCTGATCTTCATGCTAAAGTGATGGCACATATGGTGCATGGACCTTGTGGACCATTTAATCCAAATTGTCCATGTATGATTGACAACAAATGTTCCAAAAATACCCAAAAGAATTTCTTCAGTGTACCAAGCAAGGCCAAGACTCTTACCCCAAGTACAGGCGAAGAAAACCAGAAGATGGAGGCCAGACTGGTACAATAAGGATGAAGAGAAATGGTCGGTATGTTAATCAAGAAATAACAAACCAGTGGATTGTTCCGTACAACAAGGTCCTCCTTCAGCAGTTCAACGCTCACATTAACGTAGAAATTTGCAGCTCGATCCAAAGCATCAAATATGTCCTCAAATACGTGAATAAAGGATGTGATCAAGCAGTGTTTGAACTACAAAGAACTGATGGAGCAGCTAACCAACAAGGCCAAGTACAAAGTCACATTGTGGATGAGATCCAGCAGTTCCAGAATGCAAGGTATGTCGGCAGTTCAGAGGCAGCCTGGAGGATATTGGAACATCCCATCCATGAACATTTCCCCCCAATTGTACAACTTTCTGTTCATCTTGAAAATGGGCAGCGTGTCATGTTCTCAGCTGATACTGCTCTGGAACGAGCCCAAGGTCCACCGTCTGCCACAACTTTGACAGCATTTTTTCAACTCTGCCATGAGGATGACTTTGCAAGGGGTCTCAAATACGTAGAAGTCCCTGAGTTTTACACTTGGAACAAATCGACAAAGAAATGGATGAGAAGAATGCGTGGGGTACAAGTTGAAGGTACTGAAAATGATGATGTATGGAAGGCACCATGCATTGGGAGAATCTACACGATTAGTCCAAAAGCAGGGGAGTGTTATTTCTTACGCCTGTTGCTCAATGAGGTTGCTGGTCCAACTTCATTTCAAAATTTGCGAGCATACAATGGTCAGGTGTTTGAAACATACAGAGCAGCGTGCCTTGCTCGAGGCCTTCTAGAAAATGACCATCACTTGCATCAAGCAGTAGGAGAGGCAAGTGCCACTCAATCACCTTTAAATTTGCGAAGCCTATTTGTGATAATTTTAACAGCCTGTGAGCCAAGAAATCCTCTTGAGATCTGGATGGCTTTTCGTGATATAATATCTGAAGACATTCTTCACGGATACAGGCAAGAAATTAACAATCCAGAAGCAGATTTTAATGAGGACATCTACAATAAAACTCTTTGTCTAATTGAAGAAAAAGTTCTCCTTATGTGCGGTCAACCATTGGCAAGCTATGGATTACCTGCACCAATGCAAGGGAGAGATGAAAGACTCGCGAGAGAGTATCAACGTGAAGTTACTTATAATCTTGAAGAACTTCCCTACAAGCAGAAAATATGCAAGAAAAACTGACCGATTCTCAAAGAGAAGTTTACAATTCATTCATGGCAATGTTGGAAGCACAAGGTGAAATGAACAAAAACATGATGTTTCTTGATGCTCCAGGTGGTACGGGCAAGACTTTTGTAATCAATTTGATCCTTGCAAAGATTAGATCCATGAGAAAGATTGTGCTTGCAACAGCATCCAGTGGCATTGCTGCTACTCTACTACAAGGTGGCCGCACTCTTCACATCACTTTTAAAGTACCCTTGGATACTCATCGAATGGATCAGCCAGTTTGCAAAATTACTGGTAACTCAGCCTTGGCAAATGTAATTAGAGACACCTCTGCAATCATTGTAGACGAAGCCCCAATGACGCACAAGAGTGCTTATGAAGCAATTGACCGAACACTGCAAGACATCACAGGAAACAAGAATCCCATGGGTGGCATTCCAACCTTATTTTGCGGTGATTTCCGTCAAATCCTCCCAGTGGTTAAAAATGGCACAAGGGCTAACATTGTCAATGCAAGTTTGAAACAATCCTATCTCTGGAGGCACGTTATAGTGAAGAGACTGACTACTAATATGAGAGCCTATATCTCTGATAACACAGCTGCAGCAGACTTCTCAAAATTGCTTCTCCAAATCGGTAATGGTCAGTTTCCTATCACTTCTTCACCTGACACAATTAAGATTCCAACTGCGCTTGGTAAATGTGTCAGTAATCAGAAGCAACTGAAAGACAAAGTGTACCCAGACCTGAAAAACAATGGAAAATCACCGGATTGGATTGCTGAGAGGGCTATTATTTCGCCATTAAACAGCAATGTGAATCATTTGAACAATTCAATAATGGATGAATTTCCAGGAGACACAAAGCAATACAAGTCAGTTGATTCAGCTACTAATGAATATGAAGCTGTTCACTACCCTGTGGAGTTTTTAAACTCTTTGGAGATATCTGGAATGCCTCCACACATTTTAAATCTCAAAATTGGATCGCCAATCATGATTCTTCGATCCTTGGAACCGCCAAAAATAACAAACGGAACCAGATGTGTTATCACCAGATTGCACACCAATGTACTTGAGGCCACCATTTCCTGTGGTCCCTACAAAGGCGAAACCGTTCTACTGCCAAGGTAGTTCCATCGGACTCAGTACTTCCATTTAAATTCCGGAGACTCCAATTTCCTGTGAAGGTGTGTTTTGCAATGAGCATAAACAAAAGTCAAGGTCAGGCATTTAACACCATTGGCGTAGACTTGACATCAGACTGCTTCAGTCACGGTATGTTCTACGTCTCTATCAGCCGGACAGGAAGTTCAGAAAAACTCTACATTCTGGCTCCAAATCAAAGCAGCAGAAATGTAGTTTACCCTGAGGCTCTTTAGTGAAAAGTTCGAGAAATGGATATGAGGAAAAACTGACATGATCTGATTGTGGTAAGTTTTTAGTATTGAATGTGCAAGATAAAATTTAAGCAAGAGTTGAAAATGACTTCAATGAAAAATTTACTATGTAACATCAAGTAACCTTCCTTTTTGATGAAAATGTTTTGTGAAGTTCCTGATTGAATTTCAGTCACTACAAGAGGTAGTTAAAATGTTAATCACCTTATGCAATCGTTGCTCTTACAACATCAACTTACTGGAAAGGTGCCCACAGATTTTGGTACCCGAGTGCGCAACAAAGCTCCGTGCGAAGCACGGGTATCTTTGCTAGTAATAAAATAATATTTAATAATAACAATAAATAAATACGCATCATAATAAATAGGGGCGACCTTTATATATATACACACACACACACACATATATATATATATATATATATATATATATATATATATATATATATATATATATATATGCGTGTGTGTGTTTGTGTGTGTGGGTATGTGTGTGTGTATATATGTATATATATAAATATATACATATTTATTATTATTTAATATTATTTTACGTGCATAAAATATATATAATAAAATAATATTTAATAATAAAAATAAATAAATACGCCCCATAATAAATAGGGGCGCTCTTCTCTCTCTCATATATATATATATATATATATATATGTATGTATGTGTGTATATATGTGTATATATGTGTATATATGTATATATATATAGATATTTATTACTATTAAATATTATTTTACGCGCATAAAATATATATAATAAAATAATATTTAATAATAAAAATAAATAAATAAATGCGCCTCATAATAAATAGGGGCGACCTTCTTATATATATATATATATATATATATATATATATATATATATATATATATATATATATATACATATATATATATATATATATATATATATATATATATATATATATATATATATATATATGATGAAAATAATGGAAATAGTATTCCGACAAAATAGAGAAAATAAAAATCCAGAGGAAGTCTCGAAATAAAGACGAAACGTTGATGAACACATGATACGGTTTGTTCCTTTTTATTTTCTTTCTCTCTCTCTCTCTCTCTCTCTCTCTCTCTATATATATATATATATATATATATATATATATATATATATGAATAACAATACTTGAGCTGAGATCGAAACCAAAACCTAAAGATAGTGAGTCGAGTACGATAACCATTAGACCAGCGTGACACGATTTGCTTTGAACTACAAATTTTCAAGCGTGTAGATCAAAATTTCATGGAGTGTATAGGTTGAGACGTGTCCTCACACACACATATTCTCACTTTTATAGATATTGAGATAGAATAGAAAAGAAAATGCCGTCTTTACGGAAAGCGGTGGATCTTGGTATGGGGCTTTGTTTTTAACTGCATCCCCTAACAGACAAACACCACAGATGTAATATAGATCGACTTTGATTGAAGTTCTGTCGGTACATGGGGGGGGGTGAAAATCCTCTTATTCTAAGCACGGTTTAATACTTTCGGAAGCCTCATCTTGTCACTGTCAAGTAAACTCAATTACGAGAAATCCCGCACGAAACTCAAGCTTCCACCTTTATATTTTGACCCAATCCTTACTCTATCTCTCCCATCACGATTAAAACCAACAGAAATTAAATGAACCAACATTTAATTAATCAATGGTTGAACTACGGATGAAAGCCACGGCTATAAATAGTTCACTTAAAATCCTTTTAACACCAAATGTGGTTCAGTGGTTAACGATACGGACTGACAACCTGGGAGTTCTAAGTTCAAATCTAGTTTGTTCCACAAAAAATCACTTTCATTTAGGATGTTGGCAACCTTCACGTGGTTTCTAACTAGAAAAAAATTTAGGGAAAACAATTTAATATTGGGATTCATTCGATAATAGCTTGGGTGCCCGCCGTTGCCCGGGTGTGTTGAGCAAAAAAAAAAAATAATAATAAAAATAAATTGTAGTGGGCAGGCTTATATCCTTATCGCGAAAAACGAAAGAACATAAAAAGTGATGTCTTTGCAATTGCGTCTTACGCAAAATCGGAAGTGACGAACGTAAAAACTAAGGCTAGTCAATCGAAAAGAGTGGATGACTTTCGAAAAATATCTATGAAAAAAGCGATCCTTCCTTGTAGAAAACTTCCCCTATTTTTTGGCCATTTTTTCGATATTTGTCGTCCAAAAGTTTGAGGTTCAAAACAATACTGGTTTCATTACGTTCCAAGGCATACATACATACATACATACATACATACATACATACATACATTTAAACAGACTGCTGAGATTTATATTATAGACTAACCTGGGTGCCCGGTGTTGCCCGGGTGTTTGGAGGTGTGTGTTGAGAAAAAAAAAAGTAGTAGTAGACAGGCAGGCTCGAACCCGTATCGCGAAGGAGGAAAAGAACGTGAAAAAAAAAACGCGACGTCTTTGCCGTTGCGTCCATCGCCCAACCAGAAGTGACGTAGGTTTAAATTAAATTAACGGAAAAGAGGGGATGACTTTCGAAAATATCGGCGAAAAAAAGCGACCCTCTCCCTGTAGAAAAGTTCCCAGTTGAGGATGAAGGAATTAATATTTTTAGTCAATTTTTTGATATTTGTCGTCCAAAGGGTCGAGCTTCAAAACATTACTCATCCCGTGAAAATCTGTCGCTCCTGTCGAAAGTTTTACCAAACTACTCTGCCAGTTTTCAGTCTGCAGACTCGAGATTTGACATAAGGAGTATTGATCTCTGGGAAAATCTTTGTAATCCGTTTTCGGCCAGAAATTTAGCTGTCAAGAGATCAAAGTTCAACGATTTGACCTTTGAAAACTCTACCAAACTTCTCCGCCAATTTGGGGTTTAAACTCTTGAAATTTTAGATGTAGGTTACTTGGACATGGATCTAACTTTATAATTTGATTTGAGTCCCAAAAAATAAATGTTAACGTGTCAGAATTGAGGTCAAAGTTTTAAAAAATTTGACCTCTGCCGACATGAAGTTTTTTAATCGTTTTTTTTTTGGCTGAAAATTAAACTGCCAAGCGGTCAAAGTTCAAAAGATTTGACCATTGCGGTCTCTGGCAAACTATTCAACCATTTTTGGGTCTAAACATTTGAAATTTTACATTCAGAAATGCAGCAAGCTTTTTAATTAGTTTTTGGGCGAAATTTTGGCTGCCAAGAGGTCGAAGTTGACAGAATTAACCTTTGCAGACTCTACCAAACTCCTCCGACAATTTTGTGTCTGAACACTAGAAATTTTAGATGTAGGTTACCTGAGCATGAGTCAAACTTTTTAATATATACATTCACAGTCGAAATGTAACATAATCGCCTTAGCATTTGAGGGAGTGGCATAAACATGATTTCACAGACTCATAAATATATATATATATATATATATATATATATATATATATATATATATATTTATATATATTTGTAGTCATCGACATACAGTTCTGTTTCGTTGTATCACAACTCACCAGTGCCGCTAGACTATATATATATATATATATATATATATATATATATATATATATATATATATATATATATATATATATATATATATATAACTACTTCATTTACTCACATAAAATTAATATACAAAAGTATAGATTTATGCGCAAACTTTAAGTATTTACTTCAAAAGTGCTCAATACGTAGGTAGTTAGCAAGTTATAAAATATATATGACGATTAAGCTACAGTAAATATTCGGCGTTTCATCCACGCTAGGACTCTTCAGGCTTCATTATTGTTATATATGACCCCCCAATATATATATATATATATATATATATATATATATATATATATATATATATATATATATATATATATATATATATATACATATACATACACACACACACACACACACACACACACACACACACACACATATATATATATATATATATATATATATATATATATATATATATATATATATATATGAAGTCCCAAGCATCCTAGAACTGTATATGTATAAATGTCTTCTCCCCCCTCATTATTGTTATATATGACCCCCCCCCGAACTACACAACACCTTTGAGCGATGGAAGCTGCACAATCAGAGGTAAACTATTGTGGATAGTGCGGTTTGATAACGTACTTCCATGTGGGGATTTGTGCTGCAATTGCTGTTTTGAACCAATCAGTGGTTTCATTTGCACATTGTTTCACAGTAAGAGAAAAATATTACTCTATGGAACGTCTCTGACGTGATCTCTTTTTCTTATAGTACCTTATCGTTTTGAATAATGATTCTTCAGCTTTGGGTCGAGAGTTTAAGGTGATTTTTACCAAGATGACAACATGATCGGCATTCCCGAGTGGCTATGCGTATTTGTTATACAATCATCGGGAACTGTTGTCAGAAATAGATCTAGTTGGTCATTTCGATCTGGTCGGAAACATAACTGTATGACGATATGGAAGTTATTTGTGATGCTACAAGCTGCATCTGTGTAAGTAGAGAAACCAAGCCAATTACTATGGTAGAAATTAAAGTCATCCAATACATGCACTTGAGCGCCTGTGGAATTGTCTTCCGTTTTCCTGCTTTCCGGCTGACTACAATATGGTTGTGTTCAAGTCTAACGTAAATAGGTTCTTGATGAGCCGTTCTATATAAGTTATCAAATTTACCAAATTTTCATTACTAATGATTACTATGTTGTCCAATTTCTACTGTACACTCTTTAACCCTTATCCTTGAGTGGCCTCTTGGCTTTGATAATTGGTGATGCCTATGTAAAAAAAGTATCTAGGTAAAGAGCGCTGCATGTATGCTGTCAGAGATTTGGTTGATTAGGGTACAGTCTTAAGTGGAGGAAGAACGGTAGAGAAAATATAAGTATTATCGCGAGTTCCTAATTTCTGCGACTGAATATGTTTTCTTGTGACTTTAGAATACCTTTTCTTGGTTGCAGCTACTTCTGTCTTACATTTACTTCTACAAATTTTTGACTGTATGGGACTTATGCTGCACAGTCATCATTTATTTTTAACGCAGAAATAACTCTACTTTTATTTTTTTAATAAGGGACTTGTCTGTGTGTTTGTGTGTGTGTGTTTGTTTGTATGTGTTTGTGTGTTTGTTTGTATGTCTGCTAAAATTTTTTGTCATCATGTCGAAACCGGTACCATCTGAAAGGTCAATGCTCTGGATACATAATATGTGAAAATGAGAACATTTATTCTTATGTTTCAGTTTGAAGGAATATGGTATAAGAAAATGTGGGGTCTGCGGTCGCACCTGGCCTCCATAGAATGGAAAGAGGCACAAACTCTAATAAAGAATTTTTATATCTATCTGCGTAAGTATACTTTGATAATTATGTTTCAGTTTGAAGAAATATGGTATAATAAAATTATGAGGTGTTCGTTCGCGCCTGACCGCATAGGATGTAAATATGTCACAAAGTTTAACAAGGTTTTTTTAATACAGATTCACAAAATATTGTAATAAGTGTTTCAGTGTGAACAGGTATGGTATAATAAATGATGGTGTTTATCTATTTTATTTTTACTTTCATCATATTTTGCTTTGGTTTTGATACCCCCAAATTCGAAGCTATCTCTTTACAACCCTTCGTTTTCATAACCTATCATACTTTCATAAATCAGAGTCCATTTTCTGTAGGCTGTTTTTGAACCCAGTCAACGACCCCAAAATTTTATGAACCATCATTATGACCGATCAAACATACCCATTCCTGTGTCTTCTATCATTATATGTGATCAGTTTTCTAGTTTTCTATAATAGTCAACCATATAGGAGCCTGTTCGTGACTAGACACACACAGACGTTCAGCTTTATATATATATATATATATATATATATATATATATATATATATATATATATGAAATAATAACGTTATTATTTAAAAAGCCATTCTTAACATGGGGAGGGTGTTTTGTACCTATTCTATACTTTAACCTTACAATTGAATAAAAAAAAACATATCATAAAACTTTAATTAAACTTGGAAATACGATTAAAAAATAGCGCGGATCAGTAAGTGAACTAGCACCTTTTTTCTTGTCTTTTTATTTTCAAGACTTGTTCAGTCGAGTTCTTTTGGTGGCACTGCCCATTTGTACATCTCCAGGAGAAACCATCCTCTACACATGATCTTTTTTAAGTAAACATTGGTGTTTTTTGCACCTCATTTTTGGGGGACAGCAATTTCTTCTCCTAACAATATGAGATTGTCTGCATCGATGTTTTCATTTCCTTTTCTAACATGTATAGACTTATTTTCTTGCCTGTCATTTTTCTGTTTGGCGAGTTTGAAAATATATTTGTTTGTCAGCTTTTTCTTTTTCTTTTCTTTTTTTTTTTTGTTTAGTCGTTTCCTTCCAATTCGAATGTCCTCTGCTTCCATTTACATAGCGCTTTTTCATTGGCTAATTAAATTCCTAAAAATTCAATTAAAATAAATAAATAAATAATAAATAAGTAACTAAAATGATTTCCCGGGACGAGTTTTCCTAATGTGTTGTATTTTTTATAAACATGGTTATTTTACAGTTTTTTTTAATTTTTTTTATATAAAATTACTTTTTTCTTTTAATAATATTCATTTTAATTTTATTCAAAGAAAAAATATCTTCGTTTACTGAATTAACTTTAAAAATGTAAGAAAAAACTTGGCGAAGCGCTAATTGACGGCGATTCGCCCCCCCCCCTCGTCGAATCGGACACACGCCAAATCAGGTACGTCAAAGCATACCAAACCCTTCCAAAATACCTGGTTGCTCGATTGCCATGCATCCGCTCTTTATGACAGCCTCATATTCCCAGAATAGCTCAAACTCTAACCTCAATTTTCTTACAGGGAAATGCTGACTTGTTATTACAAATTTCTGGTTTTATATAACATTCCCAATAATAAAACTAAGTCCAACTCTATTAATATAATTATGCTTCTCATTATTGACATCACTGTAAAGGGGGTTTCAACCCTTTTCCGCAGAAATATACAAAGATTGGCATTAAACGTCACCCCCCCTTTTTTGTTAAAGATTAAACTAATTTTTAAACAAATAAATTACACACTGTTATATACATAACGATTAATTGAGTGACGGTGCAGAGCGGTTAACATACTGAATGCAAACAAAAACATGACAAGTGTAATTTTGCAGCAGATTTTTAAAATTGAGGTGCAAAACTTTATTATCTCTGTTAGAAAAGGAAGACTTTTTTTTTGTATACATGGTAAAAAAAGGACGGAAAAATATCATTTAAGTGTTCCTGAATTTCTGAGTGCACCCCTAAAAAGTTACAAAGAAAATCCGTCTTAAAAGTTTGAATATGTTATTTATATCACTTTTATGTTATTTATATCACCTTTATGTTATTTATATCACTTTTATGTTATTTATATAACTTTTATGTTATTTATATCACTTTTATGTTATTTATATCACCTTTATGTTATTTATATCACTTTTATGTTATTTATATCACTTTTATGTTATTCATATCACTTTTATGTTATTTATATCACTTTTATGTTATTTATATCACCTTTATGTTATTTATATCACTTTTATGTTATTTATATCACCTTTATGTTATTTATATCACTTTTATGTTATTTATATCACTTTTATGTTATTTATATCACTTTTATGTTATTTATATCACTTTTATGTTATTTATATCACCTTTATGTTATTTATATAACTTTTATGTTATTTATATCACTTTTATGTTATTTATATCACTTTTATGTTATTTATATCACCTTTATGTTATTTATATCACTTTTATGTTATTTATATCACTTTTATGTTATTTATATCACCTTTATGTTATTTATATCACTTTTATGTTATTTATATCACTTTTATGTTATTTATATCACCTTTATGTTATTTATATCACTTTTATGTTATTTATATGTCCCTTAATGTTATTTATATCACTTTTATGTTATTTATATCACCTTTATGTTATTTATATCACTTTTATGTTATTTATATCACTTTTATGTTATTTATATCACCTTTATGTTATTTATATCACCTTTATGTTATTTATATCACTTTTATGTTATTTATATCACTTTTATGTTATTTATATAACCTTTATGTTATTTATATCACCTTTATGTTATTTATATCACTTTTATGTTATTTATATCACTTTTATGTTATTTATATCACCTTTATGTTATTTATATCACTTTTATGTTATTTATATCACTTTTATGTTATTTATATCACTTTTATGTTATTTATATCACCTTTATGTTATTTATATCACTTTTATGTTATTTATATGACTTTTATGTTATTTATATCACTTTTATGTTATTTATATCACCTTTATGTTATTTATATCACTTTTATGTTATTTATATCACCTTTATGTTATTTATATCACTTTTATGTTATTTATATCACTTTTATGTTATTTATATCACCTTTATGTTATTTATATCACCTTTATGTTATTTATATCACCTTTATGTTATTTATATCACCTTTATGTTATTTATATCACTTTTATGTTATTTATATCACTTTTATGTTATTTATATCACTTTTATGTTATTTATATCACCTTTATGTTATTTATATCACTTTTATGTTATTTATATCACTTTTATGTTATTTATATGACTTTTATGTTATTTATATCACCTTTATGTTATTTATATCACCTTTATGTTATTTATATCACTTTTATGTTATTTATATCACTTTTATGTTATTTATATCACTTTTATGTTATTTATATCACTTTTATGTTATTTATATCACCTTTATGTTATTTATATCACTTTTATGTTATTTATATCACTTTTATGTTATTTATATCACCTTTATGTTATTTATATCACTTTTATGTTATTTATATCACTTTAATGTTATTTATATCACCTTTATATTATTTATATCACCTTTATGTTATTTATATCACTTTTATGTTATTTATATCACCTTTATGTTATTTATATCACTTTTATGTTATTTATATCACTTTTATGTTATTTATATCACCTTTATGTTATTTATATCACTTTTATGTTATTTAGATCACTTTTATGTTATTTATATCACCTTTATGTTATTTATATCACTTTTATGTTATTTATATCACTTTTATGTTATTTATATCACTTTTATGTTATTTATATCACTTTTATGTTATTTATATCACCTTTATGTTATTTATATCACTTTTATGTTATTTATATCACTTTTATGTTATTTATATCACCTTTATGTTATTTATATGACTTTTATGTTATTTATATCACTTTTATGTTATTTATATGACTTTTATGTTATTTATATCACTTTTATGTTATTTATATCACCTTTATGTTATTTATATCACTTTTATGTTATTTATATCACTTTTATGTTATTTATATCACTTTTATGTTATTTATATGACTTTTATGTTATTTATATCACTTTTATGTTATTTATATGACTTTTATGTTATTTATATCACTTTTATGTTATTTATATCACTTTTATGTTATTTATATGACCTTTATGTTATTTATATCACTTTTATGTTATTTATATCACTTTTATGTTATTTATATGACTTTTATGTTATTTATATCACTTTTATGTTATTTATATCACTTTTATGTTATTTATATCATTTTTATGTTATTTATATCACCTTTATGTTATTTATATCACTTTTATGTTATTTATATCACTTTTATGTTATTTATATCACCTTTATGTTATTTATATCACCTTTATGTTATTTATATCACTTTTATGTTATTTATATCACCTTTATGTTATTTATATCACTTTTATGTTATTTATATCACTTTTATGTTATTTATATCACTTTTATGTTATTTATATCACTTTTATGTTATTTATATCACCTTTATGTTATTTATATGACTTTTATGTTATTTATATCACTTTTATGTTATTTATATCACCTTTATGTTATTTATATCACTTTTATGTTATTTATATCACTTTTATGTTATTTATATCACCTTTATGTTATTTATATCACCTTTATGTTATTTATATGACTTTTATGTTATTTATATCACTTTTATGTTATTTATATCACTTTTATGTTATTTATATCACTTTTATGTTATTTATATTACTTTTATGTTATTTATATCACTTTTATGTTATTTATATCACTTTTATGTTATTTATATGACTTTTATGTTATTTATATCACCTTTATGTTATTTATATCACTTTTATGTTATTTATATCACTTTTATGTTATTTATATCACCTTTATGTTATTTATATCACCTTTATGTTATTTATATGACTTTTATGTTATTTATATCACTTTTATGTTATTTATATCACCTTTATGTTATTTATATCACTTTTATGTTATTTATATCACTTTTATGTTATTTATATCACCTTTATGTTATTTATATCACCTTTATGTTATTTATATGACTTTTATGTTATTTATATCACTTTTATGTTATTTATATCACTTTTATGTTATTTATATCACTTTTATGTTATTTATATGACTTTTATGTTATTTATATCACTTTTATGTTATTTATATGACTTTTATGTTATTTATATCACTTTTATGTTATTTATATCACTTTTATGTTATTTATATCACTTTTATGTTATTTATATCACTTTTATGTTATTTATATCACTTTTATGTTATTTATATGACTTTTATGTTATTCATATGACTTTTATATTATTTATATCACTTTTATGTTATTTATATCACCTTTATGTTATTTATATCACCTTTATGTTATTTATATCACTTTTATGTTATTTATATCACTTTTATGTTATTTATATCACCTTTATGTTATTTATATCACTTTTATGTTATTTATATCACCTTTATGTTATTTATATCACTTTTATGTTATTTATATCACTTTTATGTTATTTATATCACTTTTATGTTATTTATATCACTTTTATGTTATTTATATCACCTTTATGTTATTTATATCACTTTTATGTTATTTATATCACTTTTATGTTATTTATATCACTTACAGGGAAAGACAACGTGGTTGCGAATCTCAAAGTGTTTTCTTAAGCTAAGCAAACTTGTAGAGAGGGTGGGGACTGAATCTCTTTTAACTTTTTTGACGACATCATCATAGGTATAAAATTCCCCACGGAAAACAAAGGAAGTGATGCTGAATCTCGATGCTCAAATGTGTCAGACATCTACATCTCACCATCCCTAAACGACTGATTGCAACAGAACTTCCTGAAAACTTGAAATGCATTCATCTGGATGTATGCCCCCCCCCACACACATATATCTTTTTCTATTCTATCTTCTATATAAATAAAATGAACTCATTTTTTCACGTCGGATTTTGACCTTAATAGGATTAAAAATCAAGATATTTCATGCAAATATAATATGCACAAACGGCAGAACAATATCTGAGGTGTGTTATAGGCTTATTATTTCTCAAATTCCTCGATAATCTTAGATTTCTATCTTTTTTTCTGCTGAGAAGTCACGGCCAAAATCGGTTAAGATCAATGGAAGTGGTAAAATATTTTCTCTCTAATAAATTCCTCCTCCCCCTGCCACCACTTAACACCGTTTGGGGATTGTCCACAAGGAACAGTTGAGAAGAGAACACCGGTTTGGCTTCGTAGTTCTTTCATGTGAAGTTATTTAAAATCACTAAACTAAACTGCAGTGCTCTGTGGCGTAGTGGTTAGCGTGCTGGACAATTCACATTATATTTTCACGTTCGCGCCGACCTACCGTAGTCGGTTTTTTTTTCCCTAAACAACTGGAATGGACTTTTCTTGGTGGCCGAACTGTTAACGTTGCAGATGTTTTTTTTTGTTTTTTTTCACACTTTATTTTCCTACTTTTACTCATGATTCCGGGTTTGATCCTTCCTACTTACCTACCATAACATTTTTTAAAACTCCCCCCCCCGTCCCGGAAACAAACACTCGGGCAACGCCGGGTACCCCCGCTAGTAAGTAATAAAACTATGAATGTGAAAAAAACACTTTTTCACTTTAAAGATTTTTGCTATCGATATATATATATATATATATATATATATATATATATATATATATATATATATGCTCTGAAAGTTTACATCCATTTTTATTGAGTTTAATTAATTATTGAATATATACATTATAAATATATAATCATTTTTTACAAACGAACGTTTATATACACTCATGAGCAAAAAAATATTGGGACAAACAAATTTTATACATTTTATTGCAGTAAAAGCTACATTGAACAAGGAAACTTAAGACTAATAACACAGAACAAGATATTTACTTTAATTATTTTCGTGTCGCTTTTTTTCGCAAGTCACACATGCGTATTAAACTAAAACTATGGTCAAAAAGCTTATTTTGCAACGTCATGACATCATAAGCACTCGCGGTCATGTGAGCAAAAACAAGTTTTTGCCTTCTTCCCCTCTTTCCCGTTTCACGTTCGAGCCTGGCCACCGTGGCTCATTTTTTTTTTCGGTCGCACAGACATTCTCTGTTATTTGGATCAAAAAAAGTTGTTTTTAATTTGCTTTTTGGGAGGGAGGAGTGTCCAGCGCAAGAGCAACGCTGGGTACCCACCCGCTGGTATATAGTTATCAAAAAGTGCTCAATATCTGCAGAATAGCTTCTTCTCTTCGCATCCCTTTGTCACGTAATTCTTCTATTTGGGGCGATTACATTTTCGTATTTTTATTCGTTCTTTTATTTAAAAAAAATTGTTGTGGGGGTATCAACGTTGGCCATGATGGAGTTGACATATAATAATGAAAAAGTGTTCAATATCCTTAGCATAGCAGGTGTGTCTAAACAGAACTGGACCTGGTAACGCCGGGTATCTGCTAGTCTATTATATAAATTTCAGTTTGCTGTGTGTTAGTGTATGGTTGTATGTCTGCTAAAAGATTTTGTTATCCGCAGCGTACAGGCACGAACGCGATTTCTGACACGTAATATCGAAAAGTTGGAAAAATTCGTTAGCTATTTCGTGTAGAAATGTCGTTTTGTTTGAACGGTGGGGGATGGGTAGGGGGTCAGATAAAAACCTTGCTTTCGACGCGGTTTGCAAATCGCACATGCGTGAAGGATAGTTTAGTTTTTTTTTCGTTTTAAATAGCTAAATTTGTGACGTTATAAGATCTGTGTTCTCGTGAGCCCATCGATAACGCGTTCACTTACTAACTTTTTTTTTTGTTCCATTTTTATTTTTTGCTTAAAAAATTTTGCTCTCGGTTCTGGCTCATGGTACTCAAGTCTCGTCTTTTTTTTTTCTTTTAGAATTTAAAAAACATTTTATGACCGTGCAATACCGCCTACCCCCATAGTATTAGATAAAATTCAGTATAAATTGAGTTTTTTTTTTTTAAAAAACTTTTTTGGATGCATTTTTGCAAGTTTTCTATCTATCTATCTATCTATCTATCTATCTATCTATCTATCTATCTATCTATCCATCTATCTATCTATCTATCTATCTATCTATCTATCTATCTATCTATCTATCTATCTATCTATCTTGCTTGCTTGCTTGTCACGTGAATGACGTCATTTTTCAGTGAAAAGACCTCCTTTACGGAGAGTGTGGCTTGACTATGGGGTAATTGCGCCAAGTCCGGTGCAATTGCGCCAATTAGCTAAAAGTGCTCTTTTGGCAACCACGCATATAAAGAGCACTTTTGTTTTAGTTGGCCCAATTATCCCCAGATTTGGCGCAATTACCCCAAAGTACGGTCTTTTCCTCTCTTCTTAGCCCCTCTATCTATCTATCTATCTATCTATCTATCTATCTATCTATCTATCTATCTATCTTCTCTACCCGTACTTCTATTTAATTAGATTTCGAAAATAAATGGAAACTCACCCAATAAAATAATTATACGACATTGTTTTTCATTCCAATTATTAAACCAAATTTAATATGAAAGCAAAAAAAAAAAAAAAAGAAAAAGAAAAAGAAACAAAGCGAAATAAAAACAAAGAATGGCGCCGTCTATAATTAAATCTGGCCATCTATCTTCCGTATTTGTGTCTCGAAAGATATTCACCCGGAATCTCAGATACGTCCGATGTATACGAAGACCTGGCCGTTGGTCGCATCAGTCAGTCGCTCTGTCACGTTGCATTTTAGGTTTTATTGGTTGGTTCGTTAGTCGATTGTGCAGCATAGTAAACCAGGAAAAAAATTTTTGAGGAAAAACAAATAACTAAAAAATAACTGTTACCAAATGCAAGAAAATTCTACTTTATAGAAGTTTTAGTTGAATATACTGATTAATTTGTTATCGTCATTTAAATCTACCGTTCAAATCATATTCCAAGATGGCAGACGAATGTTTCGAAGCTTTTGATAATTTCAGGCTTAAAATTAAAAAAAGGGGTTGTTGTTGTTGTTGTTAATAATAATAATAATAATAATAATAATAATAATAATAATATATATATATATATATATATATACACACACATATATATCTATATATATCTATCTATCTATCTATCTATCTATCTATCTATATATATATATATATATATATATATATATATATATATATATATATATATAGATATATATGTGTGTATAAAAAATAAAAATACCAGCGGAGGTTTACGTTATGTTTTGAGAAAAGTCATAGATCATACGCACACATATGTTTGTCCTTCCCAACATGGGTAGGATTCAAAAACTGTTCTCTTTTTCGTATGGTCATGACTTTTTCTTTTCTTGCATTTTTACTTCAATATCCTGAAGATGTCCTCTGAAATAAGGACGAAACGTTGATTATTTTAATAATTTCATTCGGTTTTTCTATTTTTCTCAAAACATATATATATATATATATATATATATATATATATATATATATATATATATATTGATTTAAAGGTTATGAGGTATTTGAAGCATGAAAAACGATGTTACTTTTTGTATTTAAAATTTTTATTGTTATTTTTTATATTTCAAGCGGATCTCCGCTCTTGGTCACAAAAAAGTATCGAAATGATAAAGAAAAAGAAAAAGAAAACCGTTTAAAGAACTGGAGATTTGTAGCGTGGACCGCGTTCATTCCTAGCAATCATGCTAAAAAAAAGTTCACGAGAATCATTTTAGCCATTTGTGGAAGAAGATTGTGTTTTTTAGTATTTTTTAATGTTGCAACGTAAAAGCGTTTAATTCAAACGGCAAAAATGAGACGCAATTGATTTCAATATGTATAATGGAATAGAAATGAAATTGCTAAACGACAAAAATAATGTAATTATTAGTTATCATCATCATCATCATCATCATCATCATCATCATCATCATCATCATCATCATCATCATCATCAACAACAACAACAACAACAATAATAATAATAATAATAATAATAATAATAATAATAATAATAATAAAACTACTGAAGAGGGCAGAGTTAGAGACAATGTAAATTTCGTCTCTCCCTCAATAAAGATGAGACGAACATAGATAAATAAATACATAAATAATAAAAAAAATATTTAAAAAAATAAAGAAAAAAAAAATAAAGAAAAAAAAAGAAAAAAAATAGAAAAAAACACGCACACAAAAAATAAATAAATAAAAAAAATAAATAAAAAAAATAAAATAAAATCGAAAATAAACAAAAAAATAAAAGATAAAAAAATAAAAATAAAAAATAAAAAATAAAAATAAGAAATAAAAAAATAAATAAAAAAACAAAAAATAAAAAATAAAATTAAGCGACCTGTCAAACATTTTTTTTATGGGTCTTTGAACTTTATTTAAAGAGATATCGCTTCTGCTATATATATATATATATATATATATATATATATATATATATATAAGAGCAACTACTTAATAAAACATGTTAAAAACACTTTGAAAAAGAGTTAAAAACATATTTAATTTGAAAAGGAAAACACTTAATAAGTGGATATTCCTTAATCCGCGGAGTTTCGAAGAAATACTTTCCTTCTCATCAGAGGGTAGGAATTAGCAAAATGCGGGATCGAATTTTGCACACAAAAGTATTTGATGAAACTGCAAGTAAGTCAAAGATCTTACTTGATAACAAAAAGTGAAGCAGAGGGAATATGGTGAAGAAAAATGTGATTACACGTAAATGGATTACAATTTTTTTAGCGTTAATTTCATCGATTACAAACTTAATTTTCTAATTAAAAAGGTAACTTTATACATGACCCAGCGGGGTTTAACACCTAAAAAATGGAGATCTACTTTTTTTTTTAGACTAATACATTTAAACAGTCTTTATAAATATTATTACTTCGCAAAAGTGGAAAAAAGTGCAAAAAAAAAAAAAAAATTAGAAATTTAAAAAAAAAAAATGTTAGGGTGGGGGATCACTTTTCGATAAAAATTTTACGTAAAATACGCATCCACTTTTTGGCCACCAAGCGCTCAACGAGACATATCTCGCATTTTTTAAAGTTTGGCGATTGACGTGAAGGGAAAAATGGGGGGGAATAACATTGGAAACATAAAATAACGATAAATTTAATATTTTTTATGAGACCATTCTCTACTTTCACCTTACAATTTAATAAACAAAACAAAGCCCAAAATATGGCAAATTCAATTTTTTTTTTTTGGGGGGGGGATTACATTAGAAACATAAAACGACAAATAAAAAGCATTTCGAAAATCTAAAATTTCCTTTATTTATAAAGAAAAAAAAAGCCAGTAAAAAAGTGACCTTATAAAAAATAAAGGTAAATGTGTAGTTTAGCGGCGTAAATTATTTGACAGACAAAAAAATTTATAAAAACTATTTATTTTTGTATAAAACATTATTAGACCCAAAGGCTGAAATGAAGAAAAAATTCATTTTTATGTTTTTTATTATTTTTTATTAAACTAAATGTGTACGCCTTACACGTTTAAAATTTGGCATTTTTAGGTTTGACAGATTGGCTTTTTTAAGGCTAAATTTGACCTTTTTATGCTTTTTGATAACAAAAAAAATATGGCGGCCAAAAACACAGTTCATGAAAGAGCTTCAAAAGGCCAATCTGCCAAACCTTAGAAAGGCCACATTTTAAAAGCAATATAGCAACCTCGAATAATAAATATAAATGATAAAAAAATAATAAAAATGAAATTTTATTCTGGTTTTATTTAATCCTTTTGGGTCTAACAATGTGTTTTATATAAAAATAAATAGTTTTTATATTTATTTTGTCTGGCAAATAATTTACGCCGCTAAATTACACATTTACCAAAATAAAAAATAAATGCATGCATTAATGTTTATAAACGTTATTTTTTTTAGGTTCACAAAATCGTGAGTTTTCTAAGGACAGTGATCCCTTCTGCCGAAATATCTGGTGGAGAGGGTATCAGATACTTCTTTTTGAGGGCGATTACATTTACATGTTTTTATCCGTTCTTTTATTTTTGAAATTGTTGTGGGGGTATCCATGTTACCCATGATGAAAATGATTAGTGTAGCAGGCGTGTTTCAAACGGAACTTCATGTCAACACAGGCAACGCTGGGTATCTATGCTAGTATATATATGTATATATTGTTGTTATATAAGGGTTTCATTGAGAGAGAGTCTTATTAGTGTGTTTGTCTTGAGAGAGAGATGCTTCGAAAGAGTCTTATTACAGTGAGGGATGTTGTAAGACTCAGAGAGAGAGAGAGAGAGAGAGAGAGATGTTTGTTGTAAGAGAGACTTATATATTAAACTGTTCATTCTTTTCTTGTGTAGAAGAAGAAACTCTTAGAGTGAAGGGATTTTCTGAAACTGAGTTACTTCCCCTTTTGCTTATGTCATGTGACCCAATATGTCTGACCCAGCATGTAACTTTATCAAACTGTTTTTAACACTGTAGGAACTATTTTTCATAATTAAATTTTAGGTACTTGTACAGTTTAATCAATACATTAAAAAATGAAAATATCGAAAAAAAAGTTTAAATTGTATGTATCCGTTATGGAATGAAGTTCTCTGAAAAAAAATTTCACTTAATTTCATCAAGTAGTTTTTGTTTTACAGTGAAAAAACAATTTGTTATGATACTGAGCAAAAGGTTTGATTTTTAGGAAGAAAAGCTAGTATCAAAGATGGGGAGGGAGTGTTATCTCCCCATCGCGTGTTCTAAAAATTCAAAGATGTCTACCTTAAACGTGCTGTCATACAAACATGTTTTTTTGCTGTAAAAAAAACAAACTACTCGATCAAATTAAGTGAAATTTTTTTTTGAGATCTTCAGTTCAAAATTCTTCAGCCTCTGTCCCATCGACGAAATGTTGCATCCCTCTGCCTGTGTTATATAGGGGGTCTCATTAAAAGAGAGTCTTAGAGATAAAGTAAGAGTCTTATTATAAGTGATGCTTTTTCTTGTGAGAGAGAGAGAAACTTAGAAAGAGTCTTATTACAGTGAGGGATGTTGTAAGGCTCAGAGAGAGAGAGAGAGAGAGAGAGAGAGAGAGAGAGAGAGAGAGAGATGTTGTAAGAGACTAGATAGATATTGTTCATTTTATTATAATTATATATTAAATGTTCATTCCTTAATTGTGTTGAATGGAAGAAGAAGAAGAAAGCTCTTGGAGTGAAGGGATAGTGTTCAAACAGTTCGGACATGATGATGTTGAGACGTGTATGTAAAGACATATAACACAAATATATAATACAATTGGACTTTACCTTTTTGTAAGAATCATAAGACACAAGACGAGCTTTACAAAAAACACTTGATGGTTTCTTTCGTCACGACCGGCCGTTCCATCACCAAGAATTCAAAGTCTCACATTTTTCCTTGAAGTGACGTCTCGCTTCCTAGACCTGACTCCCTCTGAGTTTTTTCGCTAACTGTCTAACTCTAAAGTTTTTTTCTCTATTCCTAGAACTTTCTATTTTCCGTGACGTCATGGCGTGTTCTGGACATACGTGTCCAAAACTTTTCCTATTTCTACAAAAGGAATTTTAACCTATATTCAATATGTTAAAAACATTATAAGCTGCATTCTTTCAATTTAAAATTTCATAACAAACTTGAGAGTTCACATTCTTTCCTTGAAATATTTATCTATATTCTAAACAAATGTTTGTTTTACATTTTTAAATTCTCACACGTAATCTATTTCTACACCTAGATTACGAGGTTCGAATTCCGCCTATGCTATTTCATTTTCATTTTAAACTAAATTCTCCATTTTTATACTTACATGAAAAGGGGACAGCCCTTATCATGTAACATTGTTTCCCTTTATGTTGGGCTTGAAACCGACGGTACCAATGTTTTTCTGAACTTCTGCACAATTAGATAAATAAATATTAAGCTCTTATATCGAAAAAGTTTTTCTTTGTAATCGAGCACTTTGCTGGAATTCTTTCCCCCAAAAAGCAGTAAACAAATACATAGCCCCCACTAGGAGTGACAGTTGAACACTGACAGCCCGGTGGTCGAGCAATCTAGAGAAGGAAACCCACATCACACACCTTAGCAAAAGAAGGAAAATGATGGAAAAATGCACCTTGGAGTACTCCGATAAGAACATACCAACCCCCAGCAACCAGCTATACACGAGGATCCTCGTAACAAAAATAGAAGAGGTCATCAAGAGAATGAGATGGAAAGTCTTAAATAAGGTGAGCAACCAGGGGAAGACAGGAAAGAATTACTTTGGGTTGAAGTCAATTAAATACCCAGGAAAAATAGATGAATTAGATAAATTTAAAAAGGACTTATTAGACATTATTCCAGCATTAGAGTTCAAATACAAGTCAAACAAATTCCACAGATCTTTAGCCAACGATATAAAAAAATTGAAAAGGAATAATGACAAAATAGAATTCTCCGATAAGACCAAAAATTTATTTAAAATGGATAAAGCAAAGAAAACACAACTGACATTAAATTCAATTAACGATAAATACCAAGTAGCAAAAAAAAAAGAAACATATAGATCTATTAACATAGAAGCCACAGAAGTAGCTACGAAATTAGGCATAGAATATAGATCTAACCACCTAGCTAAGAGAAAAGCATTTGTCACTTTAAAAGACCATAGGGAAAACTTTATCAACCATCCATCCTGCAGACTTATAAATCCAGCTAAAAGCAAAATAAAACTATAATAAAATAACTTGTCAAAAATATAAAAAGTAAAACCAACCTAAACCTATGGGGTAACACGAAATCAGTGTTAAAATGGTTCAACAATATAACCGACCCACATAGATGCAAATTCACTTAACTAGATATCACAGATTTTTACCCCTCCATTACAAAAGACACACTATAAAAAACATTGAGTTTCGCATCAAAATACAAAAAAAATCAGCAATATAGAAATTGAAACCATCATGCATGCTAGGCAAACCCTCTTATTCTATAAAGGGAAACCTGGGTAAAAAAATCAAACCCAGAAGACCCATTTGATGTGGCAATGGGGCCTACGATAGTGCAGACATCTGCGACTTAGTGGGCCTATTCTTACTAGAGACTCTGAACAAAAAATTCCCAGATCATACATTCGGCCTATATAGGAACGGCGGCCTTTGTCTCTCACGCGATCACAACGGGACTAGCCTAGATAAGCTTAGAAAAGATCTAACCAAAACATTTCATGAACTAGGTTTTAAAATAACAATTAATACCAACCTACATGAAGCAGAATTCCTAGACACAACTCTAAATCTAAATAACAAGACACATAGACCCTTCCAATGAAACGCTCCGGTACATAAACAAAGGATCCTGTCACCCCCCTACAGTTTTCAAAAACATGGTTGCCAATATAAGCAAAAGAATCTCCATGCTCTCATCAAACGCCGACATCTTCAACCAAGCAGCCCCATATTACAATGAAGCGCTCCAAAAAAGCGGATTCACAGAAAGCATTAAATACCAGCCAACCCAACATCGGTTAACAAAAGATAGGCGCAACAGGAGGTGGAACATCATCTGGTTCTCACCTCCGTTTTCCCTCAACACAAAAACACGAGTGGGACACGTATTCCTGAAACTGCTAGACAAAACTTTCCCTCCACAACATAAGCTGCACAAACTATTCAACAGAAACACGATTAAGGTCAGCTATTCCACCACTCCATCAATAAAAAAGATAATCGCAAAGGAACGCAATGAAAATGAAATTGCGGACTGCTCTTGCAGATCCAGAGAAGATTGCCCATTAGAGGGAAAATCCCTCGTATATGAAGCATCACTCACACATCAGGCTAACGATACACCAGAAATATACATAGTCATGACAAAAGGGACGTTTAAACAGAGATTTTACATGCACAACAGTTCCTTCAGGGCAAAAACAAGGATAAAGACAGCATTAGTCGCCCAAGTATGGCAGCTAAAAGACAAAGGAACACCATTCAGTATTAAATAAAGAATCATAGAGAGAAGACCAGCATACTCACCAACCTCAAAACGGTGCCAACTTTGTGATGCGGAGAAATACCACATTATAAAGACTATTAATGACCGTCAAAAGACCTGTTTGAACATACGCAGCGAGACCTTCAAAGCATGTTTACATAGGAGACAAGCGCTACTAATAAACTGGGAGGACCGAACAATAAACGAAGACCCCCACATAATAGGAATTTCTTCAAGAGTACTCTAGATGCAGTCAACTTAACGCATAAATTAGTAAAGTGTAATGGACATTTAGGAAAGTGTAAGTATAAATATTAAGTATAAAAATTAAGTATAAATATTAAGTATAAAAATTAAGTATAAATATTAAGTATAAAAATTAAGTATAAAAATGAAGAATATTATAACTACCTTAAAGAACAAAACACATATATAAAAGACTTAGAAATTAAATAGCCTGCACACCTACTCTCAACTATTTAAAATATTTAAAACAAAAAAGGAAAAAAAATAAGATAGATTAATTACCTCCCTTGGACCAACTGAAACATGGATTATCTCCCCTTAATGGGAAAAAGGAAGAGAATTAATAAGATGAATTAATTATCCCCCTTGTACCAGCTAAATTTAATGGAAGGCAGACCGGAAACCATGCAAAAACAGAACAGTACATATTTACTAAAAAGCATTAAATAAAAAATAAAAAAGTAGAAAATTCATATTAGAATAAAATAAAGTATACAAAGATAGGAATAAGCTATAGTTAAATAAAAATGAACATCGTTATATAAAAAATAAATGCGGGCCTGGAAATTTTTTCCTCGGACAGAAATAAAATGGCTGACGAGAGCTGAACATCGTTTACGTGTTACTATTAACTGGTTCCCTTTATACTGGGCTTGAAACCGACGGTACCAATGCGTTTCTGAACTTCTGTACTATTAAATAAATAAATATTAAGCTTTTATATCAAAAAAAGTTTTTCGTTGTAATCGAACACTTTGTTGGAATTCTTCCCCCCAAAAAACAGTAAACAAATACATATAGAAACACAGAATCATGACGAATTTTTGATAAAATTATTAATTACAAGAAAGGTCATAGCAATTAAACAACAGTCACTCGGAAGAAAAAAGATTCTTCTTCTTCTTCTTCTTCTTCTTCTTATTATTATTATTATTATTATTCTTTTTTCTTTTTCTTCTTTTTTTCTTCTTCTTCTTTTTCTTCTTTTTTACTCAATAGGAGTAGTTACACAGGTCGTCATAAAAAATCTCTCTTTGAGAACAACTTGTGGTGTTCTCTGGAATCTGAGTGACAACAAGTCTCCCCAGATAAGTAATTGTAGTCTTTTAAACCGGAAATTAGCGATTAGTTAAACAAACCGGAAGCCTCTTCGGAATACATATCAATCAGCATTCACATATAAAACTTATATAGGCATATACGACGGGCGTTCCAAAAGAAATGCCTCCTTTTTTTTATTTCGTCCGAATTGGTAAGATGGGATTACAAATTGCATTGTTATGATGACTGAACTCATGCATTCATGACCTGAAAGTTTCATCTCTCTGTTGCAGATATTGACGGTGTGAGAAGAGATACGTCATTAAAAAGAAGAGATGTTGCGTGTTTGTCTCTGATGTATCGTTATTTTCATGGAAAGTGTTCGACTGAGCTTCAGTCTATGGTCCCCCCTAGCCAAACTTTCACAAGAAACACCCGTCTAGCAGAAAACACTATCAATAATCCCCCCCACTCTTTATCTGTGCCTAAACCTAAACGTAGATTCCATGAACAAAGCTTCTTTCTTAGAAATGCACGCCTGTGGAATTGTCTTCCGTTTTCCTGCTTTCCGGCTGACTACAATATGGTTGTCTTCAAGTCTAACGTAAATAAGTTCTTGATGAGCCGTTCCATATAAGTTATCAAATTTACCAAATTTTCATTACTAATGATTACTATATTGTCCAATTTCTACTGTACACTCTTTAACCCTTATCCTTGAGTGGCCTCTTGGCCTTGATAATGTGATGTAAAAAAAAATTTGTCCATGCAGAAAAAAATTGAATCGAACAACATTCACCGGCGGCTGTTGAACGTTTTCAAACAACTCGGGAGATGGGTTAGTCGATTTCAGAGTGGCCACAAAGATATGGGTTACAAAGCACGATCATGGCTTTTACGTCTGGTAAAGCTTCATTAAGAATGGTGTTGACTATGTAGAAAATATAGTGTGAAGCACACAAGGTCGTTCGATTTAATTGTACCATTCCTGCTTTCCTAGCTTTTTTTTAAAAATTTTATTCCGCCCGAATGGATCAGAGGGGATTACGAATTGCATTATGATTACCGAACTTGTGCATTCATGATCTGAAAGTTTCTTTACTATGTTGCAGATATTGACGATGTGAGACTCTAAGAAAGCAACCCTTGTCATGGACGTGCATCTGAAGCAGAGATGCATAATTGAATTTTTGGAAAAAGTGGAATTGAGAATGGTTGTGACTATGTAGAAAAATTAAATCTAGAGCACAAATGTCGCTTGTTTAATGGCACCACTCCCGTCTTCGTAGCTCTTCAGCTTTTTGAGTTAAAAAAATAGGACGCTATTCTTTTGGAACGACCCTCGTACGGTAAAGCGCGTTCCAGACGCCCATGCACAGCCATCGTTCATTGCTGGCAAAGTGCATTGAGAATGCTGGTGGCAATGTAGAAAATTAAATTCTGGAGTGCAAAAGGTCGCTCGTTTTAATGGAACAACTCCTGTCTTCGTAGCTCCTCAACTTTTTGAGTAAAAAAGGTGAAGCATGCACAGTGAACGAGATATATAGAAAATGACTAAGTTCAGCAACAACCGCCCCCCTCCCTATTTAGCCCCCAAAGTCGCCAGGAGACATCAAATCCTAGTGAAAATGAACAAACCGTACAGTTTTAGGCCTTAACATATGTAAATTTGAGTTCATGCAAAAATAGAAATGACTAAGTCCATCATTTGCCCCCCCTCCCATATTTAGCCCCAAACGTCTGTTATATATTGGTGTCATTGAGTTCTCACTAGGGTTATCATCCTGGGGCGCCATTTTGAATCATTGAGGGGGACCAAATTGAGCTTTCGTTACATTTGAATATGTTATATAGAGTTCTTCATTTAGGGGCACTTTTTACGTTTGGGTGTATACACTGTATAACATCAAAGATTCCGTGTGATTGTCTCTAATATAAATGGTTGTGTGTTTGATTATCATAAAGGGAATCGTGTGTGTGACATGTAATTTCTGAACCTACCTCTGTTTATTCTCGCTGTTGAACCATCTGGAAATTTCTCATCCTGGAGGGAGACTTGATACCTGTTTGACGAAGATTTATCACTCCAAGACGATGAATGTTTTTTTATAGATTTTATTTCACTTTCCCCAGAGGTCCTGCAGCAGGTGTAAAGTGAAATCTGCTTGTGTGGTTCTTCTTCACACACATCAGCGTTCGTCTCCCCCCCTCCCCAGTTAAGAGGGGGAGACCACGGAAAAACGTCCGTCTTCTTCAAAGCTCAAATCAAATCTCCCAGATCTAGCCAACCACGTCACACATACGTAATTTGGTCAGCTGACCTTTGGTTCTGGTAAACGTGTCTACCTCCACGTTTACTCACCTCTCTCTCTCTCTCTCTCTCTCTCTCTCTCTCTCTCTCTCTCTCCCTCTCTCCTTCTCTATTCTCTTATAGAGACACAGAGAGAGAAAATAGAAAGAGTAAGAAAGCCAGAGAGGGGGGGGAGAGATGCTCGTTAACACGTCCACAAGACCTTAACAAATTTAAATTTGAGTTCAGCACCATGCAAAACTGCTAAATAAGCATACAAAGGAAACTTTGAACAAATATGGTAAAATAGTCCCCAAAATCGAACGTCAAAACCTAGTGAAAATGAACAAAACGTACAGTTTTAGGCCTTAACATATGTAAATTTGAGTTCTGCACCATGCAAAAATAGAAATGACTAAGTCCATCATTTGCCCCCCCCTCTCCCATATTTAGCCCCAAACGTCCCCAGGCCTTAACATATTTAAATTTGAGTTTAGCATCATAAATAAACATACACAGAAAAATATGCTAAGCTAAATAAACATACACAGAAAAATATGGCAAAATAGTCCCCAAAATAGAATGTTTTTATTAACCCTAAAAGAACCCCTGGGGCACACCCAAGAGTTATCGCGAAGTATAGACAAACAAAATTATATAGAAATCAGTTAGTTACAACTTTTCAGAAAATTTTATAAAAATCCAAGGCATCAATTTTTTTTTTTTTTAATAAGCACAAAAGTGTCAATTTTAGCCATTTTAACCCGAAAGGCACCCCTAGGGGGGGGGGAGCAACCGAAGTTTTGCTGGAAAATCTGTTCTGCTACTTTTTTACTCATATCATGTTTAATGTTTGTGCAAAATTAAAAAAAACAAAAAACAATCCAAAACGTAGTTATTGATAAAAGTACAGACAGACGAACGCTCAAGGGTTAATTTACAGGTCCACCCATCTTTTGTCGGGGGGGGGGGGACTAAAATTAGGAGGCTTCACTTTTGAAACCGTCCTCGTATCGTAATCGACAATTTCCTCCTGACCTAAAATAACACATCTATTCTCGTCTCTTATATAAGCTGATAAAAGAAATCTTCATAGACGAAAAAGTCTGTAAAAGAGGCGGGTAAAATGATCGGGTTTTATGATTCGTGGGTGTGTTCAGGTTCCAGTAAAAAACATGGCGCAGACACAACTCCATAAACCTCGAACCCGTAGTCTCGTTGAAGATAACGTGCGCTGGCGTTATCTAGGCGTTGCCACTTTTGCTTTACAGCGACACCAGTTTCGTATGAACCCTTGCCTCTTCTCAAGAAATAGGAAATAAAATACTTTTACTTGGTTCTGCCTGTTTGTTGATGGTACAACTTTTTGAACGTGTCTTGCCGGCGTAGAAATTACGTGAACAACCGGAAAAAGCCGAACGCCCCCCCCCGCTTTGGCGGCACGGGGGACAAGATCAAAGTGTGGTATCTGTTCCGGCAGATGCTGCAAGCAAAGACTAGCTATGACTAGCAAAGACCATATGTGGGGGTAACCCCACATATCTGACCTTGGTCACTGAAGGGGCAACCCTTCATACCAACAGTTACTAATCCAGCTCCCATTTCCCACCTCTCGGGAGCTGGTCCCCCCTTCCCCCTCCCTCCCTCCATCTCCACATTAAAAAACGGCCTTGTGCCTAATTTGCTCAGTGGGGAAGCAAATAAATCCAAACAACCGGAAAAAGCAACGCCCCCCCCCCTGCTTTGGCGGCACGGGGGACAAGATCAAAGTGTAATATCTGTTCCGACAGATGCTGCAAGCTATGACTAGCAAAGACCATATGTGGGGGTAACCCCACATATCTGACCTTGGTCACTGAAGGGGCAACCCTTCATACCAACAGTTACTAATCCAGCTCCCATTTCCCACCTCTCGGGAGCTGGTCCCCCCTTTCCCTCCCCCCTCCCTCTATCTCCACATTAAAAAAATGGCCTTGTGCCTAATTTGCTCAGTGGGGAAGCAAATAAATAACACAACCGGAAAAAGCCGAATCAAAACGAATCGGTATTAAAATCAAAACGAGGCAGATTGTCACAGGAGAAAAAAAAAAGTCTATTTTTACATTTTTTTTACCGGAAAGTAAAAAGTGGCCAATTTGTCGCTAAATTCTGTTTTTTTTTATTTTTTTTATTTCACTAATTTTGTTTTTTTATTCGACGCTTGTTTTTTTTGTTGTTGAAAGAATTGTGTTTAATCGACATGTTATATAAAGAGGTGGACTTGGCACCAAAACAATTATATTACATAGTGGGTGGGAGATATTGTTCTCATAACACCCGTTTAAAACGTATAAATTGTATGTATGATATCGACGTATAAACCGAGTCATGTTGTATCAGAGAGTTATCACACGGGTATATATTACAATTCATATTTACATAAACGTATCGTTTTTATAAGAAGAATAATATAGGCTTCATACCTTTCTTGTTTCAATAGTTCTTCTATCTTTACTGCTGAGCTCCGTGATGAAACATGAAATGACCAACATGATAACAAATTGAGACCTAATTTACAGCATGTATATGAAATTGTTTTACCTTAGGGAGAAGAGAACAGGTAATATACAACATAATGTGTCTATATTACATCCCTGGCAACGCCTAGAAACCAGCTAGAACATGTATTTCAGTCAATCTATATTACATCCTGGGCTATGCCGGGAAACCAGCTAATCTCTAGTGACTTGACCACCAAAATACCTCCCTAAGTGTGTCCTTTCTTTTGAACTTATTAGATATAGGTATCTAGAAATGTGTGTGAAATTTTGTTGAATGCATTGTTCACTATGATTTTCTTATTGTTCTACACAATATCAACTGTAGCGAAATAAAACAGTAAACTTAGTGTAGTGTTAGAATAAAGAGCAAAGGAAAAAATTAGAATCATATTCTGTAATTGCAAATCTAAATTTGCTAGCGTGTACCAGTATTTGCCAGGTTGTGTAAATTTGGAATTTATAACATATGTAGTGGCCTTTTCCTAGATACCTATTGCTAAAAATTATACTTTCATTTTGTTAGAAAAATCTCTCTTCGGATGCCCTGCATCATCCAAAATAAAAACAAATATTTTTATAATTATTAACGTATAAATCGTATGTATATTTGTTTTGCCAGGGGATATGATATCGACGTATAAACTGAGTCGTGTTGTATCAGAGAGTTATCATATGGGTATATTTTACAATTCATATTTACATAAAATTATCATTTGTTTATCAGAAGAATAATATATGCTTCATACCTTTCTTTCCTCAAGAGTTCTTCTATTTTCACTGCTGAGCTCCGTGATGAAACATGAAATGACCAACATCATAACCAATTGAGACATCCGTTCTTCCTTCTTTTGTGAAACCACAGAACAACACTTCATATTTTTAAAATATAAATTTATTTCAGCTGTCTCAAATGGTCTTTACAAGGAGTCTGCATTACGTGTCTACATGCTTGTTCTTTCCTCCCTCGCGTCCTGGCTTGAAGTAAGTCTGTTCACTTCCGTGACAAACTCAAACTCTTCAACTCCAAACTTCCGATCTCAGTTCCGTTACGTCATCATTAAAAAGCACATGTCTCTTGACATGCGACCTTTCCACGTATGCCTTCCCAAGGTCATTTTGTTTATTCAACCTAGCTAAACATCCTCAGCTAAAAAGCATTGCTACACTTTATTCTATAAACAACTAGCGAGGGGTACCCGGCGTTGCCCGGGTGTTTGGAGGTGTGTGGGAGGTTAAAAAAAGTAAGTATGAGGATCGAACCCGAACCGTTGAGGCAAAGTTGTAAAAAAAAAAAAAAACGTGCGACGTTAACCATTGTCCCACTGCGATATGCTTACGGAAACACATTTGAATTTATTTAATTACTTGGATTTAGCAGGTGCTCGTTTTAATGAGTTAATGAGGTCAAGTTTGACTGCGGGATGGTATTCATTTACTGCTGAACGCTTTTTTCCCCACCCCCAAGATGTTATAGGAAAAAGACTGACCCACATTGCGGCGAGCGACAAATATTGAATATTTATCTTCCCGAAATCGAGCAAATTAAATAGACAGGCGAGCTTCGTTGTTAACTGTGAGATATTACGATTTATATGTGATATAAAAAGTTTTAAATGTTGTGAAGCGAGCGACCGCTTCTCTGAAAGAAGCCTTTTGTAGACATACAGAAAAAGCGAACACACATACATACATTTTCGCTTTTATATTTATAGATAAATAACTCCCGTATATAAACTATTGTAAGAATATCATTGAATAGATAGATAAATAGATACATAGATCGATAATAACTTTTAATATTGTGTATTTCTTCAAAACAAAAAGCAGTATGTATGAATACCTTCAATAAGTTTCCAGACTTTTTTCGCCTAGGCATTTTTATTGATAATAGTACACACATGAAACTCTCGTCCCTTCAAAGTAATCTCCTCCGACTGCAATGCACTTGTACCGTTTCAACAACATTTACAAATAAATAAATAAATAAATACCTGTTGGGATGGAGAATAGGAGAGATGACATGGAAGAGGCAGGAAGACTTATGATTGGAGGAGGACGCGGAGGCAGAGGTAAAGGCGTCAATGACTCTCGTTACAGCCTCTTTTATCTCTTCAATTGTCTCATAATGACAGCCTGTAAGATTTTTCTTGAGCTTTGTGAATAGCCAAAAGTCACAGGGAGCAATATCTGGACAATAAGGAGGGCGAGGAACTGTCTTGATGCCCTATCTTGGTCAAATAGTCTGTGACAAGGATGGAGTTGCGGACTGGTTCATTTGCGCAAATCTTCTGCATCTTCAGTTCCTCATGAATAATTGTGTGTACAGTTCCCACACTGACATCAAACTGAGCACCTACAGTCTTTATATAGATACACGACGGCCCTTATCCATGAAATTCTATACTTGAACAATCAACGCTGGTGTTCTGACTTCCTTGCTTCTCCCACATCTCTTATCATTTCCCCAGATTGCTTGCTATCATTGAATCTCTTATGCCACTCAAAAACTGATGCTCGATCCAAAGCAGTCTGGACCATTCCATACGTTCCTGTGGCATTTTTACCAAGTGTTAAACAGAATTTTATTGCATATCTTTCTTCTAAAGTGTTTGCACGTCCAGATTGCACTTTTGAAATTCACCAATCAGGCTTTAGTAGGGTGTATTCTAATTCCTGCTATAGCTATTCATTAGAACTTGAAATCGTAAAAATTAGTCATGAGGTATAGCAATAACATACTGAATTTTCAAGAGTCTACGACAATTTTAAATGTCTGTACAAAACAAAACAGCCTGGAAACTTATCAGTAGCACTTCGTATATGACTTCTGGTGCATGATATTTTCTTCCCGTCACGCAGATTTTTCTGTATTATGGATTTTTGGGGAGAAGGAATCTGGATAAAGACCAAGTGGCAGGTGTTCGGCTGAGCTTCAATTTATGGTTTCCCCCTTTTTAGAACATTCTCGGAAAACACTCGCTCAGCCACAACCACTTCTAGCAATTTACCTAACCAGTACCTAATACTAAACGAAAGTTCCAGGATTAAAGCTTCTTTTCTAGAACTGCCCATCTGTGGAACATAATACCACGGTGCTGCTTCCCAGTTGACTATGATATGGTCGTTTTCAAGTCCAACGTAAAAAAATGTTATTATATTAAATATATTTTTCATTACATATATATATATATATATATATATATATATATATATATATATATATATATATATATATATATAGTTTTCGGTGGGATGGTATCCAAAAATTGAAAATAATTGAATTTCAACAAGGGTTGTTGATAGTGCTCAATCGTAAGAGAGCAAGTTATATATATTTTTTATTTTTTATGTAAATACAGTCATATCTTGCTACGATGTGTCTCGATACATCTTCTATCATATGTGATCAGCTTTCTATAATAGTCAACCATATAGGAGCCTATTCGTGACCAGACACACACACAGACGTTCAGCTTTATATTATAGATTTAGGGGATTAGAACAACAGAGTATATTTTAATGTATTAATAAATTCATTAATACAATTAAAATAAAAGAAAACAGTGCTCGTTGTAATGTACATATATAATAAGCTCAATAGGCATATATATACTAGAGCTATTTTAATATTAAGTAAGATGATTGATAATTTATAATTAAAATTAAAAATCTATTTCATAAGGAAGAACAAACAAAATCAATAAACTGTACGTTCGTTTCGGAAACAATGTTTTATATATATATATATATATATATATATATATATATATATATATATATATATATATATATATATATATATAGTTTTCGGTGGGATGGTATCCAAAAATTGAAAATAATTGAATTTCAACAAGGGTCGTTGATAGTGCTCAATCGTAAGAGAGCAAGTTATATATTTTTTATTTTTTTTATGTAAATACAGTCATATCTTGCTACGATGTGCAGGCCGTTTCAATCATATTAGATATCATCAGGCGAGAAAAATTAAGGTACAAAAACTGAAAAAGTTTAACACCTTTTCAAATTTTGACGAGAGAGAATTCGTCATGAATGGCGATGGATGAAATTTGAGTTCTTATTTCCTCCATCGCCATTCATGGCGAATTCTCTCTCTTCAAAATTTGAAAAGGTGTTAAACTTTTTCAGTTGTTGTACCTTAATTTTTCTTGTCTATGATACATCTATATATATATATATATATATATATATATATATATATATATATATATATATATATATAAAAGTGAACGTGTCTGTGTGTCTGTGTGCATTTCCATACGCAATAACTCTGTCAATTTTAAGTCTCGAAATTTGATATACAGGGTACTGAGATTTGGGAAAATCGACGTAATCTGTTTTCGACCAGAAATTTTGTGAATAAGGGGTCAAAGTTAAAAAAATTGACCTTTTTTTTGCTTAGCATACATCCCCAAACACCCGGGCAACGCCGGGCACCCATTGCTAGTAATATATATATATATATATATATATATATATATATATATATATATATATATATATATATATATATAAAATAAAGCTGAACGTCTGTGTGTGGCTCCTATATGGTTGACTATTATAGAAAACTGATCACATATAATGATAGAAGATGTATCGAGACACAGGAATGGGTATGTTTGATCTGGCATAATGATGATTCATTAAAATTGTGGGGTCTGGTTATGAGCCTGGTCCACAAAGTATGGAAATAAAAATATAAAAAAAAAAAAACGTTTAAAAGTGTTTTTGATATAGATATACATAAGAATACTTTGATAAGTATGTCTTAATTTAAATAGGGATGGTATAATAAAATTGTAGGGGTCTGCGTTCGCGCTTGGCCTCCATAGAATGGAAATAGGCACAAACTTTAATAAAGACTTTTCATATCTATCTGCGTAAGTATACTTTGATAATTATGTTTTGAAGAAATATGGTATAATAAAATTATGGGGTGTTCGTTCGCGCCTGACCTTCATAGAATGGAAATATGTCACAAAGTTTAACAAGGTTTTTTAATATAGATCCACAGAATATTGTGATAAGTGTTTCAGTGTGAACAGGTATGGTATAATAAATTATGGGGTTTATCTATTTTATTTTTACTTTCATCATATTTTGCTTTGATTTTAATACACCCAAATTCGAAGCTATCTCTTTACAACCCTTCCTTTTCATAACCTATCATACTTTCATAAATCAGAGTCCATTTTCTGTAGACTGTTTTAGAACCCAGTCAACGACGGGTACTTTTTTTTAGCATTTCCACTGTGTGTGTATATATATATATATATATATATATATATATATATATATATATATATATATATATACACACACACAGTGGAAATGCTAATTAATAAAAACTGAAGAAAGTGCTCAATTCTGTTGTAGAGCAAATATGCGTTTTATTTTTTATTACCGTATCTTTCTGTTAAGTTACATTATTGTTTCAGCTACCCGGCCGTTTTTTTGGCCGTCTGTAGCTTCCTCAGACTTTTACAGAAATGTTCGTTATTATGGGATGATATATATATATATATATATATATATATATATATATATATATATATATATATATATACATATATATATATATGACTACTTAATTTTATCACAGTAATTAATATATGAAATATAATTTCATGCGTTAATTTTCAGTATTTACTTCAACAGTGCTCAATAAAAATATATATAGCAATTAAGCTATACAGAATATTCTGCGTTTCATTCTCATGAGAATGAAGCGAGGAATATTGTGTAATTGCCATATATATGTTCTAACTTTCTCTTTCTCTCTCTCTCTCTCTCTCTCTCTCTCTCTATATATATATATATATATATATATATATATATATATATATATATAAACTATGTCCATCTCTTTTCTCCCCTCTCCTCTTTTTTATTCTTATCTTTTATGTGTAGCTTAATTGCCATATATATATTTTATAACTTTCTCTCTCTCTCACTCTCTCACTCTCTCTCTCTCTCTAAATATATATATATATATATATATATATATATATATATATATATATATATATGTATAAGGAATGAAAAAATATACCAGCGGTGGTTGACGTTATGTTTAAAGAAAAAATAGAAAAAACCGAATGAAATTATTAAAAAATCAACGTTTCGTCCCTGTTTCAGAGGACATCTTCAGGATAATTAAAATAAAAATGTGATAAAAGAAAAAGTCATAGATCGTGCGAAAAAAGACAGTTTTTTAAAAATCCAACCCATGTCGGGAAAGGACGAATATGTGTGCGTATGGGAAGGTTGTTTGATGTCTATATATACACTTTTAAAATGCATTAAAATAAATATGTACATTTTTTTTTTCTTCTGCGAAACTACTCATTTTCCTGAAACATTCAAAGAAAAACGGCTAGCCAGGATCCACCCTGATACCTTGCTCTTTGATTATTATTTTCCCTATGCTAGGGGTTAAATGGTAGAAGCCTTTTCTTTGCTTAATAGTATTAGTATTCAAAATTAGTGCTGATTCTAAAAGTCTTCTTTTAGCTCTATCTATCACGTATTTAATAACTTTCGCTTGATCTAAATTAAATGAGTGATCGTGTTCTGCACAATGGCAAAAGAGTGCATTTAGGGCGTTACCATTCCTTATATCTCTTCTGTGCTCGTTAAGTCTTAATTTCAATTTTCGTTGTGTTTCACCTATGTACGCTTGTTGACAGTTGTTACATGGGATGGAATATATACCGGCATCGGATGTGAGGGTTTTGGGAGAGTGCTTAGTAGTTTTTAATGTCTGTTTTATGGTTGAGGAAGTTGTTTGTATCAAGCGAAAACCAAGTCTATTAAGAGTGTCGTAGATTTTTGTATTTTTGGTGTGGGTGGGAATGAAAAGATGTCTGTTTAATAGTGAGGTATCTGTTTTATTTTTCTGTGTGTTTATGTTATAGTGTATTTTCGTAGCTTTTTTCTTTGCGTAAGAAATGAAATAGGATGGATACTGTAGTTTTCTTAAAACATTCGTAATATATTGAAATTCATCATTAAGATATTGGGGACTGCATATTCTAAAGGCACGTAAGAAAAAACCTATAATCATGCCCGTCTTTATTTTATCATTGTGGTGTGAGTAGTAATGAATATAGTCATTTTTGTGTGTGGTCTTTCTATGTACTTTGAAACTCAGATCAGTTTCTGATCTGATGAGGAATATGTCTAGAAAAGCTAGGGAGTGGTCTTGTTCGGATTCATGTGTAAAATTTATAGATGGTTCCACTGAATTTAATTTATTTCTAATTTGTTCTATTTGTGTGTTTTTAGGGAGAAAAATAAGAATGTCATCTATATATCTAAAATATGTGGAGTTTTTAGGAAGTCTGTGTTTAAAAGAGTTGGTTTCTAAGAATTCTAAGAATAGGCAGGCTAGTACACCACTAAGGGGGTTACCCATAGGGAGTCCAAATTTCTGTCTATAGTAAGAATTATTAAATTGAAAGTAGGTTCTATCAGTGATGAGTTTTATAATTTGTAATAGTGTATCTGAGGAAAAAGGTAGGTCGGCTTTAATTTTGATTAAGTGCTTGTGGAGTAGATTAAGGCATTTTTTGATTGGAATATTGGTGTACAGGGAAATTATGTCTAAACTATGCATGGTTTTATTTTGCATGTCCATATTTTTTATTCTATTTAGGAGGTCACCAGAGTTTTTGATATGTGAAGTGCTGATGGTGCCCATTAGTGGAGTTAAAATTTGGGCAATAGCTCGTGCTAATTTATGGGTGACGCTTCCAATGTTTGATATTATAAGTCTCATAGGGACGTTCTCTTTATGTATTTTTGGGAGGCCGTATAATATAGGAATAGTGGGGTGGTATTCTATGTTATTTATCCATTTTTTATCATTTCCGATAAGTTTCTTTACGGATTTATTAAAAGTATCGAAATCTTTTTCTATTGATTTTAAATCTATCGGAGTGTATATATCTCCGTCTGCCAATAGTGTGTGCATTTTCTTTAGATATAGGTCTTTATCTATTATAACTATACCACCTCCTTTATCGGCTTGTGAAATAATAATGTCTTTATTTTTTGTTAAAAGTTTTAAGGCATCAATGTATCTTTTTGGTAGTGCTAATTCTTGAGGTTGGGTAGTTGTTAAAGCTATTATCCCTTGTATGAAGCCTTTAGTAAAATCAGAGTCTTCTTGTCTATAATTTTTTAGGGTTGTGTTAGTGGTGATTTTCGAATGCTTGCCGATAGCGAATTTAAGACCGAAACTGAGAGCTTCAGTTTCAATGTCCGAGAGTGGTTTAGAAGTAAGGTTTAGAATAAGGTCTGGACGTCCCAAAGTTTTCCATTTGCTGTTTTTTATCAATTTCGCAAGTTTGTTATTCAATTTAAAGTTATGGCGTGTGTTAAATTTTTTTTGATAGATCTGTAAATGTTCTTAATTGATCTGGGTGTTTTCTTGTAATTTTGTTGATAATCAGCAATTAATATCCTGGCTTTCCGAAAAAGATGAGAGCTTTGGTGCTTTAAATATATTATAGATGACAAAAGATATTTCTCAATGTAATCCGGGAAAATATGGTCTTTGTATTTTTGTTTTCGAATGCAATTATAATAATTTACGGTCATTGTTGTAATAGTGTCGGAAAGTAATTTCGACATGCATCGGTTCTTCAGTGACGAAAGAAGTCAGCGAAACTACGGAAAAAGGTATCATTCGAAAGAAATAGGGCAAAAAATAAAAAATACATTGTCTACAAACAGGTACTGGACTGAGGGTATGAATCAAAGATTGCCTTTTACAATGTGATTTTATTATTCGTATTGAACTATGTAGCAAATTATTACTTTCAGAGTATATCTCAGTGCCACGATTGCTAACATACTTTTCAGCATAGCCGGGTGGTGATTTGGCCGTGGGCGTAGACATACACAGAAGTGCAATCCCAGAATTCCCTTTCTTGATCGATCTCTTTTCGTCTGGACAGCATGGGGTGAGCACGCCTGTTTCTGTCTCTCCGTGAATGAGAGGGGGCAACCCCTCCCCCTCAGCATAGTTAGTTTAATAATTGTAGGATATGTAAAGTGTAAACTGTTTTTGTAATACATAGTGTAAAATACATAGTTAATTGGTAGCAGTGTCAGAAATTTCGTGAAAACTATTGAATAATTCCACCCGCCATCTTTCGAAGCTTATAACTCCTCGAAAAATGTCATTCAAGTCCTAATTTTTTTTCAATTAAGGAAGCAAGGACCAGGGTTTCATTAAAAAAACACAAAAACAAACAACGTGGGTTTTAAAAAAAAAGGTTTTAAACTTCGGTCTTTACAGGTATTTTTTCTAAAAAACACTGCTTCAATTTTTTTTTAATGTTTTTAAATTTGAATATATTATTTATTGATCTTTTATCTTCAATTTGTGATATATAAAACTTTGGTACATAAATTAAGTATTTACTTTTTAATAGACATTTGAAAATGGGGGGCGTGAATTAAAAAAAAACGTTTGTCTAAAATATTATATTCGATTTATTGGAAAGAGCATAACATTTCACATTGACCCTGAAAATATCGTAAAAATAGAATCAATAGAAAAATTTGGATAGATTTTTAAAGTTTAAAAATTGAAAAATACTGAACTCGTAGCATTCAATTAATTTCATTACTATTTTAAAAAAAATATTTCTATTACTTTTTATACAACTTTAATAGTTTATTTTGGAAGTATAATCCATAAAGAAAATAAACAACCCACCTTTAAAAGAGAAATTACGAGTCTTTTTATATTTTATTTGCAGTTTCGTGTTAGGGGTGTCAAAAATTCCTACAAAAATTCTGATACACCTAGTGCCACGGTTGCTAACACACTCTACAACATGGCCGGGTGGTGATTTGGCCATAAGCGTAGAGATACAAAAAAAATGCAATACCAAAATTCTATTTCTAGATCGATCTCTTTTTTGGCCGGACGACATGGGGTAAGCATGTATGTTTCTGTCTCTCCGTGAACGAGAGGGATCACCCCCTTTCCTCAGCACTAGTTAGGACTATCTATGTAGCTCAGTCTAATAATTTTTAAAGTTTAAGTACCAATTGCTTCTGATCCCTTTTGTAAAACATTGTAAACTATTGTAATATAGTTTATGCATAGGAATAAAATAGTTAAGATTTCTCATAAATATTACGATTGTGTCGTGTTGTGTGTTTTATTGAGTCTGCCATGAATGCCTCCATCAAACAATGAAGTGGTCCGGAGGACGAAGAAAGAAAATTCCAACCAGAATGCCACCAGGGTGAAGAGATCATCTCGAGAGAATAAAGGAGCCACACCCACATCCAACATCTCAGGTATGATTTTCTTCTTGTTACACAGACCCTAATGATTGGCCATCTTCACATCTTCCCGAGACCATTTCTAAGACAATTAGTGTAACATGTTAAGCCAGTGACCGGCTGATCGTGTTATAAACGAACCTTTCTGAAAAGGGGGCCAAGAAACTCTTTAGTTCTGTGCAGTTCTAGGAGGTCCACCCTCTAAGGCTATGCTTTCTCTCTTTGAGAAAGGATTAGTTCATTGATAATCGTCTGAGGCGCCCTTACCGGGGGGGGCGCTGACTTCTCAATCCCACTTTCCGACCCTGGTGTCTAAGTTCTCGCGGTGGGAGAAAACTAAATATCGTGCTGCCTAGCTCTACTTACGTATTGAGCACTTTCGAAGTAAATACTGAAAATCGATATGTTATTACATCTCATAAAATATTCGATGGAGTTAGATATGCGTTTTATGCGTGTGCCATATTTAGAATTCTTTTTTTTTTTTTAACGTGTCTCGGAAGACGCCAGAGGAAATAACGTCTTTTATTCATTATCCACCCGACACTGACAACTGTCTATTTTTAAATGCACACACACACACACACACACACACACACACACACACACACACACACACACACACACACACACACACACAAATTTAGAAACGGATCCTAACACACCAACGCGTACACACCCGTATCCACACGACTTCCGGTCGACGGGATGGCATAAAACATGTACCAAATTTAGAACGAAGTTTAGATCGGGTCCTTGAGGAGGTTAGTTCTGTGAACGGCGCTAGAACTTTAGTAAGATCGAGAGGGCGGTAAAAAAGGTGGAGGAAAGTAGGGGTGTTGGGAGGGGGGGGGAGGGCAGACCGTCTGGGGTTAATTAAGAATTTCTTGTGTAATCAAATCATTACTTGGAATATACTCAACCTCGAAATAAAGAAAAAATAAATAAAGAAAAAATAAATGGGATAAAAATAGACCAACAAGAAAGACTCTTAGCGCTTCAAACGACTGAGAAAGAAAACACGAACGAGGTTATGTTCTGTTTTCTTCAAAAAACGCCCCTGTCTCTTTCGCGCACACAAACAAACGCACACAAACAAACACACACAAACAAACGCACGCAAACAAACACACACAAACAAACCCACGCAAACAAATACACACAAACACACTCATACAAACAAATGCATCCAAACAAGCGTGCCCAAAAACAAACGCACGCAAACAAACACACGCAAACAAGCGAACACAAACACACTCATACAAACAAACGCATCCAAACAAACGCATTCAAACAAACGCATACAAACAAACGCACACAATAAACGCACGCAAACAAGCGCACACAAACACACTCGTACAAACAAATGCATCCAAACAAACGCACACAATAAACGCACACAATAAACGCACACAATAAACGCCTACAAATCAAACGCATACAAACAAACGCATCCAAACAAACGCATACAAACAAACGCACACAAACAAATGCATACAAACAAACGCACACAATAAACGCATACAAACACACACACAAACAAACGCATCCAAGCAAACACACGCAAACAAACGCACGCAATAAACGCACGCAAACAAACGCACGCAAACAAACGCACGCAAACACATAAACAAGCGCACACAACAAACGCTCACAAACACACACAAACAAACGCATACAACCAAACGCATCCAAACAAACACACAAGCAAACGTACACAACATGTGATCATCGCGTACCCATGTCAATGAAAACATGGGACGTACATATCTTGTATATGTAATAAATAACTTTCTTTTTTTTTTACATAGGCGTCAACACTTATCAAGGCTGAGAGGCCACTCAAGGATAAGGGTTAAAGAGTGTACAGCAGTCAAAAGGACAATATAGTAATCATTAGTAATGGAAGTTCGGTAAATTTGTTAACTTAAGTGTAACGGCTCATCAGAAACTTGTTTATGTTGGACTTGAAGACAACCATATTATAGACAGCTGGAAAGCAGGAAAACGGAAGACAATTCCACAGGCGTGCAGTTCTAAGAAAAAAGCTTTGATCATGGAATCTACGTTTAGGTTTAGGCACAGATAAAGAGTGGGGGGAAATTATTGATATTGTTTTCAGCTAGACGAGTGTTTCTTATGAAAGTTTGGCAAGGGGGGGGGCATAGATTGAAGCTCAGTCGAACACTTTCCATGAAAATAACGATACATTAGAGACAAACTCGCAACATCTCTTCTGTGAGAAAGAGGTTGCAGCAAAGAGAAAAGGACATCTCCCACCAGGCCACAAAGTCTATTCATCAAGGCAGGACAAGTCCTTTCTAGCAGCTCCTGCCCAGATGTAGCAACAGTATTCCATCCTTGGACGTACCTGGCTCTTATAAAGATAAAAAATTGTATCAGCAGTGAGATATCTACTAGATCGATAGAAGGATCCGACCATTTTTCCAGCGGCCTTGGCAACAGATTTGATGTACGTATTCCATTTCAGATCAGGAGTAAAGGTCAAGCCCAGAAGCTTGTCAAAACTTGAGGCCTCCCAAAGACGAGAGCCATTCATTTTAATTGATGCGAGATGGGAATCAGAACGTTGATGATGTAAATAGGAAGCTTGGTTTTAAATGCATTAAAAGTAACCAGCCACTTCTTTCCCCATTGTACAACGTGATCAAGATCAGAGAAGAGAGAATCGGAGAGAACTTGGTCGTTTACTGTTTTAGATATGCTACCATAGATGGTAGTGTCATCAGCAAAAATGTCTACAAATGATGTAACGATGTGATGTAGATCAGGAAAAGTATTTTTTTCCAAACGTTTTATTTTCAAATATTTATCAATTTTTTAATTTGAGAGTATTTTTTAATTTTTAATTTTCAAGTATTTTTTGCAATTTATATATTTTAAGTATTTTCTTTATTTTATATTTTTAAGTATTTTACCAAAGTTTTTTTTAATTTCAAGTTTTTGTTCAATTTTTAATTTTGAAGTTTTTTTTTACAATATATTATTTTCAAGTATTTTTTCAATTTATTTTAATTTTTTTTTCAATTTTTTATGTTCAAATATTAAAAAAAAATATCTCCAAGTATTTTTCAATTTTTTTTATTTTCAAGTATTACATTCAATTTTTTATTTTATTTTAAGCATTGGTTTTTCTTAAGTATTTTTTCAAATTTTTATTATTTTCGAGCATTTTTCATTTTTTTATTTTCAAGAATTCTTTTTAATTTTTTTTTATTTTTAAGCATTTATTCATTTTTTTTATTCGTATTTAATTCTTTATTTTAAGGTATTCTTTTTTCAATGTCAAGTATTGTTTCAATTTTTTTATTTTCTGACTTTTTTTAAAATTATTTATTTACAACTATTATTTCAATTTTTCTATTTTCCATTTTCTATTTTTAAGTATTTATTTAAATTTTAAAGTATTTTATTTAATTTTTTTTTTCAAGTATTTTTCCAAAATTTTATTTTATCTTATTTTTTTTCGAAAGTTTTTATTTTTAAGTATTTTTTAAAATCATTTTTTTTAAAAGTATTTTTTTATTTTTTATTTTCAATATAATCTTTTCCGGCCATTAAATTTTGTTGAAAATTACCCAAAAGCAAGAGCAAACAGATATACATCTGAAAATTTTTGGATATGTTAGTATTTTGTAAAGATGCTCCCGCTCAGGTCAGCAATTGGCCCCTGATCTCATCGAAACTCTTGGTCGTGATCGTCTATCCTCCGGGAGGCCTTCACATGGATTAGCAGCGTCTCAGCTCCATGTCGATTCTGCTGAAAATCAAATAGCACACCAGGAAACGATGACAGGATTTCTAACCACGAACAAAAGTTAATTTAATGAAAGTTACAAATTTTTACATATATACATCGTTCAGTTTGATTACACAAGAACAACATCAAGATTCTCCCAAAATCTTATTCATCGTTCTCACGATGGTGGTCAGGATGGATGGAGTGGGGTGGGGGTTGACTCGTCCTCCGGGAGCGTGTGTTTTTCTCGAAATTTGGTTTCAATCTGTTCATTCCGGCCCGGGTATTCGTTTTTATACTAAGGTGACAAGGTGGGTCAGATGAATCACTAAACCAATCAGGGTCCGACATGCTTTCAATTCAGCAATTCTTCCGGAGTTTTGTGAATCTGGGACCAAAAATGAAATCCTTTTCAAACGACCTCAAAGGGTCAAACCTTGTCAATTTCGCTACTCAGAAACCCAAAACAGATGAGCCGGTGTTCCTCAGGTCACACAATGCCATTGCTTCTTATTCTGACATTTCCTGTCATTGTTTTAAGCAATAACATTATCTGTCTCTGTCATTGTTCTCAACAATCAAAATATCTCTCTGTTTTTACCAAACCCAATAAACTCATCCCTTTTTTGATAGGTCACCCGCCGCTGTCCGGGATTCAATCAACGTTTAATGGGTAATTTCAGCGTATTTAACCGGCCTTACTCAGGGTTTTAGGGGATTTTAACCTCCCCAATAGGGAGCAGTCATATTTTCACCATGATAATTACGTAGGTACCATTTGTCTTATGTCAAAGTAAATATTTCGTTTAACCGCAAAAAGTGTGGTTTCTGTTTTGAATTTTGCCTTTTTTTCTTAAGCATTTGACCTGGAAAAATAATCATGGTCTGGCAACTGTGTATCTCGGCCCGTGTCATGCAGAAGTGCCGAACCCACTATAACTTACTCGTTCTAAGTTACCATTTTTATTATTATTATTACAAAAATAGTTTTAATAGAGATGATTTGTTTCGAAGAAATGCCATAATCTCTAAAGAATTTTTGGAACTGAAATAAGAATTCGGCAAATTATTCATTTTTTTTTTCATTTAATAACAGAAATTATCTGCATTAATTGGTTTTCGAATTTATTTCTTTTTCATTTCAACAAATTTTCTATGAATTTGATGCATTCCGGTTAGATAAATTGTTTTAATTTTTTTTTTAAATTTTCTATTTTTAAATATTTATTTTAATTTTTTTATTTTAAAGTATTTTATTTAATTTTTTTTTCAAGTATTTTTCAAAATTTTTATTTTATCTTATTTTTTTCGAAAGTTTTTATTTTTAAGTATTTTTTAAAATCATTTTATTTAAAATGAAATGATTTTAAAAAATACTTGAAAATAAAAACTTTCGAAAAAAATAAGATAAAATAAATTTTTTTATTTTTTTATTTTTTATTTTCAATATAATCTTTTCCGGCCATTAGATTTTGCTGAAAATTACCCTAGTGATGCCTATGCAAAAAAAAAAAAAAAAAGAAATGCCATAATGATTTCACTCTAAAGAATTTTTGGAACTGAAATAAGAATTCGGCAAGTTATTCATTTTTTTTTTCATTTAATAACAGAAATTATCTGGTTTTCGAAGTTATTTCTTTTTCATTTGAACAAAATTTCTATGAATTTGATGCATTCCGATTAGATAAATTGTTTTAATTTTTTTTTTCAATTTTCTATTTTTAAGTATTTATTTTAATTTTTTTATTTCAAAGTATTTTATTTAATTTTTTTTTCAAGTATTTTTCAAATTTTTTTAAATTTTTTATCTCATTTTCAAGTATTTTTTAACATTATTTTAAAGTATTTTTTTTATATTTTATTTTCAATATAATCTTTTCCGGCCATTAGATTTTGCTGAAAATTACCCCAAAAGCAGGAGCACTTAGATATACATCTGAAAGCGTAATATTTGACAATGGGAAAATTCTGGTTGCGTCCCTAGAGGGTAAAAAGGGGTCAAAATTGCAAAAAATAGCACTTTTCGGTACATAGAATTTTTTTTCCAACCATTAGATTTTGTTGAAAATTACCCCAAAAGCAAGACCGCATGGATATTTTTTCCTTTGATTGTTAAGTTTTTATTTTTCATTTTTTTTAATCCAATTTTCCTATTTTTTTTTTACATGGGGATCACCATTTATCAAGGCCCTGAAGCCACTCGGGGATAAGGGTTATTTTGTGTATAACAATAAATGGGATAATATCGTAGTAATAGTTGGTATTGGAGATTTGATAAAATGTCTTACTTAAGGGTTTTGTTGTTTTTGTTTTACGGCATATCAACCTTTTTCAGGTTATTTAATGCCGAATCCAGTTATTTTGAAGAACAATTTTAATGGAGTATATATATATATATATATATATATATATATATATATATATATATATATATATATATATATATATCTTTTTTTAAGTCAGATTCTATTTAACCCATAGTTGGGACCCTAACAGGTACTACCACTCCGGGTCAGAGTGGACCTGAGACCAATGGCAATTAAAGGGTGGCTCCACACTCCCCAAGGCCCGCAAGGTGGGGACTCACCATCGGATATAGTTTTAGGTTATATCCAGGACCTGTCTTACTTAAGGGAGCGATTAATCATTAGATTTTGTTGAAAATTACCCAAAAAGCATGGATATTTTTCCCCTTTGATTATTAAGGTTATATTTTTTTAATTTTTAAAATCCAATGTTTCCTATTTACTTGCCTCCCCACGAGGGCAAAGTTAGGCAAAGTGTGGTTTGAATTTTGCCTTTTTTTCTTAGGCATTTGGCCTGGAAAAATAATCATAGTCTGACAACTGTGTATCTCGCCCCGTGTCATACAGAAGTGCCGAACCCGCTATAACTTACTCTTTCTAAGTTACCATTTTTATTATTATTAATATTACAAAAATGGTTTTAATAGAGATGGTCTGTTTCCATTACTGACGATTACTATAGTGTCCAATTGTCTACTGTACACTCTTTAACTCTTATCCTCGAGTGGCCTCTTGGCCTTGATAAGTGGTGATGCCTACGTAAAAAAAAAAAAAGAAGAGATGCCATAATCATGCCGAACCCGCTATAACTTACTCTGTCTAAGTTACCATTTTTATTATTATTATTACAAAAATAGTTTTAATAGAGATGGTTTGTTTGGAAGAAATGCCATAATCATTTCACTCTAAAGAATTTTTGGAACTGAAATAAGAATTCGGCAAATTATTCATTTTTTTTTTTTTCATTTAATAACAGAAATTATCAGCATCACTTGGTTTTCGAATTTATTTCTTTTTCATTTGAACTAAATTTCTATGAATCTGATGCATTCCAGTTAGATAAATTCTCTTAATTTTTTTTTTTTGAGATGAAGATCAGTATTAATATTGGTTGCTTGGACTATCGCTCTCATCTTCGTAGTTTTTCTCACAATAGAATCTTTCCCGACTGTTAGATTTTGCTCAAAATTATCCAAAAAGCAAGACCGTATAATTGGAAACATAATATTTTGCCCTGGAGAAATTGTGGAGCTTGAGCCCCGGGCTGTTCTAGAGGTAAAAACACCAATTTTAGGCCTAATTTTTATTTTTCTCCAAAAAATTCATACTTGTGTCTAAATAGGGGCTTTGAAAGATACCGAATTAAAATTAATGCTAGAGGTAAAAAACAGCCCTTTTTGGGCTTTTTTAAATATTTAAAAAATTTTTTTTCCAAAAATTCATACGTGATAAAAATAACATATACTTTGTTTTCAATTTTTTTATTTTTTATTTTTAGATGAGGGTCAGTATTGATTTTGATTGCTTGGACTATCGCTCTCATCTTGATAGTTGTTCTCACAATGGAATCTTTCCTCAGATTTTGCTGAAAATTACCCAAAAGCAAGAGCATATGATTATACATCTGGAAACGTAATATTTTGCCCTGGAGAAATTGTGGGTCTTGAGCCCCGGGCTGTTCTAGAGGTAAAAACACCAATTTTAGGCCTAATTTTTATTTTTCTCCAAAAAATTCATACTTGTGTCTAAATAGGGGCTTTGAAAGGTACCGAATTAAAATTAATGCATCGATTATCATGAAACGGTGTAATTTGGTTGTTTTAACCTGATGTTTTACATGGGGAAAATAGCAAAAATCAGGGGACCATATAGTTTTTGGTTTGTTGATATTGTCCAAATACATTACTCTCAAAATGCATTGCACTTAGAAGGAAATTTAGTGCTTGTGTGAATTGCGGATCTTTTAAACCAACACATTTCAGGTGAAAACATTATTGCGTACCTACGTATCATGTTGAAATTAGTATAAATTCCAAAGATTGCGAAAAATGATCCAGTAGATGTATTAGACTTATTTAAAAAAACAAAAAAGTGGCTGGTCACTTTTAATTTATCCAAAACCAAGCTTCTATCTTTACATCATCAACGCTCTGATCCCCATCTGGCATCAATTGAAATGGATGGCTCTCGTCTTGAGGAGGCTCCATGTTTTGACAAGCCTCTGGGTTTGACCTTTACTCCTGATCTGAAATGGAACACGTACATCAAATCTGTTGCCAGGGACGCTGGGAAAATGGTGGGATCCTTCTACCGCTCCAGAAGATATCTCACTACTAATGCAATTCTCTATCTGTATAAAAGCCAAGTACGTTCATGGATGGAGTACTGCTGCCACATCTGGGCAGAAGCTGCTAAAAACAGCCTATCCTGCCTTGACATAGTACAAAATAGACTTCGTGGTTTAATAAGAGATACCCTTTTCTCTTCCCTGCAACCTCTCTCCCACAGAAGATACGTTGCGAGCCTGTCTTTGTTTTATCATTATTTCCATGGCAAGTGCTCGTCTGAGCTCCAATCCCTGGTCCCCCCTCGCCAATCTTTCACGAGAAACACCCGTCTGACTGAAACTACTGTCAACAATTTTCCCCACTCTTTATCTGTGCCTAAATCCAAACGTAGATTCCATGAGCAAATCTTCTTTCTTAGAACTGCACGCCAGTGGAACTCTCTGCCGCTCGCCTGTTTCCCACCTGACTACAACTTGGATGTCTTCAAGTCCAACATAAACAAACTCCTGACAAACCGCTTCCTTAAGTAAGACACTCTATCAAAAACCCTCAATACTAATGATTACTACAATACTATCTCATTGATTACTGTACACGCAATAACCCTTATCCCTGAGTGGCCTTCGGGCCTTGATAAGTGGTGACCCCCATGTAAAAAAAAATTTAAAAAAAGGAAAATATGCTTATAATTACGTTCTGTTTAAAAATGGCGGGTCATTAATTTAAGTCAATTTAAATTAAGTGTTCTAGGGTTAAAAAAAATTTTCTCCAAAAATTATTACATGAAATTGGTGTTTACAAGCGAAATGCTACAAAAATAACACGTACTTTTGCATTTAACGACCCCCGCTGAAATAATAACGTTAATATTCAGAAACCTCGGATTTAACATGGAAGGGAGGGAGTTATTCTGTACTTTCACCTAACAATTTAATAACGAATAGGAGTTTGGAAATGCATCGTTTGCAGTACTCTGATAATTTATATCAGGCCAGGTGTTTAAATGAGGAAAAATAGTCGAAATTGTCGCCCTAGAAAAGACAGCATGATTCCATTTCCGTTTAATGAAAACCGGTTTCTTTTTTTGTTGCAGATCATCCACTAGTTGGCCAGTTGTGTACAAATCCCAACCTTTGTCCCATTTCCCTCAGCCAAGTGTCTGCCACGCCACATCATTCACAGAGAGAGGGGGTTATCTGGTTCATTAGATTTTTAAGAAAGAGAGAGATAGCGAGATATATATAGAGAGTAGAGAGATTGACTGTTCGCTTTGCTCTGACATCACAGTGTGTAACGCAAGTTGTACTGAGCGCTTATATTAAAACGAAAACAAAGAAGGTGCCTTGATGGTCTTGCCTTAAAAATGCTGGAATTCCCCTAATAAATGTCATTGTCATATTTATGAAAAATAAAATACAGGATGGAACAATAAAATTATGTCCATAGAAAAGATGACATGGTTTCATTTCCGTTTTATGAAAACCGGTTTTCTTTCTTCTTTTTCTTTTTCTTTTTTTTTTTTTGTTGAGGACCATCTACGAATTGGCTAGTTGTGTACAACTCCCAAGAGCGATAGGAGCCTTCTATCATGTCTGAAAGTGACACAATGTTCAACGAGCGAGATCGGAGATGTGCCACTGTACAACCCATGCTCTCTACCGATCCGAGTTATAACAACAGGACCATTGCTAGCACCCTCACTATGCATCGCTGTATTGCCATGAATAACAGAAATTTGCCTGGGGTGATGGAAACAAAGTTCCCATTCACGGTTATGGTATTTTGTGTGGTTTCAAGTGAGGGCCACATCATGCCACCTCACATCTTCGAAGTCGGCTCGAAAGTCAACACCAAAGTGTACCTGGATGTGACGAAGAGTGTGGTGATCCCCTGGTTCAATCAGTGTTACGACTTTCACTGCTCCCCGCCTTCTCCCCGACTGAAACCCACTGAACTACTTCGTTTGGAAATATGTCGAGAACATCGCAAACATGACCGCGTGACTGCCGTCATCCGCCAAGTATTCACGCTGGCACTTGTGGAAAAGGCATGCTCCCAGTTCCTGACCTGTATTGAGGTGGTGATTGAGGCTGAAGACGGCTACATTGAATAGATGTCGGCTCTACTACATAATCAAGTTACCTGAACGGATTTTTTCAATAAAGGTTTTAAAATAAAGATGAAGTGTTGATTTTTTTAGGGTGACAATTTTATCGTTCCACCCTGTAAATATATGTTTGGTGACATTTTATTTCATGATTTATTACGTCATAAATGCTCTGCTTGGCTTTCACTTGTTTTAATAGGTGACGTCATCTTTTGTGACGTCATCTATCATTCTCTCAATCGTTCCATTCTCATTTCTTTTATAACTCATGGGTTAAGCTGGATGAATAGTTTCCTTTGTTCGATGACTTTTCGTTTTTCCTTTTCTTCTTCTTCTTCTTCTTCTTCTTCTTCTACTACTACTACTACTACTACTACATCATCATCTATTTTATCATCATCATCTTCTACTTTTTCATCATCATCACCATTTTCTTTTTATCATCATCATAATCATCATCATCATCATCATCTTTTTTCATCATCATCACCATTTTCTTTTTATCATCATCATCATCATCATAATCATCATCATCAGCATTTTCTTTTTATCATCATCATAATCATCATCATCATCATCTTTTTTCATCATCATCACCATTTTCTTTTTATCATCATCATCATCATCATCATCATCATCATCAGCATTTTCTTCTTTTTTCCTCCTCCTCCTCCTCATCATCCTCATCATCATCATCATTATCTTCTTTCGCTGTTCGCTGACTTTTCGTTTTTTCTTTTTTTTTTCTTCATCATTTTTTCTGTAACATTCTAGTGCTTTTTCCCTCTATTTCTTTTTTATTCTTCACCTTCTTCCTCTTCTTTTTTCATCATCATCATTTTTTTCTTTTTTGATGACTTTCGTGTAGCGTTTTTTTCTTCTTTATCTTTCCTCTATTTCTTTTTCACCTTTTCCTTCTTCTTCTTCTTCTTCTTCTTCTTCTTCTTCTTCTTCTTCTTCTTCTTCTTCTTCTTCTTCGTACTAATGTTTTTTCTATTTCTTCCCCCTTTTCTTCTTCTTTTCTCCCCCGCATTCGATTTTATTCATCTTCCATTTCTTTTTCTTTTTTTTACTTACTATTTTTCTTTATCTTTTTATCTTCTTCTTTTTCTTTTTCTTCTTCTTCTTCTTCTTCTTCTTCTTCTTTTCTTCTTCTTCTTCTTTCCTTCGTTTTATCTTTTATTCTAATTTTCTTTATTTTTTCTTCTTTACTTTTTTCTTCTTCTTTCCTTCTTTTTCTTCTTCTTCTTCCTATTCTTCTTCTTCTTCTTTTTCGTCTCTTATTTATTTCCCTGTTCTTTTTTTTCTTTATTTTTTCTTCTTTACTTTTTTCTTCTTCTTTCCTTCTTCTTTTTCTTCCTATTCTTCTTCGACTTCTTCTTCTTCTTCTTCTTCTTTTTTATTTACTACTTTTCTTTGTCTTCTTCTTTTTCTTTTTCTTCTTCTTCTTTATCTTCTTTTTCTTCTTTTCCTTCTTTCATTTCTACTTATACTTCGTTTTTATCTTTTATTCTAATTTTCTTTACTTTTTTCTTCTTTCCTTCTTCTCCTTTCTTCTTTTTCTCTCTATTCTTCTTCTTCTTTTTCGTCTCTTATTTATTACCCTATTCTTTTTTTCTTTATTTTTTTCTTCTTTACTTTTTCTTCTTTCCTTCTTCTTTTTCTTCCTATTCTTCTTCTTCTTCTTCTTCTTCTTCTTCCTATTCTTCTTCTTCCTATTCTTCTTCTTTTTCTTCATTTTCTTCTTTCATTTCTTCTTATTCTTCGTCTTTATCTTTTATTCTAATTTTCTTTATTTTTTACTTCTTTACTTTCTTCTTCTTCTTTCCTTCTTCTTCTTCTTTTTCTTCTTTTTCGTCTCTTATTTATTTCCCTGTTCTTTTTTTCCTTTCTATCCTTTTTCTTTATCTTTTTTCTACTACGTATCTAACCTTTTCTCCACGTTAAAAAACGACCCTGGTGTCTAACTCTGTCCCGTGGGGAGGCATTGTAAATAGGTACGTATCTAACTGCAATTTTTTCGTTTTTCTTAAACTTTTTCTTCCCCATATTCTCCCCTATTCTTCATCTTTTCTTCTTAATCTTTTTTTTTATTTTTCTTTCACTGCTATTCTTCTTCATCTTTTCTTCTTTTTTCTTCTTCATCTTTTTTTTCCTTCCATTTCTTGATCACATTTCTCCTTTATATTCCTTTCATTTTTTCCTTCTTCTTCCCTTCTTTTCCTCTCCATTTTTTTTTCACAACATTCAATATTTTATACGACCACAAAACTAAAATAAACACTCATTAATTATGACACATGTGCTAGTTTACGTCTGCGTTATTTGTATGTATTAATTGCGTCGTCCATTAAAATGCACAAGTTTTTTTTTTTTACTTTTCAATTAGTTTTTTGTGTTCGTGAGATGTCCAATACTTTAATGCAATGTTTACAACTTGAAGCGTCAAACAACTTAACTATTTATAACGATTTTATGTACGGTCACATACTCCGCTTTTAAGGTCGTCATTTATGACGTCATGTTTTATGATGTCGTTATTGCATGTGTGTTCATTGTTTGAATAGATGACGTCATCTCTTTGTGATGTCATACTTTGGGGACGTAATCCATTTTTATCCATTCATGCCTTTTCTTTAATGAAATTGATTTAAAACTTTGCAGGAGAACATTTTTCTTTGTTCGATGATTTTTCGTTTAATGTTTTCTTTTTTTCTTTTTCTTTTTTTTTTTTTTACATAGGCATCACCACATTATCAAGGCCCAGAGGCCACTCAAGGATAAGGGTTAAAGAGTGTACAGTAGAAATTGGTCAATATAGTAATCATTAGTAATGAAAATTTGGTAAATTTGATAACTTATATGGAACGGCTCAACAAGAACTTATTTACGTTAGACTTGAACACAACCATATTGTAGTCAGCTGGAAAGCAGGAAAACGGAAGACAATTCCACAGGCGTGCAGTTCTAAGAAAGAAGCTTTGTTCATGGAATCTACGTTTAGGTTTAGGCACAGATAAAGAGTGGGGGGAATTATTGATAGTGTTTACAGCTAGACGAGTGTTTCTTGTGAAAGTTTGGCGAGGGGGGGACCATAGATTGAAGCTCAGTTGAACACTTTCCATGAAAATAACGATACATCAGAGACAAACTCGCAACATCTCTTCTGTGAGAAAGAGGTTGCATTATTTCTTCATTTTTTTCTTTTTCATACTTATTTAATTTAATTTATTCTTTCTTATTTATTTGTTCGTTTTCTTTCTTAATCTATTTCTTCATTCGTATTCTTTATATTTGCTTTTTTCGTCATTCTTTTTTCTTTTTTTTACGCGGTGGTCACCACTTATCAAGCCCCGGAAGCCACTCAGGGATAAGGGTTATTGCAAGTACAGTACGTTAGTGTGGAGATTTGATGAAGTGTTTACTTAAGGGGGCGGTTCATTAGGAATTTGTTAATGTTGGACTTGAAGACATCCAAGTTGTAGTCCGGAGGGAAGCAGACAGACGGAACAGAGTTCCACAGACGTGCAGTTCTAAGAAAGAAGCTTTGTTCATGCAATCCACGTTTTGATTTAGGCACAGATATAGAGTGGGGGAAATTTTTCACAGTGGATTCAGCTAGACGGGTGTTTTTCGTGAAAGATTGGCGAGGGGGGACCAGAGATTGGAGTTCAGACGAGCACCTTCATATTTTCAAATCTTTTATTTGTTTGCTTGTTTCTTTTACTTCTTCTTCTTCTTTTTTTTCTTCTTCTTCTTCTTCTTCTTCTTCTTCTTCTTCTCCACTTTTCTTTCCTATTTTACTCTTATTCCCTCTAATTTTTTCCTTCCTCTCCTTCTTTCTTTTTTTTCAGCATTCTGCGAAAAAGGTAGGCTCTCTCTACCGTGCTAGAAACTACTGACACCTGGAAGTATCCTGTACCTCTATAAGGCCACCATTCGCCTATGTATGGAGTATTGCAGTCACATTTGGGCTGGTGCATCGGCTACTAGTCTCTCACTCCTTGACAAGGTTCAAAAGAGAGTCGCAAATCTGAAAGGCCCTGAACTGGCATCTAAGCTTCAGCCTCTGTCCCATCGACGAAACGTCGCATCTCTCTGCCTGTTCTACAAGTATTTTAATGGTGAATGCTCTGACGAACTGCAGACACTTGTGTCCTCACGACGTAGACACCCTCGACAAACCCGACAGGCTGCTAAATCCCACCCCCACACAGTAGAGATCCCTAGATGTAAAAGATCTTTCTACTCCAGTAGTTTCTTCCCCAGAACCGCTAGACTCTGGAATTCCATTCCAGGTCCCTACTTCCCCAACAGTTCCCTAACTGTACTGACATGCAGATGTTCAAGTGTAACGTGAACCGACATCTTGCTGCCCAAATCCCAACATACTACTGAGTAGTTGCTGGCCCTGATAGTAGCCCACTACACCAAAGTGGCAATGTGCCTTGTTTGGGGTGAAAATGTAAAAAAATTTTTTTTTTTTTTAATTTTATATTTAATTCAGCCACTAAACTAAAACTAAAACTCATTAATTATGACGCATGTGATTGTTTACGTATGCGTTGTTTGCATGTATTAAATTGCATCGTCCATTAAAATGCACAAGTTTTTTTTTTAGTTTTCAATTAGTTTTTTGTATTCGTGTGATGCCTAATACTTTAATGCAAAGTTTACAACTGGAAGCGTCAAACAACTTAACTATTTATAACGCTTTTATGTATGGTCACATACTCCGCTTTTAAATCTCGTCAGTTATGACGTCATGTTTTATGATGTCGTATATGCATGTGTGTGCATTGTTTGGATAGATGACGTAATCTCTCTGTGATGTCATATTTTGGCGATGGTATCCATTTTCATTCATTAATGCCTTTTCTTTAATGAAATTGGTGTAAAACTTTTTTTTTTTTTTACATAGGCATCGGCATCACCACATTATCAAGGCCAAGAGGCCACTCAAGGATAATGGTTAAAGAGTGTACAGTAGAAGAAGAACAGTTTTTTTTGTTCGATGATTTTTCGTTTAATGTTTTTTCCTTTTCTTTTTTTATTTCTTCATTTTTTCTTTTTATGCTTATTCGATTTAATTTATTTTTTCTTATATATTTGTTCGTTTTCTTTCTTTTTCTATTTCTTCATTTTTCTTCTTTTTCTTCTTCATTTTTTCTTTTTTTCTTTTATTCTTTTACTTGTATTCTCTATGTTTCTCCTCTTACTTCTTCTTCTTTTTCTTCTTCTTTTTCTTCTTCCTTTTGTTTTTCTTCTTCTTTTTCTTCTTCAACTTCTACTTCTTCTTCTTTTTCTTCGTCTCTTTTTCTTCTCTATTTTTCGTTTTCATCTTTTGTTCGTTTATATATTTCTATTTATTGCTAATCTTTTCTTTTTTCTTTCTTTTCTTCTTCTTTTTTCTTCTTCTCTTCTTTCTTTATCTTTTTTCTCCTCGTTTCATTTTTTCTTTTTTTTATTCTTTTACTTGTATTCTCTATGTTTCTACTCTTTCTTCTTCTTCTTCTTCTTCTTCTTCTTCCTTTTGTTTTTCTTCTTCTTTTTCTTCTTCAACTTCTACTTCTTCTTCGTTTTCTTCGTCTCTTTTTCTTCTTTTTTATTCTTCTCTTCTTTCTTTATCTTTTTTCTCCTCGTGTCATTTTTTCTTATTTTTATTATTCTTTTTTCTTTTCTATATTCTGAATTTTCTATTATTCTGCCTTTTCTTTTTTCTTCTTCATCTCCTTGTTCTGCATTCTCCATTTTTTTTTATTTCCTTCATTTTTTATTTTATTTTATTACATATTTCGATTTCATTTTTCGTTCGTTCTTCAAATTTTTTCTTCAATTTAATTTTTATTCTTCTACTTTTCAACGCCATTTATTCGTATTTTTTGTTTTTGTTTTTGTAGTTTTTTTGTTGTTGTTGTTGTTCTTCTTCTTTTTTATTTCCTTCATTTTTTATTTTATTTTATTACATATTTCGATTTCATTTTTCGTTCGTTCTTCAAATTTTTTTATTCAATTTAATTTTTATTATTCTTCTTTTCCACGCCATTTATTCGTATTATTTGTTTTTCTTTTTGTTTTTTGCTGCTGTTGTTGTTGTTGTTGTTGTTGTTGTTCTTCTTCTTCTTCTTCTTCTTCTTCTCCTTTTATTTTCTGTATATTCCTATTTTCCCTTATTTCATTTTTTTTCTTCTCTCCTTTCATCTTTTCTTTTTTCTTCTTTTTCTTCTTCTCTTCTTTCTTTATCTTTTTTTATCTTATTTTTTCCCTTTTTTTTCTTCGCCTTCTTTCTTTTCTTTCCTCAGTCTTTTCTTTTTCTTTCGATACTATTATTTCTTTTTCGCCTCTTTCTTTTTTTTCTTTCTCGTCTTTTTTTATTCTTTTTATTATTCTTCATATTCTTTTCTGATTTTTATTATTCTTTTTTCTTTTCTATATTCTGAATTTTCTATTATTCTGCCTTTTCTTTTTTCTTCTTCATCTCCTTGTTCTGCATTTTCCATTTTTTTTATTTCCTTCATTTTTTATTTTATTTTATTACATATTTCGATTTCATTTTTCGTTCGTTCTTCAAATTTTTTTCTTCAATTTAATTTTTATTCTTCGTCTTTTCAACGCCATTTTATTCGTATTCTTTGTTTTTCTTTTTGTTTTTGTAGTTTTGTTGTTGTTGTTGTTGTTCTTCTTCTTCTTTTCCTTCTTCTTCGTTTTTTATTTCTTCATTTTTTTCTTTTTATGCTTATTCGATTTAATTTATTTTTTCTTATTTATTTGTTCGTTTTCTTTCTTTTTCTTTTTCTTCATTTTTCTTCTTTTTCTTCTTCATTTTTTCTTTTATTCTTTTACTTGTATTCTCTATGTTTTTCCTCTTTCTCCTTCTTCTTCTATTTCTTCTTCGTCCTAACCTTCTTTTTTTCTTCTTTTCGTTTTTTTCTCCATTTTTAATTTTTTCTTTTATTAATCTTCCTATTTTCCTCTTATTCCCTTTAATTTTTTCCTTCCTCTCCTTCTTTCTTTTTTTTTCAGCATTCTGCAAAAAAGGTAGGCTCTCTCTACCATGCTAGAAAACTACTGACACCTGAAAGTATCCTGTACCTCTATAAGGCCACCATTCGCCCATGTATGGAGTATAGTTGTCACATTTGGGCTGGTGCATCTGTTACTAGTCTCTCGCTCCTTGACAAGGTTAAAAAAAAGAGTCCCCAATCTGATAGGCCCTGAACTGGCATCTAAGCTTCAGCCTCTGTCCCATCGATGAAACGTCGCATCTCTCTGCCTGTTCTACAAGTATTTTAATGGTGAATGCTCTGACGAACTGCAGACACTTGTGTCCTCACGACGTAGACACCCTCGACAAACCCGACAGGCTGCTAAATCCCACCCCCACACAGTAGAGATCCCTAGATGTAAAAGATCTTTCTACTCCAGTAGTTTCTTCCCCAGAACCGCTAGACTCTGGAATTCCATTCCAGGTCCCTACTTCCCCAACAGTTCCCTAACTGTACTGACATGCAGATGTTCAAGTGTAACGTGAACCGACATCTTGCTGCCCAAATCCCAACATACTACTGAGTAGTTGCTGGCCCTGATAGTAGCCCACTACACCAAAGTGGCAATGTGCCTTGTTTGGGGTGAAAATGTAAAAAATTTTTTTTTTTTTTTAATTTTATATTTAATTCAGCCACTAAACTAAAACTAAAACTCATTAATTATGACGCATGTGATTATTTACGTATGCGTTGTTTGCATGTATTAAATTGCATCGTCCATTAAAATGCACAAGTTTTTTTTTTAGTTTTCAATTAGTTTTTTGTATTCGTGTGATGCCTAATACTTTAATGCAAAGTTTACAACTGGAAGCGTCAAACAACTTAACTATTTATAACGCTTTTATGTATGGTCACATACTCCGCTTTTAAATCTCGTCAGTTATGACGTCATGTTTTATGATGTCGTATATGCATGTGTGTGCATTGATTGGATAGATGACGTAATCTCTCTGTGATGTCATATTTTGGCGATGGTATCCATTTTCATTCATTAATGCCTTTTCTTTAATGAAATTGGTGTAAAACTTTTTTTTTTTTTACATAGGCATCGGCATCACCACATTATCAAGGCCAAGAGGCCACTCAAGGATAATGGTTAAAGAGTGTACAGTAGAAGAAGAACAGTTTTTTTTGTTCGATGATTTTTCGTTTAATGTTTTTTCCTTTTCTTTTTTTATTTCTTCATTTTTTCTTTTTATGCTTATTCGATTTAATTTATTTTTTCTTATATATTTGTTCGTTTTCTTTCTTTTTCTATTTCTTCATTTTTCTTCTTTTTCTTCTTCATTTTTTCTTTTTTTCTTTTATTCTTTTACTTGTATTCTCTATGTTTCTCCTCTTACTTTTTCTTCTTTTTCTTCTTCTTTTTCTTCTTCCTTTTGTTTTTCTTCTTCTTTTTCTTCTTCAACTTCTACTTCTTCTTCTTTTTCTTCGTCTCTTTTTCTTCTCTATTTTTCTTTTTCATCTTTTGTTCGTTTATATATTTCTATTTATTGCTAATCTTTTCTTTTTTCTTTCTTTTCTTCTTCTTTTTTCTTCTTCTCTTCTTTCTTTATCTTTTTTCTCCTCGTTTCATTTTTTCTTTTTTTTATTCTTTTACTTGTATTCTCTATGTTTCTACTCTTTCTTCTTCTTCTTCTTCTTCTTCTTCTTCTTCTTCCTTTTGTTTTTCTTCTTCTTTTTCTTCTTCAACTTCTACTTCTTCTTCGTTTTCTTCGTCTCTTTTTCTTCTTTTTTATTCTTCTCTTCTTTCTTTATCTTTTTTCTCCTCGTGTCATTTTTTCTTATTTTTATTATTCTTTTTTCTTTTCTATATTCTGAATTTTCTATTATTCTGCCTTTTCTTTTTTCTTCTTCATCTCCTTGTTCTGCATTCTCCATTTTTTTTTATTTCCTTCATTTTTTATTTTATTTTATTACATATTTCGATTTCATTTTTCGTTCGTTCTTCAAATTTTTTCTTCAATTTAATTTTTATTCTTCTTCTTTTCAACGCCATTTATTCGTATTTTTTGTTTTTGTTTTTGTAGTTTTTTTGTTGTTGTTGTTGTTCTTCTTCTTTTTTATTTCCTTCATTTTTTATTTTATTTTATTACATATTTCGATTTCATTTTTCGTTCGTTCTTCAAATTTTTTTATTCAATTTAATTTTTATTCTTTTTCTTTTCCACGCCATTTATTCGTATTGTTTGTTTTTCTTTTTGTTTTTTGCTGTTGTTGTTGTTGTTGTTGTTGTTGTTGTTGTTGTTGTTGTTGTTGTTGTTCTTCTTCTTCTTCTTCTTCTTCTCCTTTTATTTTCTGTATATTCCTATTTTCCCTTATTTCATTTTTTTTCTTCTCTCCTTTCATCTTTTCTTTTTTCTTCTTTTTCTTCTTCTCTTCTTTCTTTATCTTTTTTTATCTTATTTTTTCCCTTTTTTTTCTTCGCCTTCTTTCTTTTCTTTCCTCAGTCTTTTCTTTTTCTTTCGATACTATTATTTCTTTTTCGCCTCTTTCTTTTTTTTCTTTCTCGTCTTTTTTTATTCTTTTTATTATTCTTCATATTCTTTTCTGATTTTTATTATTCTTTTTTCTTTTCTATATTCTGAATTTTCTATTATTCTGCCTTTTCTTTTTTTTTCTTCATCTCCTTGTTCTGCATTCTCCATTTTTTTTATTTTATTCATTTTTTATTTTATTTTATTACATATTTCGATTTCATTTTTCGTTCGTTCTTCAAAATTTTTTCTTCAATTTAATTTTTATTCTTCTTCTTTTCAACGCCATTTTATTCGTATTCTTTGTTTTTCTTTTTGTTTTTGTTTTTGTTGTTGTTGTTGTTGTTCTTCTTCTTCTTTTCCTTCTTCTTCGTTTTTTATTTCTTCATTTTTTTCTTTTTATGCTTATTCGATTTAATTTATTTTTTCTTATTTATTTGTTCGTTTTCTTTCTTTTTCTTTTTCTTCATTTTTCTTCTTTTTCTTCTTCATTTTTTATTTTATTCTTTTACTTGTATTCTCTATGTTTTTCCTCTTTCTCCTTCTTCTTTTTCTTCTTCGTCTTAACCTTCTTTTTTGTCTTCTTTTCGTTTTTTTTCTCCATTTTTATTTTTTCATTTATTAATCTTCCTATTTTCCTCTTATTCCCTCTAATTTTTTCCTTCCTCTCCTTCTTTCTTTTTTTTCAGCATTCTGCGAAAAAGGTAGGCTCTCTCTACCGTGCTAGAAAACTACTGACACCTGAAAGTATCCTGTAACTCTATAAGGCCACCATTCGCCCATGTATGGAGTATAGTTGTCACACTTGGGCTGGTGCATCTGCTACTAGTCTCTCGCTCCTTGACAAGGTTCAAAAGAGAGTCGCAAATCTGATAGGCCCTGAACTGGCATCTAAGCTTCAGCCTCTGTCCCATCGACGAAACGTTGCATCCCTCTGCCTGTTCTACAAGTATTTTAATGGTGAATGCTCTGACGAACTGCAGACACTTGTGTCCCCACGACGTAGACACCCTCGACAAACCCGACAGGCAGCTAAATCCCACCCCCACACAGTAGAGATCCCTAGATGTAAAAAATATTTCTACTCCAGTAGTTTCTTCCCCAGAACCGCTAGACTCTGGAATTCCATTTTTCGTTCGTTCTTCAAATTTTTTTATTCAATTTAATTTTTCTTTGTTTTAATTATTCTTTGTTTTTCTTTTGTTTTTGTTGTTGTTGTTGTTGTTGTTCTTCTTCTTCTTCTTTTTTTTATTTCCTTCATTTTTTATTTTATTTTATTACATATTTCGATTTCATTTTTCGTTCGTTCTTCAAATTTTTTTCTTCAATTTAATTTTGATTCTTCGTCTTTTCAACGCCATTTATTCGTATTCTTTGTTTTTCTTTTTGTTTTTGTAGTTTTGTTATTGTTGTTGTTGTTCTTCTTCTCCTCCTCCTCCTCATCCTCATCCTTCTTCTTCTTCTTCTTCTTCTTCTTCTTCTTCTTCTTCTTCTTCTTCTTCTTCTTCTTCTTCGTTTTTTCTCCTTTTATTTCCTGTATCTTCCTATTTTATTCTTATTCTATCCGTTCCCCCCTTTCTTTTCTTTTTTGCTTTATTCACAACATTCGACTTTTAATACAGCCTCTAAATTAAAACGTACCTTAATTATGACGCGTATGCTAGATTACGTATGCGCTGTTTGTATACATAAATTGCATCGTCCATTAAAATGCACAAGTATTTTTTTTAGTTTTAAATTAGCTTTTTGTGTTCATGTGATGTCCAATAATTTAATGTCATTTTTAAAACTCATGCCGATAACAATTTAACTATTTATGACGCTTTTTTGTATGGTCACGTCATCCACTTTTTAACTTGGTAATTTCTGACGTCATGTCTTTTTATTTACACGGTGGTCACCACTTATCAAGGCCCGGAAGCCACTCAGGGATAGGGGTTATTGTAAGTACAGTACGTTAGTGCGAAGATTTGATGAAGTGTTTACTTAAGGGGGCGGTTCATTAGGAATTTGTTAACGTTGGACTTGAAGACATCCAAGTTGTAGTCAGGTGGGAAGCAGGCAGACGGAACAGCGTTCCACAGGCGTGCACTTCTAAGAAAGAAGCTTTGTTCATGGAATCTACGTTTTTGATTTAGGCACAGATAAAGAGTGGGGGAAATTTTTCACAATGTATTCAGCTAGACGGGTGTTTTTCTTCGTTTTTCCTATTTTTTTTTCTCAATTTTTTCTTATTTCTAAATTTATATTTTTCATTCATCTACATTTTTTTTCATCATATTTACTACTTTTTTTCTTCATTTTTCTTTTACCCATTCTTATTCTCTTTCTTCTTTTTCTTCGTTTCCTTCTTCTTCTTCTTAATTTTTCTTCTTCTTCTTCTTCTTCTTCTTCTTCTTTCTTCATCTTCTTCTTCTTCGTTTTCTTCTAAATTTATATTTTTCATTCATCTACATTTTTTACAGCATATTTTCTTTTTCTTTTTTTTCATTTTTCTTACTTCCCTTCTTATTCTCTTTCTTCTTTTTCCTCGTTTCCTTTTTCTTCTTGATCTTCTTCTTCTAACTTTTTCTTCTTCTTCTTTAAAATTTTTTATTCTTCTACATAACATTTTTATTTACAATCAATTCTTTTTTCTTCAACGTTTTCTTCCTTATTTTCTTTCTTTTTCTTCGTCTTACATAATCTTTTTTCTTTTTCTTTCAGTATTCTGCTTCCTCCTCTTTCTTCTTCTTCTTTTCTCCACTTTTTTCTTCTTTTTTCTTCGAATTATTGATCATCTTTTCCTTTTACTTCCCTTTAATTTTTTCCTTCTTCTTCCCTTCTTTTCCTCTCCATTTTTTTTCACAGCATTCGATATTTAATGTAGCCACTAAATTAAAACAACCTCCTTTATTATGACCCGAGTTCTAGTTTGCATAGGTGTCGTTTGTATGTATTAAATTTCATCGTCCACTAAAATGCACAAGTTTTTTTTTTTTACTTTTCAATTAGTTTTTTTTGTATTCGTGTGATGCCTAATACTTTAATGCAAAGTTTACAACTGGAAGCGTCAAACAACTTAACTATTTATAACGTTTTTATGTATGGTCACATACTCCGCTTTTAAATCTCGTCAGTTATGACGTCATGTTTTATGATGTCGTATATGCATGTGTGTTAATTGTTTGGATAGATGACGTAATCTCTTTGTGATGTCATATTTTGGCGATGGTATCCATTTTCATAAAATCATGCGTTTTCTTTAATGAAATTGGTTTAAAACTTTGAAGAAGAAAGTTTTTTTGTTCGATGATTTTTCGTTTAACGTTTTTTTCTTTTTCTTCTTTTATTTCTTCATTTTTTTCTTTTATGCTTATTCGATTTAATTTATTTTTTTATTATTTATTTGTTCGTTTTCTTTCTTATTCTATTTCTTCATACTTCTTCTTTTTCTTTTTCTTCTTCTTCTTCTTCTTCTTCTTTTTCTTCTTCTTCTTCTCTATTTTTCTTTTTAATCTTTTCTTCGTTTATATATTTCCATTTATTGCTAATCTTTTCTTTTTCTTCTTTTTCTTCTTTCTTCTTCTCCTCTTCTTTTTTATCTTTTTTCTCCTCGTTTCATTTTTTCTTCTTCTCTCCTTTCATCTTTTCTTTTTTCTTCTTTTTCTTCTTCTTTTTTTTCTTCTCTTCTTTCTTTATCTTTTTTCTCCTCGTGTCATTTTTTCTTCTTCTCTCCTTTCATCTTTTCTTTTTTCTTCTTTTTCTTCTTCTTTCTTCTTCTTTTCTTTCTTTATCTTTTTCTCCTCGTTTCATTTTTTCTTCTTCTCTCCTTTCATCTTTTCTTTTTTCTTCTTTTTCTTCTTCTTTTTTTCTTCTTCTCTTCTTTCTTTATCTTTTTTCTCCTCGTTTCATTTTTTCTTCTTCTCTCCTTTAATCTTTTCTTTTTTCTTCTTTTTCTTCTTCTCTTCTTTCTTTATCTTTTTTCTCCTCGTTTCATTTTTTCTTCTTCTCTCCTTTAATCTTTTCTTTTTTCTTCTTTTTCTTCTTCTCTTCTTTCTTTATCTTTTTTCTCCTCGTTTCATTTTTTCTTCTTCTCTCCTTTAATCTTTTCTTTTTTCTTCTTTTTCTTCTTCTCTTCTTTCTTTATCTTTTTTCTCCTCGTTTCATTTTTTCTTCTTCTCTCCTTTAATCTTTTCTTTTTTCTTCTTTTTCTTCTTCTCTTCTTTCTTTATCTTTTTTCTCCTCGTTTCATTTTTTCTTCTTCTCTCCTTTAATCTTTTCTTTTTTCTTCTTTTTCTTCTTCTCTTCTTTCTTTATCTTTTTTCTCCTCGTTTCATTTTTTCTTCTTCTCTCCTTTCATCTTTTCTTTTCATCATTTATCAATTTACATATTCCTTCTAATCCCCCTTTTCTTCTCTTTATTCTCTTTTGTATTTTTTCCCTTTTTTTTCTTCGCCTTCTTTCTTTTCTTTCCTCAGTCTTTTCTTTTTCTTTCGATACTACTATCTCTTTTCCCCTCTTTCTTTTTTCCTTTCTCATCTTTTTATTTATTCCTTTTATTATTATTCTTCATATTATTTTCTGATTTTTATTATTCCTTTTTCTTTTCTTTATTCTCAATTTTATATTATTCTGCCTTTTCTTTTTTCTTCTTCATCTCCTTGTTCTGCATTCTCCATTTTTTTTTATTTCCTTCATTTTTTATTTTATTTTATTACATATTTCGATTTCATTTTTCGTTCGTTCTTCAAATTTTTTTATTCAATTTAATTTTTATTATTCTTCTTTTCAACGCAGTTTTATTCGTATTCTTTGTTTTTCTTTTTGTTTTCGTTGTTGTTGTTGTTGTTGTTGTTCTTCTTCTTCTTCTTCTTTTCCTTCTTTTTCGTTTTTTATTTCTTCATTTTTTCTTTTTATGCTTATTCGATTTAATTTATTTTTTCTTATTTATTTGTTCGTTTTCTTTCTTTTTCTTTTTCTTCATTTTTCTTCTTTTTCTTCTTCATTTTTTCTTTTATTCTTTTACTTGTATTCTCTATGTTTTTCCTCTTTCTCCTTCTTCTTCTATTTCTTCTTCGTCCTAACCTTCTTTTTTTCTTCTTTTCGTTTTTTTCTCCATTTTTAATTTTTTCTTTTATTAATCTTCCTATTTTCCTCTTATTCCCTCTAATTTTTTCCTTCCTCTCCTTCTTTCTTTTTTTTTCAGCATTCTGCAAAAAGGTAGGCTCTCTCTACCATGCTAGAAAACTACTGACACCTGAAAGTATCCTGTACCTCTATAAGGCCACCATTCGCCCATGTATGGAGTATAGTTGTCACATTTGGGCTGGTGCATCTGTTACTAGTCTCTCGCTCTTTGACAAGGTTCAAAAAAAGAGTCCCCAATCTGATAGGCCCTGAACTGCATCTAAGCTTCAGCCTCTGTCCCATCGATGAAACGTCGCATCTCTCTGCCTGTTCTACAAGTATTTTAATGGTGAATGCTCTGACGAACTGCAGACACTTGTGTCCTCACGACGTAGACACCCTCGACAAACACGACAGGCAGCTAAATCCCACCCCCACACAGTAGAGATCCCTAGATGTAAAAAATATTTCTACTCCAGTAGTTTCTTCCCCAAAACCGCTAGACTCTGGAATTCCATTTTTCGTTCGTTCTTCAAATTTTTTTCTTCAATTTAATTTTTATTCTTCTTCTTTTCCACGCCATTTATTCGTATTCTTTGTTTTTCTTTTGTTTTTGTTGTTGTTGTTGTTGTTGTTGTTGTTCTTCTTCTTCTTCTTCTTTTTTTATTTCCTTCATTTTTTATTTTATTTTATTACATATTTCGATTTCATTTTTCGTTCGTTCTTCAAATTTTTTTCTTCAATTTAATTTTTATTCTTCTTTTCCACGCCATTTATTCGTATTCTTTGTTTTTCTTTTGTTTTTGTGGTTTTGTTGTTGTTCTTCTTCTTCTCCTCCTCCTCCTCCTCCTCCTCCTTCTTCTTCTTCTTCTTCTTCTTCTTCTTCTTCTTCTTCTTCTTCTTCTTCGTTTTTCTCCTTTTATTTCCTGTATCTTCCTATTTTATTCTTATTCTATCCGTTCCCCCCTTTCTTTTCTTTTTTGCTTTATTCACAACATTCGACTTTTAATACAGCCTCTAAATTAAAACGTACCTTAATTATGACGCGTATGCTAGATTACGTATGCGCTGTTTGTATACATAAATTGCATCGTCCATTAAAATGCACAAGTATTTTTTTTAGTTTTAAATTAGCTTTTTGTGTTCATGTGATGTCCAATAATTTAATGTCATTTTTAAAACTCATGCCGATAACAATTTAACTATTTATGACGCTTTTTTGTATGGTCACGTCATCCACTTTTTAACTTGGTAATTTCTGACGTCATGTCTTTTTATTTACACGGTGGTCACCACTTATCAAGGCCCGGAAGCCACTCAGGGATAGGGGTTATTGTAAGTACAGTACGTTAGTGCGAAGATTTGATGAAGTGTTTACTTAAGGGGGCGGTTCATTAGGAATTTGTTAACGTTGGACTTGAAGACATCCAAGTTGTAGTCAGGTGGGAAGCAGGCAGACGGAACAGCGTTCCACAGGCGTGCACTTCTAAGAAAGAAGCTTTGTTCATGGAATCTACGTTTTTGATTTAGGCACAGATAAAGAGTGGGGAAATTTTTCACAATGTATTCAGCTAGACGGGTGTTTTTCGTGAAAGATTGGCGAAGAGGGGAAACAGAGATTGGAGTTCAGACGAGCACCTGCCATGATGTCGTAACTGTAATTTTTTTTAATAGATGACGTCATTCTGTTGTGATGTCATCCTTTTGTAAAATAACATTTTTCTTAGTTCAATTATTTTAACGTTTTTATTTTTCATTACCCTTTTTTTATTTCTTCATATTTTTTCTGCTTTTTCTTTTTCTGTTAAATTTATTCTTTCGTTTTTATTTCTTTTTTTTTGCTTATTTTATTCCCCCTTCTTCTTTCTACTTTCTATTTTTCTTCGTTTTTCCTTTTTTTTCTTCTCAATTTTTTTCTTATTTCTAAATTTATATTTTTCATTCATCTACATTTTTTTTCATCATATTTACTACTTTTTTTCTTCATTTTTCTTTTACCCATTCTTATTCTCTTTCTTCTTTTTCTTCGTTTCCTTCTTCTTCTTCTTAATTTTTCTTCTTCTTCTTCTTCTTTCTTCATCTTCTTCTTCTTCGTTTTCTTCTAAATTTATATTTTTCATTCATCTACATTTTTTACAGCATATTTTCTTTTTCTTTTTTTTCATTTTTCTTACTCCCCTTCTTATTCTCTTTCTTCTTTTTCCTCGTTTCCTTTTTCTTCTTGATCTTCTTCTTCTAACTTTTTCTTCTTCTTCTTTAAAATTTTTTTATTCTTCTACATAACATTTTTATTTACAATCAATTCTTTTTTCTTCAACGTTTTCTTCCTTATTTTCTTTCTTTTTCTTCGTCTTACATAATCTTTTTTATTTTTCTTTCAGTATTCTGCTTTCTCCTCTTTCTTCTTCTTCTTCTTCTTCTTCTTCTTCTCCACTTTTTTCTTCTTTTTTCTTCGATTTATTTATCATCTTTTCCTTTTACTTCCCTTTAATTTTTTCCTGCTTCTTCCCTTCTTTTCCTTTCCATTTTTTTTCACAGCATTCGATATTTAACGTAGCCACTAAATTAAAACAACCTCCTTTATTATGACCCGTGTTCTAGTCTACATATGTGTCGTTTGTATGTATTAAATTGCATCGTCCACTAAAATGCACAAGTTTTTTTTTTTTTTACTTTTCAATTAGTTTTTTTTGTATTCGTGTGATGCCTAATACTTTAATGCAAAGTTTACAACTGGAAGCCTCAAACAACTTAACTATTTATAACGCTTTTATGTATGGTCACATACTCCGCTTTTAAATCTCGTCAGTTATGACGTCATGTTTTATGATGTCGTATATGCATGTGTGTTAATTGTTTGGATAGATGACGTAATCTCTTTGTGATGTCATATTTTGGCGATGGTATCCATTTTCATAAAATCATGCGTTTTCTTTAATGAAATTGGTTTAAAACTTTGAAGAAGAAAGTTTTTTTGTTCGATGATTTTTCGTTTAACGTTTTTTTCTTTTTCTTCTTTTATTTCTTCATTTTTTTCTTTTATGCTTATTCGATTTAATTTATTTTTTTATTATTTATTTGTTCGTTTTCTTTCTTATTCTATTTCTTCATACTTCTTCTTTTTCTTTTTCTTCTTCTTCTTCTTCTTCTTCTTCTTCTTTTTCTTCTTCTTCTTCTCTATTTTTCTTTTTAATCTTTTCTTCGTTTATATATTTCCATTTATTGCTAATCTTTTCTTTTTCTTCTTTTTCTTCTTTCTTCTTCTCCTCTTCTTTTTTATCTTTTTTCTCCTCGTTTCATTTTTTCTTCTTCTCTCCTTTCATCTTTTCTTTTTTCTTCTTTTTCTTCTTCTTTTTTTTCTTCTCTTCTTTCTTTATCTTTTTTCTCCTCGTGTCATTTTTTCTTCTTCTCTCCTTTCATCTTTTCTTTTTTCTTCTTTTTCTTCTTCTTTCTTCTTCTTTTCTTTCTTTATCTTTTTCTCCTCGTTTCATTTTTTCTTCTTCTCTCCTTTCATCTTTTCTTTTTTCTTCTTTTTCTTCTTCTTTTTTTCTTCTTCTCTTCTTTCTTTATCTTTTTTCTCCTCGTTTCATTTTTTCTTCTTCTCTCCTTTAATCTTTTCTTTTTTCTTCTTTTTCTTCTTCTCTTCTTTCTTTATCTTTTTTCTCCTCGTTTCATTTTTTCTTCTTCTCTCCTTTAATCTTTTCTTTTTTCTTCTTTTTCTTCTTCTCTTCTTTCTTTATCTTTTTTCTCCTCGTTTCATTTTTTCTTCTTCTCTCCTTTAATCTTTTCTTTTTTCTTCTTTTTCTTCTTCTTTTTTTCTTCTTCTCTTCTTTCTTTATCTTTTTTCTCCTCGTTTCATTTTTTCTTCTTCTCTCCTTTAATCTTTTCTTTTTTCTTCTTTTTCTTCTTCTCTTCTTTCTTTATCTTTTTTCTCCTCGTTTCATTTTTTCTTCTTCTCTCCTTTCATCTTTTCTTTTCATCATTTATCAATTTACATATTCCTTCTAATCCCCCTTTTCTTCTCTTTATTCTCTTTTGTATTTTTTCCCTTTTTTTTCTTCGCCTTCTTTCTTTTCTTTCCTCAGTCTTTTCTTTTTCTTTCGATACTACTATCTCTTTTCCCCTCTTTCTTTTTTCCTTTCTCATCTTTTTATTTATTCCTTTTATTATTATTCTTCATATTATTTTCTGATTTTTATTATTCCTTTTTCTTTTCTTTATTCTCAATTTTATATTATTCTGCCTTTTCTTTTTTCTTCTTCATCTCCTTGTTCTGCATTCTCCATTTTTTTTTATTTCCTTCATTTTTTATTTTATTTTATTACATATTTCGATTTCATTTTTCGTTCGTTCTTCAAATTTTTTTATTCAATTTAATTTTTATTATTCTTCTTTTCAACGCAATTTTATTCGTATTCTTTGTTTTTCTTTTTGTTTTCGTTGTTGTTGTTGTTGTTGTTGTTCTTCTTCTTCTTCTTTTCCTTCTTTTTCGTTTTTTATTTCTTCATTTTTTCTTTTTATGCTTATTCGATTTAATTTATTTTTTCTTATTTATTTGTTCGTTTTCTTTCTTTTTCTTTTTCTTCATTTTTCTTCTTTTTCTTCTTCATTTTTTCTTTTATTCTTTTACTTGTATTCTCTATGTTTTTCCTCTTTCTCCTTCTTCTTCTATTTCTTCTTCGTCCTAACCTTCTTTTTTTCTTCTTTTCGTTTTTTTCTCCATTTTTAATTTTTTCTTTTATTAATCTTCCTATTTTCCTCTTATTCCCTCTAATTTTTTCCTTCCTCTCCTTCTTTCTTTTTTTTTCAGCATTCTGCAAAAAGGTAGGCTCTCTCTACCATGCTAGAAAACTACTGACACCTGAAAGTATCCTGTACCTCTATAAGGCCACCATTCGCCCATGTATGGAGTATAGTTGTCACATTTGGGCTGGTGCATCTGTTACTAGTCTCTCGCTCTTTGACAAGGTTCAAAAAAAGAGTCCCCAATCTGATAGGCCCTGAACTGCATCTAAGCTTCAGCCTCTGTCCCATCGATGAAACGTCGCATCTCTCTGCCTGTTCTACAAGTATTTTAATGGTGAATGCTCTGACGAACTGCAGACACTTGTGTCCTCACGACGTAGACACCCTCGACAAACACGACAGGCAGCTAAATCCCACCCCCACACAGTAGAGATCCCTAGATGTAAAAAATATTTCTACTCCAGTAGTTTCTTCCCCAAAACCGCTAGACTCTGGAATTCCATTTTTCGTTCGTTCTTCAAATTTTTTTCTTCAATTTAATTTTTATTCTTCTTCTTTTCCACGCCATTTATTCGTATTCTTTGTTTTTCTTTTGTTTTTGTTGTTGTTGTTGTTGTTGTTGTTGTTCTTCTTCTTCTTCTTCTTTTTTTATTTCCTTCATTTTTTATTTTATTTTATTACATATTTCGATTTCATTTTTCGTTCGTTCTTCAAATTTTTTTCTTCAATTTAATTTTTATTCTTCTTTTCCACGCCATTTATTCGTATTCTTTGTTTTTCTTTTGTTTTTGTGGTTTTGTTGTTGTTCTTCTTCTTCTCCTCCTCCTCCTCCTCCTCCTCCTCCTCCTCCTTCTTCTTCTTCTTCTTCTTCTTCTTCTTCTTCGTTTTTCTCCTTTTATTTCCTGTATCTTCCTATTTTATTCTTATTCTATCCGTTCCCCCCTTTCTTTTCTTTTTTGCTTTATTCACAACATTCGACTTTTAATACAGCCTCTAAATTAAAACGTACCTTAATTATGACGCGTATGCTAGATTACGTATGCGCTGTTTGTATACATAAATTGCATCGTCCATTAAAATGCACAAGTATTTTTTTTAGTTTTAAATTAGCTTTTTGTGTTCATGTGATGTCCAATAATTTAATGTCATTTTTAAAACTCATGCCGATAACAATTTAACTATTTATGACGCTTTTTTGTATGGTCACGTCATCCACTTTTTAACTTGGTAATTTCTGACGTCATGTCTTTTTATTTACACGGTGGTCACCACTTATCAAGGCCCGGAAGCCACTCAGGGATAGGGGTTATTGTAAGTACAGTACGTTAGTGCGAAGATTTGATGAAGTGTTTACTTAAGGGGGCGGTTCATTAGGAATTTGTTAACGTTGGACTTGAAGACATCCAAGTTGTAGTCAGGTGGGAAGCAGGCAGACGGAACAGCGTTCCACAGGCGTGCACTTCTAAGAAAGAAGCTTTGTTCATGGAATCTACGTTTTTGATTTAGGCACAGATAAAGAGTGGGGAAATTTTTCACAATGTATTCAGCTAGACGGGTGTTTTTCGTGAAAGATTGGCGAAGAGGGGAAACAGAGATTGGAGTTCAGACGAGCACCTGCCATGATGTCGTAACTGTAATTTTTTTTAATAGATGACGTCATTCTGTTGTGATGTCATCCTTTTGTAAAATAACATTTTTCTTAGTTCAATTATTTTAACGTTTTTATTTTTCATTACCCTTTTTTTATTTCTTCATATTTTTTCTGCTTTTTCTTTTTCTGTTAAATTTATTCTTTCGTTTTTATTTCTTTTTTTTTGCTTATTTTATTCCCCCTTCTTCTTTCTACTTTCTATTTTTCTTCGTTTTTCCTTTTTTTTCTTCTCAATTTTTTTCTTATTTCTAAATTTATATTTTTCATTCATCTACATTTTTTTTCATCATATTTACTACTTTTTTTCTTCATTTTTCTTTTACCCATTCTTATTCTCTTTCTTCTTTTTCTTCGTTTCCTTCTTCTTCTTCTTAATTTTTCTTCTTCTTCTTCTTCTTTCATCATCTTCTTCTTTTTCTTCGTTTTCTTCTAAATTTATATTTTTCATTCATCTACATTTTTTTCAGCATATTTTCTTTTTCTTTTTTCTTCATTTTTCTTACTCCCTTTCTTATTCTCTTTCTTCTTTTTCTTCGTTTCCTTCTTCTTCGTCTTCTTCTTCTTTTTCTTCTTTTCTTTTTTTCTTTTTCTTTCTTGATCTAATTTTAAAAGTTTTATTTACAATCAATTCTTTTTTTCTTCAACGCTTTCTTCCTTATTTTCTTTCTTTTTCTTTTTTCTTTTTCTTTCAGTATTCTGCTTCCTCCTCTTTCTACTTCTTCTTCTTCTTCTTCTTCTTTTTCTTCTTCTTCTTTTCTCCTTATTTTCTTTCTTTTTCTTTTTTATTATTCTTTCAGTATTCTTCTTCCTCCTCTTTCTACTTCTTCTTCTTCTTCTTCTGCTTCTTCTTTTCTCTTTATTTTCTTTCTTTTTCTTTTTCTTTCAGTATTCTTCTTCCTCCTCTTTCTTCTTCTTCTTCTTTTTCTTCTTCTTCTTTTCTCCTTATTTTCTTTCTTTTTCTTTTTTCTTTTTCTTTCAGTATTCTGCTTCCTCCTCTTTCTACTTCTTCTTCTTCTTTTTCTTCTTCTTCTTTTCTCCTTATTTTCTTTCTTTTTCTTTTTTCTTTTTCTTTCAGTATTCTTCTTCCTCCTCTTTCTTCTTCTTCTTCTTCTTCTTTTTCTTTTCTCCACTTTTTTCTTCTTTTTCTTCGATTTATTGATCATCTTTTCCTTTTACTTACCTTTTATTTTTTCCTTCTTCTTCCCTTCTTTTCCTCTCCATTTTTTTTTCACAGCATTCGATATTTAACGTAGCCACTAAATTAAAACAAACTCCTTTATTATGACCCGAGTTCTAGTCTACATATGTGTCGTTTTTAAGCATTAATTGCCTCGTCCACTAAAATGCAAAGTTTACAACTTGAAGCTTCAAACAACTTAACTATTTATAACGTTTTTATGTATGATCACATACTCCGCTTTTAAATCTCGTCAGTTATGACGTCATGTTTTATGATGTCGTATATGCAGGTGTGTTAATTGTTTGAATAGATGACGTAATCTCTTTGTGATGTCATATTTGGGGGATTTTATCCATATCTTTATTATGACTCGAGTTCTAGTTTACACATGTGTCGTTTGTATGCATTAATTGCATCGTCCACTAAAATGCACAAGTCTTTTTTTTTTAATTATCAATTCCTCATTTTTTTCCTATTTTATTTTGTCTGCTTCCTTCTTCTCATCAATCTTTTTATCTTATATTCTTCTACACGTTTCTTTTATTTTTCTTCGTTATTTCCATGGCAAGTGCTCGTCTGAGCTCCATTCTCTGGTCCCCCCTCGCCAATCTTTTTCCAAAAACACCCGACTAGCTGAAACCACCGTCAATAATTTTCCCCACTCCTTATCTGTGCCTAAATCAAAACGTAGATTCCATGAACAAAGCTTCTTTCTTAGAAGTGCACGCCTGTGGAACTCTGTTCCGCTTGCCTGTTTCCCTCCCAACTTCAACCTGGATGTCTTCAAGTCCAACACAAACAAATTCCTGATGAACCGCCCCCCCCGTAAGTAATGACACCTTATCAATTCTCCAATACTATTACTATACTATCCCATTGATTACTGTAAACACAATAACCCTTATCCCCAAGTGGCCCTTGGGCCTTGATAAGTGGTGACCTCAATGTAAAAAAAAAAAAATAAAAAAATAAAATTAGTTAAAATATTTGACAGATGAATAGTTTTCTTTGTTCGATGATTTTTTAATCAACGTTTTTTTTTGTTTTTCCTTCTTTTTTATTTCTCCATTTTATCTCCTACTTTCTTTCTTATTTTATTTCGCTGGAAAAATAGTGGAATTCTTCTACCGCTCCAGTAGATAACTCACTACTGATGCCATTATCTATCTATATAAAAGTCAGGTACGTCCAAGCATGGAGTACTGCTGTAGATGTGTCAGAAACTGGCCCTACGAATGCGTGAAATATATTGAATAATTCGAACCCCTGTCTTTCCAAGCTTATAACTACTTGAAAAATGTAATTCAAACCCTAATTCATTTTCAATTAAGGGAGCAAGGACCAAGATTTCATTAAAAACCCCCACAAAAAAACAAACAAAAAAACAACGTGATTTAAAAAAAAAAAAGGTTTTAAACTTCGGATTTTAAAGGTATATTTCGAAAAAACACTTCTTTTTTTTGTTTTAAATTCGAATATATTATTTATTGATCTTTTATCTTCAATTTGTGATATATAAAAATTTGGTGAGTGAATTAATTATTTACTTTTTAATAAACATTTCAAAATGGGGGGGAGTGATTTAAAAAAAAAAACGTTTGTCTAAAATATTATATTCGGTTTATCGGAAAGAGCATAAAATTTCACATTGACCCTGAAAATATCGTAAAAATTGAATCAATAGAAAAATTTTGATAGATTTTTAAAGTTTAAAAATTGAAAAATACTGAACTCGTAAAAATCAATTAATTTCATTACTATTTTTTAAAAATAAAAAATAATATTTCTATTCCTTTTAAAACAACTTTAATAGTTTATTTTGGAAGTATAATCCATAAAGAAAATAATCAACCCACTTTTAAAAGAGAAATTACGAGGTTTTTGTATTTTATTCGCAGTTTCGTGTTAGGGGTGTCAAAAATTCCTACAAAAATTCTGATACACCTAGACTGCTGCCATATCTGCGCAAGAGCTGCTAAAAAAGCCTATCCTGCCTTGACAGAGTATAAAATAGACTTCGTAACGTAGTGGGGGATGCCCTTTTCTCTTCCCTACAACCTCTCTTCCACAGAAGGGACGTTGCGAGTCTGTCGTTGTTTTATCGTTATTTCCATGGCAGGTGCTCGTCTGAGTTCCAATCTCTGTTGCCCCTTCGCCAATCTTTCACGATAAACACCCGTCTGGCTGAAACCACTGTCAATAATTTTCTCCACTCTTTATCTGTGCCTAAATCAAAACGTAGATTCCATGAACAAAGCTTCTTTCTTAGAAGTGCACGCCTGTGTAACTCTGTTCCGTTTGCCTGTTTCCCATCTGACTACAACTTGGATGTCTTCAAGTCCAACATAAACAAATTCCTGATAAACCGCCCCCTTAAGTAAGAAACTTTATCAAATCTCCATTACTAAGGATTACTACGATATTATCCCATTGATTACTGTACACAATGCATACCCATTAACCCTTATTCCCGAGTGGGTTCCGGGCCTTGATAAGTGGTGACTACCATGTCGAATAATAGAAAAAAACTTCGTCATCTATGACGTCATTTCTTATGATGTCGTTACTGTATGTCTTTTTATTGTTTTTATCAATGACGTCATTCCTTTGTGATGTCATACTTTATATTCATTCATCTCTTTTCTTTAATGAAATTTGCAAGAACTTGTCAGAATAGTATTCTTTGTTCAATGTTTTTTTTTGTTTATTTTTTCTTCTGCTTTTTTCAGTTTTAAATTTATTCTTATTTTTATTATTTTTTTTCCTTTAATTTAATTTCATCTTATCAATCTTTTCTTTTTATCTCATATTCTTCTACACGTTTCCTTTATTTTTCTTTAAATAAAATTAGCTGATGAATAGTTTTCTATAAATTTTTTATTTTTGTTTTTAGTCTTTTGTTTTCGTTTTTCGTTTTTTGTTTTTTGTTTTTGTTTTTGTTTTTTGTCTTTCGTTTTTCGTTTTTTGTTTTTCGTTTTTTGTCTTTCGTTTTTTGTTTTTGTTTTCCATTTTTTCGTTTTTTTATTTTTTTTCGTTTTTTGTTTTTTGTCTTTCGTTTTTTGTTTTTTCGTTCTCCGTTTTTTGTTTTTCGTTTTTTTGTTTTTTTGTTTTTTGTCTTTCGTTTTTTGTTTTTTGTTTTTTGTTTTTCGTTTTTCGTTTTTTGTTTTTTGTCTTTCGTTTTTTGTTTTTTTGTTTTTTGTCTTTCGTTTTTTGTTTTTTGTTTTTTGCTTTTCGTTTTTTGTTTTTCGTTTTTTGTTTTTTGTTTTTTGTTTTTTGTCTTTCGCTTTTTGTTTTTCGTTTGTTGACTGATGAATAGTTTTCTATAAATTTTTTTATTTAACGTTTTTTGATTTTTGTTTTTCGTTTTCTGCTTTATATTTTTTTTGTTTTTGTCTTTCGTTTTTTTTGTTTTTCGTTTTTAGTTTTTCGTTTTTTGTTTTTCGTTTTTTGTTTTTCGTTTTTTGTTTTTCGTTTTTTGTATTTCGTCTTTTGATTTATGTTTTTGTTTTCTGTTTTCCGTTTTTTGTTTTCTTTCTTTTTTCTTCTTTCTTCTTCTTCTTCTTCTTCTTCTCCTCCTCCCTCTTCTTCTTCCCTCTATTCTTCTTCTTCTTCTTCTTCTTCTTCTTCTTCTTCTTCTTTCTCCCTCTATTCTTCTGCTTTTTCTCCTCCTCCTCCTCCCTCTTCTTCTTCATCTACTACTCATTCTCCTTTTCTTCTTCTTCTTTCTCCCTCTATTCTTCTTCTTCTTCTTCTTCTTCTTCTTCTTCCTCTTCTATGTCTTCTTCTTATTCTTTTTCTCCTCTTTCCGTCTTCTTCATGTACTACTCCTTCTCCTTTCTTCTTCTTCTTCTTCTTCTTCTTCTTCTTTCCTCTTTCTCCCTTAATTTCTTCTTCTTCTTCTTCTTCTTCTTCTTCTTCTTCTTCTTCTTCTTCCTATTATTATTTTTCTCCTCCTTCCGTCTTCTTCATCTACTACTCATTCTCCTTTCTTCTTCTTCTTCTTCTTCTTCTTCTTCTTCTTCTTCTTTTTCTTCTTCTTCTCCTTTTCAATTCTTTTATAATCTTCATTTTTTTTACCGTTCACTTCTAAGTTTGTCATTTTTCTTCCCGTTTTTTTCCAGAGCATTCGATATTAAATACAGCCTCTAAACTAAAATAAACAAATCTTAATCATGACGTATGTGTTGTTTGTATGCATCAAATTGCATCGTCCATTAAAAGGCACAGGTTTTTTTTTATTTTAGTTTTCAATTACTTTTTTGTGTTCATATGATGTCTAATACTTTAATGTTTTACAACTTGTGGCGACAACAATTTACCTACATATAACGTTTTTACGTATGGTCACATCCGCCATTTTTTTAATTCGTCATTTATGACGTCATGTCATGATGTCCTTAATGCATGTCTGTTAATTGTTTGAATAGATGACGTCATAACTTTGTGACGTCATACTTTAAGGACGTTATTCATTTCTATCCGTTCATCTTTTTTCTTTAATTCTTTTTTACATTGGCATCACCACTTATCAAGGCCAAGGGGCAACTCGAGGATAAGGGTTAAAGAGTGTACAGTAGAAATTGGACAATATAGAAATATTAGTAATGGAAATTCGGTAAATTTGTTAACTTATATGGAACGACTCATCAAAAACTTGTTTACGTTAGACTTGAAGACAACCATATTATAGTCACCTGGAAAGCAGAAAAACGTAAGACAATTCCATAGACGTGCAGTTCTAAGAAAGAAGCTTTGCTGATGGAATCTACGTTTAGGTTAAGGCACAGATAAAGAGTGGGGGAAATTAGTGATAGTTGTTTTCTGCTAGACGGGCGTTTCTTGTGAAAGTTTGGCGAGGTGGGGGCCATAGAATGGAGCTCAGCCGAGCACTTGCCATGAAAAGCAGAGACAAACTTTCAACATCTCTTCTGTGAGAAAGAGGTTGCAGTGAAGAGAAAAGGACATACCCTAAAAGGCTACGAAGTCTATTTTGAACTCTATCAAGGCAGGATATGTTCTTTCTAGCAGCTCCTGCCCAAATGTAGCAACAGTATTCCATTCTTAGGACGTACCTGGCTCTTATATAGATAGAGAATTGCATCAGCAGTGAGATCTTTTTTCTTCTTTTTTACTTCTACTTTTTTCTTCTTTTTCTTTTTAATTCTACTTTTTTCTTCTTTTCTTTTTACTTCTTCTTTTTTCTTCTTTTCTTTTTACTTCTTCTTTTTTCTTCTTTTTTACTTCTTTTTTCTTCTTTTTTACTTCTTTTTTCTTCTTTTTCTTTTTACTTCTTCTTTTTTCTTCTTTTTCTTTTCTCTTTTTTACTTCTACTTTTCTATTTTTTTTGTTGTCTGCTATTTTATACTAATTTATTGATTTTTTTTCTTCTCTTGATTTTTCCTTTTTTTGTTTCGTTTTTCCTTTCTTCTTTGCGTTCTTCGTTTGCCTTCTTGATTTTTTCTTCTTGTGTACCTCCTTTTTCTTTTTTCCTTTATTTTTCTTCCTCAGCTTCTTTTTTCTTTGTTTACTTTTCTTCTCTTTCCTTTTTTCTTTCTTTTTCTTTTTTCTGTTTCTTTTTCTCCATTTTTTATTTTTGTTTTTTCTTGTATTTTCATTCGTCTTTTTTCTTCTTTTTTCATTCTTCTTTTTCGTTTTCTTATTCTTCTTGTTTTTTACTTCTTTTTCTTCTTCTTTTCTTTTCTCATTTTTTCTTTTTTCATTCTTTATTGTGTCTGTTTCTTTTTTGTTTTTCTTTTGTTTTTTGTTTTTTGTTTTTCTTATTTTTTCTCCTACTTTTTCGTTTCCTTACTCTTTTTCTGTTTCTTTCTTCTTCTTCTTCTTCTGTTCTTCATCCTCTTCTTCCTCTTCTTCTTTTTCTTCTTCTTCTTCTTCTTCTTCTTCTGTTCTTCTTCTTCCTCTTCTTCTTCTTCTTCTTCTTCTTCTTCTTCTTCTTCTTCTTCCTTCTTCTTCTTTTTCTTCTTCTTCTTCTTCTTCTTCTTCTTCTTCTTCTTCTTCTTCTTCTTCTGTTCTTCTTCTTCTTCTTCTTCTTCTTCTTCTACCTTTCTTGTATATACTTTTTCTTCTACTCTTTCTTATTTTTCGTTTTCTTTTTCATCTTGTTTTTTTCCCTTTTTGTTTTGCTTTTTCTTTCTTCTTCTTTTTCCTTCTTCATTTTTTCTTCTTGTGTACCTCCTTTTTCTTTTTCTTTTTTCCTATATTTTTCTTCTTCAGCTTCTTTTTTCTTCGTTTACTTTTCTCCTTTTTTCTTTCTTCTCCTTTTTTTCTGTTTCTTTTTCTCCATTTTTTTTGCCTTTTCTTGTATTTTCATTCGTCTTTTTCTTCTTTTTTCATTCTTCTTTTTCGTTTTCTTATTCTTCTTGTTTTTTACTTCTTTTTTCTTCTTCTTTTCTTTTATCTTTTTTTCTTTTTTCATTCTTTATTGTGTCTGTTTCTTTTTTTTGTTTTTCGTTTATTTTTTATTTTTTCTGTTTCTTCTTCTTATTTTTTTCCTTCTTCTTTTTCGTTTCCTTACTCTTTCTTTCTGTTACTTTCTTCTTCTACTTTTTCTTTTTCTTCTTCTTCTTCTTCTTCTTTTTTTTTCTCCTACCTTTCTTGTATATACTTTTTCTTCTACTCTTTCTTAATTGTCGTTTTCTTTTTCATCTTGTTTTTTCCCTTTTTGTTTGCTTTTTATTTCTTCTTTTTCCTTCTTCATTTTTTCTTCTTGTGCACCTCCTTTTTTTACTTTCTCTTCCTTTTTTCTGTTTCTTTTTCTCCACTTTTTATATGTTTGCCTTTTCTTGTATTTTCATTTGTCTTTTTTCTTCTTTTTTTCATTCTTCTTTTTCGTTTTCTTATTCTTCTTGTTTTTTACTTCCTTTTCTTCTTCTTTTCTTTTATCATTTTTTTCTTTTTTCATTCTTTATTGTGTCTGCTTCTTTTTTCTTTTTTGTTTTTCTTTTGTTTCTTTTCTTTTTTCTTTTTCTTCTTCTTATTTTTCTTCTACTTTTTCGTTTCCTTACTCTTTTTATGTTTTTCTGTTTCTTTCTTCTGCTTCGTCTTCTTCTTTTTTCTTTTACCTTTCTTGCATATTCTTATTCTTTTACTCTTTCTTCCTCTCTTTCTTCTTCTTCTTTTTCTTTTCTTTTATCTTTTTCGTTTATCTCCTTTTTCCTTTTTTTCTTTTTTATTGTTTTCTTCTGCTTTTTCATTTTTTTCTTGATTTTTCTCCTTTATTTCTTCGTTTTCCCTTTCCTCTTTTTTCTTCTTCTATTTTTCTTTTGTTCTATTTCTTCTTTTCTTCTTCTTTTTTTTACTTATCGTTTTTCCTTTTTCTTTGTTTTCTTTGTTGTTGTTGTTGTTGTTGTTGTTGTTCTTCTTCTTCTTCTTCTTCTACTACTACTACTACTACTACTACTACTACTACTACTACTACTACTACTACTACTTTTTTCGTACTTTTTCCCCTTTTTTTCGTCCCCTTTTTTCTTTCTTTATTTTTTCTGTTTTCTTTTTTTCTTTCTTATTCTTCCGCATATTTCTTCATATTTTTTTTCCGTATTCTTCATCCTCCTTCTTCGCTCATCTTGTAACAATTTCCAAACACGACGTCTTTCCTAACTGAGCCACCACCCTCCATTTACCTCGTTTCCACAACGCAAAGATTTTCATGTGATAAGTTCATTGCGGTCAAATTAAATTAAATTAAATCGTTTTTTAAAAAGTTAAAAAAGTGTTGATAAGATTTTCACTTTTGATCATTTCGCAAAATTTTTTTTTTTTTTGCATTGTAAATACTAGCGATATACCCGTCCCACGGACATTTTGAAGGTATTAAAAGCAATGTTTTTTTTTAATTTTTTAAAATTTTTTATTAATTAGCATTAATTGCCAACGTTATTTTCATGCAGGTGGAAACGATGAAAGTGTCGCCCCCCTCCCCCACAAAAAAAAAAACAACCTACAGCTTTGATTGAGATTGTCGGACTGACTTCCTCATCTTGGTTGTTATTGTCACAACGTTTCGGCCGTTTTGCCCTCCGGCCTTCGTCAGGTGTTTTGTATCGAACTGGGGAACCGTTTGTTATCTAAGCTTCAGCCTCTGTCCCATCGACGAAATTGTGCATCCCTCTGCCTGTTCTACAAGTAATTTAATGGTGGATGCTCTGACGAACTGCAAGCACTTGTACCCCCCTCGACGTAAATACCCCCGACAAACTCAACAAGCAGCTAAATCGCACCCCTTCACAGAAGAGATTCCTAGATGTAAGAAAGCGTTCTACTATAATAGCTTCTTTCTCAGAACTGCAAGTCTTTGGAACACCCTTCTGGGATTCTGTTTTCCCAACTGTACTGATATGCAGAAGTTCAAGTGTAATGTGAACAAACATCTTGCTACTCAACTCCCTTCATAATGCCCCTACAACTTATGTCCCCGATAGTAGCCCCCTACTTCACAGTGGCACTGTGCCTTGTTTGGGGTGAAAATTAGATTAAAAAAATAATATTTTGCCTTTGGTAACATTTATTTGTTATATATTTCTTTCTTTACGACTTTTGCATACCTCTCGTTTTCGTATTATCTATATATTATATTATATAATGTGTGTTATCTTTTGTGTCACGCTTACATCCGGGTAGCTTCAATCTATGGTCCCACCTCGCAAAGCTTTCACAAGAAACATTCGTCTAGCTGTAAACACTATTAATAATTCCCCCCACTCTTTATCTGTGCCTAAACCTAAACGTAGATTCCATGAAAAAAGCTTTTTTATTAGAACTGCACGCCTGTGGAATTGTCTTCCGTTTTCCTGCTTTCCGGCTGACTACAATATGGTTGTGTTCAAGTCTAACGTAAATAAGTTCTTGAGCCGTTCCATATAAGTTATCAAATTTAACAAATTTTCATTACTAATGATTATTATATTGTCCTTTTGACTACTGTACACTCTTTAACCCTTATCCTTGAGTGGCCTATTGGCCTTGATAATGTGTTGATACCTATGACAAAAAAAGAAAAAGTCCAATGTGAACAAGTTCTAATTGAATCGTCCCCCTAAGTAATCCAAGTTACAAAATTCCCACTGTTTACTATGCTAAAATCACAATGACTAATGTATACCTATTAACCCTTATCCTCGAGTGGCCTCTGGGCCTTGATGAGTGGTGATACCCATGTAAAAAAAAAGTTGTTATGTACTTCCATTTCTCATAATAAATAATTTACCAAAAATTCTTTATAAGTTTTTGTTTCGGTTTCGATTATAGCTGATGGCACGTCAATAATCTATTTTTTTAAAAATAATTTCATCAAGGATTCTTCATTTGATTAAAGCTAAAGGAACTAAAGTTCACACACACACACACACACACACACACACACATATATATATATATATATATATATATATATATATATATATATATATTTCTCAGATAAAGACCACTGTTGTTAATCTTGGGATAGATCTTCGATTTCAAGTACATTTCTGGAGATTGCCCACAAATATAAAAAATACTATGCAGAGTGGAACGATAAAATTTTCAATCTACAAAAGACGAAGTTGGCCAATTGTAAGAGCGATAGGAGTCTTCTATCATGTCTGAAAGTGACACAATGTTCAACGAACGAGATCCGAGATGCGCCGCTGTACAACTCATGCTCTCTATCGATCCAAGTTATGACAACAGAGCCATTGAAAATGCAAACCTGGACAGTTAAACGCTTGAGGGCATAGTTCAATGAATTTTCCGGTCTTTGGTAACAAACTAAGGAAAGAACAAGCAGAATTTAGACCATACAAAAGAATTCCAATTAATTGCATCGATTACAAATTTAAACCATATAAACACTGTTTTTGATTTTGGTATAGATCATTGATTTCAAGTACATTTCCAGACAATCTACAAATATAGAAATACTATACGGTTTTATACAACTAAACGGTTTTATAAAACAACTCACCATTTATCAAGGTATGAATGCCAGGATAAGGTTAGGGTCAATGGATGTACAGTAGGTACTAAAACAGCAACATATTGATCGCTAGTCGAACTTATTTACATTAGACTTGAAGATGACCATATTGTTGTTAGCCGGAAAGCAGGCCAACAGAACAGAATTTTACACACGAACAATTCTAGGAAAGAAACATTGTTCATTTAATTTGAGTTTAGATTTAGGTATAAATATGTGGAAAATGCATGCTCCCAATTCTTTCTTCAGAACAGAATTTTACACACGAAAGAAACTTTGTTCATTTAATTTGAGCTTAGATTTCCCAGTTCTTTCTTCAGGGCGACATTTTTATCGGTACACCCAGTATAGTTTCGATTTTATCTTTATTAGTTACAGATACATATATAAATTCGTTTTTCTTTTGTATGTATTGATACGAGGGGAGTGCAATAAGTAATGCCCCTGACCCACTTCTAGTTGTCTGATCTAGCTGAAATTTTGTAATGTGCAATGATTTATATCTCTACGGGTTATGTAGCAAATTACAGCTCTGAACTAATTGTAGTTTCTGTTTTACAGGTGTTTGAACTGAGTCAGGTGTGAAATGGAGCTTGTTGAATGTCGAGAAGTGATCCGGTTTTTGTATTTGAAAGGACGCACACCACAGGAGACTTTTGATGAAATGAAAGACACTTAGTGCTCGAGGATGAATTTGGAGATGTGCCAAGAAGATGAGTCAAAGTTTTTCAAAAGACTGATTACACAGGATGAAACCTGGTCCATCACTATGATCCAGAGACCAAAGCCCAGTCAATGCAGCGGAAGCACTTGGACTCACCACCTCCAAAGAAGGCAAGGGTGCAGTCCTCCGCTGATAAGGTCATGCTCACAGTCTTCTGGGACCAGGACGGAGTAGTGATGACAGATTTCCTGCAAAGGGTACCACAATTACAGGAGCCTATTATGCTTCACTTTTATGAAAATTAAGGGAAGCTATCAAAATCAAGAGGTGGGGTAAGATCAGCAAAAGTCCCCTCCTTCTGCAGGACAATGTTCCGGTCCACAACTCGCATGTCGCCAGATCAGAAGCACGGGCGTGTGGTTATGAAATCCTACCCCATCCTCCCTACTCTCCTGACCTTTACCTCTTCCAAGCCATGAAGTTGTTTCTGAAAGGAAAGCGTTTCCCAGATGATGCAGCCTTGATTTCTGAAGTCACGTCGTGGTTGGAGGACCAACCTGGGTTGTTCTACAAAAACGGTCTCCAGAGCTGCATCAAACGATGGGAGAAATGCATAACTCTGGGTGGTTCCTATGTAGAGAAAGACTAATAACTGTGCCAAGTTTCGGTGCTCTACTGCTATGGGAAGTGGGCCAAAGGCATTACTTATTGCACGCCCTCGTATTCATATTAAAAACCCTCTTTTCTATTTATTTAAAAAGAAAATACAATTTTTTGTGGAATTGCATTCATCTGCAAAAGATCTAGCTAATTTGCATATTCTTTTAAACATTCATTTTAATTAATTCCCTATTAGCTTTTTTCGGTTTTCTTATGGGATGATCATCTTTAGTTAACTATTACGTGTAATTATATTCATGCAGATATTCTACATGATTTATACTTGCATAATATTTGCGTAAAAAGTTTACAGTAAATACAAAAATGTTTCCATATATATTTATGTATACGTATATATTTTTGTTTAATCTATCTATTATATCTATAAAAGTGGACGTGTCTGTGTGTGTCTATGTCTGTCTGTGTGTGTATATTTCCCTACGCAATAACTTTGTCAATTTTCAGTCTAAAGACTCGAAATTTGATATACAAGGTACTGACATTTGTGAAAAATCTTTCTGATCGATTTTTGGCCAGAAATTTGGCTGTTAAGGGGTCAAAGTTCAACGATTTGACCTTTGAGAACTCTGCCAAAGTCCTCCGACAATTTTGGGTCTAAACACTTGAAATTTTATATATAGGTTCCTTGGACATGGATCTAACTTAATAACTTGATTTGAGCTCCAAGCAATAAATGTCAAGGGATCATAATAGGGTCAAAGTTAAAAAAATTGACCATTTTTTTTTTGCTCAACGTACACCTCCAAACACCCGGGCAACGCTGGGCTGAACTGCTAGTATTTCTATATTTGTGGACTGTCTCTCCGGAAATATACTTGAAATCGAAGCTCTATACCAAGATCAAAAACAACGTTTATATCGTCTCAATCTCAGGATCAAGTAATATTTAACACTCCAGTTATATAATATTGTTTTTTTTTTCATAACTTTGTCACAGAAGACCATAACCGGAAACTTCATTGACATGTGCCCTCCACACTCTTCAGCATATCCAGGTATACTTTGGTGTTGACTTTCAAGCAGACTTCAAATATGTGAGGTGGCATGATGTGGCCCTCACTTGAAACCACATCAAAGACTATAATTGTGGTCAGAAACTTTGTTGAGCTGTGTCCTCAAGCGTTGAACCGTCCAGGTTTTCATTTTGATGGTGCTGGCAATGGTCCTGTTGTAATAACTTGGATCAGTAGAGAGCATGAGTTTTACAGTGGCGCATCTCCAATCTCGCTCGTGGAACATTGTGTCACTTTCAGATATGATAAAAGGCTCCTGTCGCTCTTGGGTTTTGTACACAACTGGCCAAACTAATAGATTGTTGTTAGCAATAAAAAAAAAAAACAAAGAAAAAAAACAGTCTTTATCAAACAGAAATGGAATCATGTCGTCTTTTCTTAGGACGACAATTTTATCGTTTATCGTTTCGCTCCGTAGAGATAACTGTGATTGAAGAACATCAGACCGACAGACAGAGCCTTTTAAAAACCTGGACACATCTAAACCGAGATACGTCTGTCTAGTCTAGGAGTTTTACGATGTATTCCTACTATAAATAGACGCACCGACTAAAAAAGAAAAAAAAAAAAAAGAAAAAAAAAGAGAAAAAAAAGAAGCTCAACTCGAGCAGCAACAACTGATGGTATGCAACAAAAAAAGAAACCGGTTTTCATGAAACGGAAATGGAATGATGTTGTCGTTTCTTAGAACAACAGTTTTATCGTTTCAACACTGTATAGTATTTTTTATATTTGTGGACTATCTCTCTGGAAATGTACAGTATTTCTATATATGTGGACTGTCTCTCCAGAAATGTACTTGTAATCGAAGCTCATGATCTAAAACAACGTTTATATGGTCTAAATTTGAGGATCAACTTATATTTAAAAACTCCATTTATATAACATTGTTTCTTCTTTTCTTACTTTTTCACCAAATAATACTGGTAAATTTATACACACACCGTGACATCGAATTAACCCTAACCCTAACCCTAACCCTAACCCTAAACCCTAACCCTAACCCTAACCCTAACCCTAACCCTAACGCTGTCACGGTGTTTGTATAATAATACCATAATACTAGCCTGGGTGCCCGACGTTGCCCGGGTGTTTGGATGTTAGCGTTGAGCAAAAAAAAAAAAAAAAAAAAAAAAAAAAAAAAAAAAAAAAAAGTGATAGAAGGCAGGCATGCTCGAACTCGTACTGCGAAGGAGGAAAAAAAAAAAACGTGAAAGAAAACAAAACAAAAAAACAAACAAAAAAATAATAAAAATAAATAAATAAAACGTGCCGTCGGGCCCATCGCCAAACCGGAAGTACCATTGCGTTCATCGCCGAACCGGAAGTGACGAAGGCTAGTCAATCGAAAAGAGGGGATGACTTTCGAAAATATCGGCGAAAAAAATCAACCCCTCCTTGTTGAGGGTGAAAGAATTAATGGTTTGCGCCAAATTTTCGATATTTGTCGTCCGAAGGGTTGGGCTTTAAAACGATACTAATGTTGTGAAAATCCGTCGCCTCTGTCGAAAGTTTTAGACGTACATACATACATGATGATTGCAACGTCTTGTCAGACGAGTGCCACTCCCTCAGACATTTAAAACCCATGAGCCCAAATGCCTGAGGGAGTATCTATACAAATATGATGTTACAGAGTCTTAGCTTTGTACGACAGCTAAGTCTCTCTCTCGGCTCAAAATGTTGAGATCCAGCAACAAGCAAGAGCAAGATAGCCAGCAACAAATTAAACTGCAGACCAGCTTAATGCGGGTAATGGTCTTCCGCTTTATGTTTTTTTAAATCAGAGATTTGCTTCTCCTAGAAAGGTTGCCTTCACCACAGCTTACGGGAGCCCTCTCCACCCCAATACATATATACACACACACAAATATACAAAGGGCGAATGAACTCTTTTTCTGGGTCAACGGCCAACTAGCACCGTGTATACACACATACATACATACATACATACATACATACATACATACATAAATTTAAACAGACATTTAAACATATAGGTGAGATTTATATTATAGAAGGTTGCTTGTTCTTCTTTAGTTTCTCTGTATGTCAACATTTGAAAAAGGCTAAATTCAATTTTTGATTTCAAAATTGCTTAAAAAAAAGACCAATTTCGTGAAACTTAACTTCAAAAATGCCAATCTACCAAACCAGGACAATATAATAAGAGTGACCTCCCTTTGATGTTGCATCGTTTTCGACTATCATTAAAATATATTAGACGTGCAGCATTTCTTTACAGAATAAAGAAGTCAGCGAAATATTACGTAAATGTGCTTTAATGAACTCATTGTGCTTGTGCCCCCCTCGACGTAACATCTCCCCGCTTAGCAACCAGACAAACACACTTAGCAAATGACAAACCGGCTTAGCAGCAAAATCACACCCATTCACTATCAAGATCCCTAAATTGCAGGAAACTTTCTACTCTAATAGCTTCTTCCTTCGAACAGGTAAACTTTGGAATTCCCTTCCTGCTGCCTGCTTCCCTGAGTGTACTGATATGCAGAAGTTCAAATGTAACGTAAACCTCTTGTTAATATTTCTTAGACCTGGTCCCAGTTATTAGTCCCTTTACGTCTGTTGCGATGTGCCTTGTTTAGGGTGAAGGTGTCCCCCCCCCAACACCAACAGCAAAACAACAGCAGCAGCAGCATCAGCAGCAGCAGCAGCAGCAACAACAACAACAAAAACAAAATACATGTTAAGGAGTTTAATGGAAGACAACATTATTTTATCTTTCAGTAACATTTTTGTTCGTCTGACCAAGATCACAGTGCAGTATCTGTTTTGATACTATACTTAACCTTTTCTGTCCCTGGTAAGTGGATGAGAAATCTTTGATGACTGAGACAATTCTTTTTTTTTTTTTTTATTTATCCAGAGTGTCCCCTTTTATGGAGCTGGATTTTCCACACATTTTGTGTCTAACTCTGCCCTCGTGGAGAGGCAAGTAAAGGGAGCATTAATCACAATTCGCATCGCTAACCATTAAGCTAATTATATCTTTTCTCGTCTCTCTCATCTGGAAACAATTTCTAAATCCGACGTCTCACCTAATTGAGCCTTCCCCCTTCCTTCCTTACCTCGTTCCCACGAGGCAAAGATTGTCACTCGATAAGCAAATGGCGACCAAATTAAACTGAATCTTTCCTAAAAAGTCATCGACGCTGATTAGATTTGGAGATTTGATCATCTGGCAAGATCGTCGGTAATTTTTAGTTGCGTTATTGCCTGCCCGAGTTGAGCATTTTTCTTTTTTGTCGGTACGTCTCTTAACCACAGGAACGCATCGTAAACCTTGTAGATTAGACAGACGTATCTCGATTTAGATGCGTCCGAGTTTATAAAAGGCTCTGTCTGTCGGTTTGATACATTTAGATTTTTTGTAATTCAAGATTATTATTTAATCACAGTTATCTCTACAGAGCGAAACGATAAAATTTTCGCACTAGAAAAGACGACATGATTCCATTTCTGTTTGATGAAAACCGGTTTTCTTTTTTTTGTTGTTGTTGTTGCAGATCATCTACTAGTCCAGTTGTAAACAAACCCCAATGAGCGATAGGAGCTTTCTATGATATCTGAAAGTGACGCTATGTTTAACGAGCGAGATCAGAGATGCGCCACTGTACAACCCATGTTCTCTCCCGGAAATAGAATCTTGCCGTTTTTTCTAGAGAGACAATTTTATTCTGTATTCTGCATAAGTAGTTTTTTTTTTCAACTGAATATATAAGCCGCCATGTTGTCTTCTGATTTTAAACTGACACGATAGAAGTCGCCTATCGCTCTTAGGATTTGTACACCAACTAGTAGATGGTCTGCAACAAAAAAAAAAAAAAAAAAAAAAAGGAAAAAAGAAAACTGGTTTTAACCAACGGAAATGGAATCATGTCGTTTTTTATAGAGCGACAATTTTAAACCACAGTGATATTTATTCGAAGAGGCAAGAACATCAAAGCGATGGGATTTTTTTTTTTTTTACACAGTTGTGACCACTTATCAAGGCCCGGAAGCCACTCAGGGATAAGGGTTATTGCAAGTACATTACGTTAGTATGGAGATTTGATAAAGTGTTTACTTAAGGGGGCGGTTCATTAGGAATTTGTTTACGTTGGACTTGAAGACATCCAAGTTGTAGTCAGGAGGGAAGCAGGCAGACGGAACAGTTCCACAGGCGTGCAGTTCTAAGAAAGAAGCTTTGTTCATAGAATCTACGTTTTGATTTAGGCATAGACAAAGAGTGGGGAAAGTTTTTGACAGTGGATTCAGCTAGACGGGTGCTTTTTGTAAAAAATTGGTGAGGGGGGGACCAGAGATTGGAGTTCAGACGAGCACCTGCCATGGAAATAACGACAAAACAAGGATAGGCTCGCAACGTCTCTTCTGTGGGAGAGAGGTTGCAGGGAAGAGAAAAGGGCACCCCCCACTAAGCCACGAAGTCTATTTTGTACTCTGTCAAAGCAGGATAGGTTGTTTTTAGCAGCTCCTGCCCAGATATGGCAGCAGTATTCCATCCTTGGACGTACTTGGCTTTTATATAGATAGAGAATTGCATCAGTAGTGAGATATCTTCTGGAGCGGTATTCGTTTTAACGTAAGCGCTCAGCACAACTTGCGTTTCACACTAAAAACACACTTTAAAATAAGTTTAAATGCATAAAACTTATCCAGGCAGGTAGGAGAGTAACTTATCTTGCCTTTGGTAACATTTATTTGTTATATATTTGTTTGTTTACAACGTTTTCGGACTTTGGTCTATTGTCAAACAAACCCCTTCGTATTATTTAGACCTATGTTCTCCTCTTGAGTTTTATTCGCTCAACGTTGCGATCGATGTAACCTCCGACCTTCTACAGGTATATCTTGTTGAATTTGGGAATCTTTCGGTCAAATTTGGGAATATGCATTTTCGCACGGAAGCCTTTACTTAATCCATGGAGGTAGCAGGTTCTTGTTTTTGTCAGCCATGATTGGATAGACGTCCTAAGTAATTCGCAATTTTTATATATTATATTCGATATTTTAAAGTCGCCCGCATTGAGGATTGAACCTCTAACCCTCAGTAGACTCACAACTGAATTTGACCAAGTATGCTACGGGCCCTGATTTTCTGCATTGCTATTATCCTTCACGAATACTCACTTATTGAAATATATCTATTTATACTAACAGAACCCATGGAAATTCCTAACGGAAATGGAATCAGGTCGTCTTTTCTAGGGTGACTATTTTATCATTCAATCCTGTACATATATATATATATATATATATATATATATATATATATATATATATATATATATATATATATATATATTCATTGATACTAGCATAAGCCGTGGAAATTCCACGGTAGTTGAAAAATTTTGAAACACATTATAAATAAAAACAATTAACGACAAATTAAAAAAATTTTTAGAAGATTTTTTAAACCTTTTAAAGCTAAAAAGAATTCCTTTGAAAAAAAAATAGTTTTTTTAAAAATGTAAATTCAACACAAAACACATTGTTTTGTTATTTTTCTGAATAATTTTTTTAAAAGAAACTATAATAAGAAAACTTACAATCTCCTCTGAACATGAGTTTTTAAATTATAAAATAAAATAGCCAATTTGAAATTCCACGGCAGATATTATGAATAAAAAGAATAAAAATAAAATAAAATAAATAACGACAAATTAAAAAGAAATTTTAGCAAATTCTTTTTTAAACGTTTTAAAGAAAAAAAAAATAATTTTTAAAAGTTTGCAAATTTCTTTTTAATCTTTTAAATCTAAAAAATAATTTTAAAAATTTTATGAATTCTTTTTTAAACCTTTTAAAGCTAAAAAATAATTTAAAAAAATTATAAATTCTTTTTAAACCTTTTAAAATAATTTTAAAAATTTACAAATTCTTTTTTAAACGTTTTAAAGCTAATAAAATAATTTTAAAAAATTACAAATTCTTTTTTAAACCTATTAAAGCTAAAAAATAATTTTACAAAAAATTACAATTTTTTTAAAAAACCTTTTTAAGCTAAAAATAATTTTAAAAATTTACAAATTCTTTTTTTAAGCCTAAAAATTAATTTAAAAATTTTTACGAATTCTTTTTTAAACCTTTTAAAGCGAAAGAATAATTTTAAAAATTTACAAATTCTTTTTTTTAAGCCTAAAAAATAATTTAAAAATTTTTACAAATTCTTTTTTAAAATTTTTAAAGCTAAAAAATAGTTTAAAAAATTTACATTCTTTTTTAAGCCTAAAAATAATTAAAATTTTTTTTTACAAATTCTTTTAAAACCTTTTAAAGCTAAAACAAAATAGTTTTAAAAAATTTTCAAATTCGTTTTTAAACCTTTCAAAGCTAAAACATAATTTTAAAAATTTTACAAATTCTTTATTAAAACCTTTTAAAGCTAAAAACATAATTAAAAAAAAAAAATACATTTTTTTCTATGAAAATTCAAAACACAGCACAGTGTTTTGTTATTTTTTTGAATAATTAAAAAAACAGTCTCCTCTTAACATGATATTTTTAATTATAAAATAAAATAGCTCATTTGTTTGTTTTTATAATATTTAAACAGGGTTATTACTTCGCTTTGTTTTCATTTTACCCCCACCCCGACTCAACCACACACGCCTCTAAAAACCCGGGCAACGCCGGGTACGCTCCGCTAGTCAGATATATATATATATATATATATATATATATATATATATATATATATATATATATATATATATACGTAAAAAAAACTATATTATTTGTGCATCAACTTTATGTTAGGTTCCTCTCTGTCAACTGTACCAAACATTATCTCATCACCACAACGTTGTATCTGTTTTGCAAGTATATTAATCGAATGTGTTTTGAACTTGTTGAACTTGTCGTCTCCAGACATGTAGTCTGGAGACGCTATTAATAACAACAGGACCAGGGTATATCATTGTTCAGACAAACATGGCCGACTGACCAAGTCTCGTTTATTCACGTTTATGTCCGAGAGTTTACATTATAAAACGTTGAACAAAGGGGGGGGGGCAACTTCCACCGATCCTATCAATGCCTTAGGTATGTGTATATTCCTTTTACCCTTATGTCTATTCTAGAGCGTTGCATCATCGGCAAATATACCCATCTCAGACAACCTGACAAACGAGTCTAACAAAAACATCCAACCCTTTCACTGTAGAGGTCCTTAAATGCCGGAAAGCCGTCTTCTCTAATGGCTTCTTCATTCAGACTGCTAGACATTGGAATTCCTTCCCTGTTACTTGCTTCCTTAGCTGTACTGACGTGATAGCAATGTTTTCATTTTTAACTATAATAATAATAATAATAATAACGAGGATGATAATAATAATAAATTAATATTTAGATATCCCAAAGACGATACTTGCCATTTTTGTTGTTGTTGTTGTTTAAAACCTAATTATCGATTTTCTATCAAACATGTTAAAGCAGACTATGTGAGAAAACTATATTACAGCTTTACCAGATCAGGCTGTCTAAAGATACTGGATCCCCGGCGTAAAATACACCGAACATTAATATTATTCTTTTATTATTTCACTTTGCTAAACTCAATCATGTTCTGCAATGCTAAAAATAAAAACAACAATTTTCCTCTACAAAACCACCAAACCAAACATCAAGAATAAATATTTGAAAACATAAAGAACTTGAAGCGTAAAAACTTTTATAAAAATGACCAAATTCAGCATTAAAGGGTTAATATGCCATAAAACAAAACAACGAAGCACCATTAATAAATATTTGGAGAGGAAATGGTTTTATTGATTTTTAACTAATAAAGAACGATTACAAAGGGAGGTAATTCGTTTCTCATTAATTAACGTTTGCGACGATGATTGGTGTTTTTTTTTGTGACACTGGACGTACGGACAAGTACATTAATATTTAAATGATACCCAGCAACGTCGAGTCGCCCTGCTCGTCTGTGCAATGTTATACGAGCTTTTGTTGAGTTGTCTCGAGGCGAGCCATTATGGTCTAGAATTTCAGTTTATTTTTAATTCGATACCCACTTTCTGGAGAAATGGCAGCGAAAACATTGGCACTGAGCTTCTCTTGGGGCAAAAGTTCAATTTCTTTTGTCTGCCGGGATACTTCACTGAGGAATCGAAGCGAGTTACAGAGAAAAATTCATTGTTTATATTCCAGCATATTGAATGGCAACCATATATATATATATATATATATATATATATATATATATATATATATATATATATATATATATATATATATATATATATGTATATATATATATATATGTATATATATATGTATATATATATATATATAAAAATAAAGTTACAATAAGTTTACTAAGGTAATCAAAATGGTTAACTTAAAATATATTATAAATATTAAAGAGTTAATATTTACAAGTAAAATAAACTCAGCCAGATATAAAAAGCTCAATAAAACCGAAAAGGAAATAGAGCTTATACCCTTTACCAGACTATCCATTCATGTGAAATCTTTTTATTATTTTTCTTTTGCCTCCTGTTCCCCTTAGCTCACCCTTTTTTTTTTTTAACCAAGTAAGATCTTTGAGTAGTTTCATTAAATACTTTTATATGCAAAATCCGATCCTGCATTTTGCTAATTCCTGCCCTCTGATGAGAAGGAGAGTATTTCTTCGAAACTCCGCGGATTAAGGAATATCCACTTATCTTGGGCTTCCTTTTTTAAAATTAAATATGTTTTAAACTCTTTTTCAAGATGTCTTTTAACATATTTTATTAATCATTTGTTCATATATATATATATATATATATATATATATATATATATATATATATATATATATATATACAGGATGTCCGTAAAGTTACTATACAGTCTTATTGTTGAAGTGTTGAAGATCTTCGACAATTTGTTATTGATGCATTTGCCAACCTTGATCGTGACTTGTGCACCAAAGTTTGTCAGAGTGTGGTGTCACGTTGTCGAGAATGTATTGGAACAGAAGGCCTCCACTTTGAATATTTGTCATAGAAATTGTTTGCCTTGATTGTTACAGTCTTTTCGGATGTAACACGTGTATTTTCTGAGATTTTTATAAACATAAAGGTGTTATTTCTTTTTATTTCTTTTGTCACAAATAAATATTTTAATACAATATCTTACTGTACTGTTAATATATTACAGGGTGTCTGTATAGTAACTTGTAAGACTGTATAGTAACTTTACGGACACCCTGTATATATATATATATATATATATATATATATATATATATATATATATATATATATATATATATATATACACGAGCAAAGAGTTAATAAAACATGTTAGAAACACTTTGAAATGAGTTAAAAACATATTTAATCTAAAAAGGAAACACTAGATAAATGGATAGTCCTTAATCCGCGGAGTTTCGAATAAATACTTTCCTTCTCATCAGAGGGTAGGAATTAGCAAAATGCGGGATCGGATGTTGCATGCAAAAATATTTGATGAAACAACAAATAAGTCAAAGATCTTACTTGAAAACAAAATAAGTTAAGCAGAGGGAATATGGTAAAGAAAAAGGTGATTACACATGAATGGATAGTCTGGTGGAAGATAAATAATCCAGTGACGGTAAAATCCTAATATATATGTTTTTAACTCATTTTAAAGTATTTTTTAACATGTTTTATTAACTATTTGCTCTTATTATAAGCTCTATCTCCTATTTGGTTTTATCGAGCTTTTTCATCTGGCTGAGATAACTTTATAAATATTAATTCTTTAATATTTATAATATACTTTAGTTTTACCATCTTGGATCATTTTGGTAAATTTAATTGTAATTTTTATTTTATATATATTTGGTAAATTTAATTGTAATTTGTGTGTGTGTGTGTGTGTGTGTGTTTTATTTTTTATTTTTTATTACCGTTTTTTTTGTTTGGTTACATGTGTTTCGGATGTTGGACCATGTTTACGATCCAACAGCCTCGTCAGACCTTACCTTATCCTCGAGTGGCCCTTTTCTGTAAGGTCTGGCGGGGCTGTTGGATCGTAAACATTGTCCAACATCCGAAACATATGTAACCAAACAGATAAAACGGTAATAAAAAATAAAACACATATTTGCTCTGCAATAATATTGAGCACTCTCTTCAGGTTTTTACTAAATACCAATTTTAGTATATATATATATATATATATATATATATATATATATATATATAAATATATAAAATAAATCTTGCTGACATTTTCTTAAGTAATAATCTGTAAATTTCAGTTGACCTCTTTTTTTTGCCCTATATTTTTCGCGCCTTTTAACGTTATCTTGTCTGAGTCATTTTGACATTAACTTTTCTATTTTATATTTATTTCTATCACCATTTAATCTCTTTTTTCTTCTTCACTGATTTTCCTTAATTACACTTTGTCTCGGCAGCCGCGTTTAACGCATATCTTATATTTCTTTTATTAATATTATTGGAATTTTCCCCCTTTTCCTTGTACATATTTGTGAATTATTCCATGGATTTCGGCCTTTTGGATTATTTTGGACCATCTTGCAATTACGCGATTTCCTTGGATTTTACTTGTGCGAATGGAAATTTAATTAACTTTCTTAGATTTACATTTTTGGATTTAACCGTCATTGGATACTTTACCTTTGACCAGACTATCCATTCATGTGTAATCACCTTTTTCTTCACCATATTCCCTCTGCTTCACTTTTTGTTATCAAGTAAGATCTTTGACTTACTTGCAGTTTCATTAAATACTTTTGCTAATTCCTACCCTTCGATGAGAAGGAAAGTATTTCTTTGAGACTCCACGGATTAAGGACTATCCACTTATTAAGTGTTTCCTTTTCAGATTAAATATGTTTTTAATTCTTTTTCAAAGTGATTTTTAACATGTTTTATTAACTGTTTGCTCTTATATATCTATATATATAAAAATGTAAAGTTGGTTCGTTCTAAACAAATAAAACCATGTTTATACGTTACCAATTTATTTGAAATTTTCAGACAACCCATTTTTAGAGTCGAGGTATGTTTTTATGTTATTAAAATAAATTTACCTAATTAAAATTAAAATATTAAATAAAATAAATATATTTATTTAATCGTTTCTGCGAATCTGTTCTGTTGATAAAACTGAACTTCCGGTTCGATTCATTTCACAGCCACGAATTGACGAAAGGTTTCATTTTCTGTTAACTCGATAAGTAAAAAAAACAAAAAAAAACATATTTCATTTGTTTATCTTCCAAATTTTTTAATTTACACATCTTTTCTTTATTATATAAGGCCAGAAAAAAAAGTTTGTTGCTTGCTTTTAAGTTTTTTTTGGTTTTTCTATATAAGATTACTCATGCAGAGAGTGATCCGTGCTGAAATAATGTTATTATTTAAAAAGTCATTCTTAACATGGGGAGGTAAGGATGTTTTGTACCTATTCTGTACTTTAACCTTACAATTGAATAAATAATAAAAAAAACATATCGTAAAACGTTATTTAAACGTGGAAATATGATTTAAAAAATAGCGCGGATCGCTCTCTGCATTAGCACCATCTTTATTTATTGCGGACTATTATTCTCATCTTTATTAGTTGTTGTTTCACGAATTTTCGGCCAACTATTCCTCTGGCCTTCATGAAAAGAAGTCCTTTTATAAATGTTCAGTAACTTTTTCCTTTTATTATTCTTAAAGAGTAAAACTTTTCTTATTCATGAAAGGAGTTAAGCCTACGTAAATAAATAAATGTTTGTACACGTGACAAATTATCAATAAATGGTTTAGTTACTTTTTTAAAAAATATTTGTAAAAGTGCGAAAGGCGACGTTGTTGTATACTCCCATGCTTAATTTCTATACTTATAGGTTTTTGGAATTTTTTTTCACTGGATTATTATTGATTGGACACTAATTAAACAGATTATAAAAAAAATGTAAAAAAGAAATCATTATTTCGACATTTGAAAGTGGTGCTCACTTTTTAGTTACAACGTTCTGATAAATCAGTCACCCATTTTGTAAGCAATAAAAACGCGGTATATTAAAACCATAGAAAGTAAAAATAATGAGTCTCTACCGCATTTGTAAGTCAGAAATATATTTGTTTCTCAAAGAAAAAAAAATAGAGAGAACAGGACTTTTTTTATTGTTTTCATGAAAATAAAGTTTCGAGATTTTTAATTATTTTTTTTTTTTACTTATTTAGTCAGTTTGTGTTTTTTTTTTAAAATTGTTTTGTGAAAGGTGAGTTTTTTTTCAAAACTTTTGTTTTGTTTCTTTTTAATGTTTTTAAAGTATTATAAATTTCACTAACATGCTGGAGAAATGTTTAATAATTTGGTATTTTTTTTAGATTAGGTCCACCTCCACAATTTTCCTTTCAATGGCGACATTTATAGGTTTCCGAGTATGCTGAACACGCAAATTGCATTGAAATTTTGCGGAAATAAATAGTTGTATTATGCATTGTATTCTTCGGCGGCCATCTTTTTACATTCACACGCGCCATAAACAAATACACACACGTAAAAAGGATGGCCGCCAAAGATTACAATGCATAATACAACTTTTTATATATTGATAACTACTTATTTCTGCAAAATTTCGATGCGATTTTCGTATTCAGCATAGTCGAAAACCATTTCAAGTTGTCATTTAAAAGAAAATTGAGGAGGTGGACCTAATCTAAAAATTTACCAATAAATTTTAATCCCGTACGCCTCCCCATACATTGCTTCGTCAACATGCGACCATTTTATATCTCCCGAAGACACTTCCGTATTTAGAAAAAAAAAAAAAAATAAATAAAAAGTGACCGATTTACCAGAACGTGGTAACTAAAAAGTGAGTATCCCTTTCAAATGTTGAAATGATTTTTTTTTTTCAATTTTTTTTCATAATCTGGTTAGTGTTCAATCAATAATAATCCAGTGAAAAAATTTCAAAAAACCTATCAGTATAGAAACTCCACCACGTAAGTAAATAAATAAAAAATGTTACGTGCGCATGCGTTAGCCTTGACTAGGGGGGGGGGTACTAAGAGAACGATCATTAAATAATTCTGCGGGTCGCCATGGAACTCAACGCCCAAGGAGTATCAAAATAGTTTTCATGATCTGAAGAAATTTTTTTTTCCGAAAAGTGGGTGATCACTTTTCCATCTAAATTTAACTTAAAATGAGCACCCACTTTCTGGCCACTCGAGGAAGGGGCATTTATTTTCGTGTTTATTGGCTTAAAGGTTTTTTTGACAAGGCAGTTTGGTACGCGAATGCATATTTAACAGTTTTCGTTTATGCTCACGCATAGCATAAACAAAGGCTACGTCTGTGAAATGGAAAATAGTCCCAGAGTTCAGGGGTTAATACCATGCAAAAGAAATCAAACAAAAAGACTTTTTAGCCAAGAAACACACAGAAAGAAAAAAAAAATAGCATCCATTTTTTTTCTATCGAATTCATTTGCTGTTTTTATTGAAAACTATTTTCCCCCGGATTTTTTATATAATTTTCCATTAAGGGCTGTGCGTCTCACGTTCGTAAATAACAAAATTTTTTTTGTAGATTTTGGTGTGCTAAAAACGAATCTGCAAACCGTTTCCGTCGCAAAAAATAGTTTTTATGATATGAATAAATTACTTTTTCGAAAAAGTGGCGATCACTTTTCCATGTAAATTTAACTTAAAATGAGCACCCACTTTCTAGCCACCTGAGAGAGGGGGGATTTTTTCCCATGTTTATTGGCTAAACAGCTTTCATTTATGCTTATGCATAGCGTAAACGAAGGCTACGGCTGTTAAATGGAAAATAGTCCCAGAGTTCAGGGGTTATTACCATGCAAAAGAAATCAAACAAAAAACTTTTTAGCCAAGAAACAGAAAAATGCCCCTCTCTCAGGTGGCCAGAAAGTGAGTGCTCATTCTAAGTTAAATTTACATTGAAAAGTGATCACCCACTTTTCGAAAAAGTAATTTCATGAATGTCATGAAAACTTTTTTTTTGCTACGTAAACGGTTTGCTGATTCGTTTTTAGCCCACCGAAATCTACAATAAAATATTTCGTTATATATAAACGTGAAACGGGCCTTAAAGTAAAATAATACCAGATTTTTTTGAGCAGATTTGCCGTTTAGTTGTACAAATATCCTCAAACCAGGTAATCACTAAAAGGGATTTTTAAAAGTCGTCACCTGTATCGAGCAAAAGTTTAAAACCACCGATTATATATCAGCCTACATCATGGTAACATATATTGAGTGAGTTCCTAACAGTATTTTGTATAGTTTTTTAGTTTAAACTCATTTTCCCAAAATTTCCCCAAACTTAACGTCTGCCACCATTTGTATTTTTCAGATATACCGATAAACATTGAATGTTTTTGAACCGATTATACATTACACAAAAACACTAAAATCTTATCCAGTTAGATAGAACACTTACTTTTCTTGCCTTTGATAACATTTATTTGTTTTATATTTATTTTTTGACAACTTCTTTGTATCTGTGTTTAGTAATATAAACCCTTTTCATTTAATGTAACGTTTAGTCGGCTCGAAAAACAGTGTTTATTGGTGTATTTGAAAGCTACAAATGGTGGTGGACACTGTTGATTACTTTAAGTTAGAGAAAGTGAGTACAAACTAAAAAAACTATACAAAATACTGTCAGAAACCTACCGATTATGCCAGCCTATGTCATGGTAACATATGTTCGGTGAGTTTCAGACACTGTTTTGTATAGTTTTTAGTTTTCAACTTACTTTCCCAAACTTAACGTATTCAACAGAATTCGCGACCATTTCTGTTTTTTGAGCCAATTAAACATTTTACATTACATAAAAACACTAAACAATTATCCAAGTAGGTAGAAACGTAAATTACCTTACCTTTGCTTTCATTTATTTGTTCTTGGACAACTTTTTCGAATCTGTGTATAGTAACCCCCCTCCCCCCACCATCAACCAAATATTAATTACTGAATCACATTTTTTAAAACAACAGCAAAAAAAAAAGCATTTAGCGTTTCAACATTTTTGCTACGTTCGGCTTCATCCACTGATTGTTGGTCAAGTCCAAAACATGAATGATTGACAGAAACTCTCGAGGATCCAGATCAAATTCTGCAAGAGTACCATTTTTTTCAGTTTCGCCTTCTTTTTCACTTTTTGCAGTGGATTGCTGTACTAATATAAGAAGCATGCATTTTCTCTTTTATTAAATTTTTCCATTACACCAAATTAAGCCACTGCAACGCGTGGCAGGGTACAGCTAGTATATATATATATATATATATATATATATATATATATATATGTATGTATATATATATATATGTGTGTGTGTGTGTGTGTAGATTTTATTTAATAATCTGTAAATAATGGCTTCCTTTAAAATCTAAAATACACAAGTCAAGTATCATGGTTCAAGTGTGCTCTAAATAGCAGCATTCATTTGGAACGCGCCCCTGTCTTATAAAATGAATCTATCTTATTCTCCAATGCATTGAAGTACTTGTATAAAATCGAACTTGCTTTTTCGATTTTCGATACTTATCGGAAACATTCCGATACAAAATTTGCTCTTATATATATATATATATATATATATATATATATATATATATATATATATATATATTCCATCACAATATATATATATATATATATATATATTCATTCACATATATATATATATATATTCCATCACTATATATATATATTCATATATATATATATATATATATTCAATCACAATATATATATATATATATATATATATATATATATACATATATATATTTATATATATATATATTCCATCACTATATATATATATATTCATATATATATATA
>NC_136527.1:12093842-12168842 GCF_053919585.1 Euprymna scolopes | reverse complement strand
AAAAATCAAGATACTTCATGCAAATATAATATGCACAAACGGCAGAACAATATCTGAGGTGTGTTATAGGCTTATTATTTCTCAAATTCCTCGATAATCTTAGATTTCTATACTTTTTCTGCTGAGAAGTCACGGCCAAAATCGGTTAAGATCAATGGAAGTGGTAAAATATTTTCTCTCTCATAAATTCCTCCTCCCCCTGCCACCACTTAACACCGTTTGGGGATCGTTCACAAGGAACAGTTGAGAAGAGAACACCGGTTTGGCTTCGTAGTTCTTTCATGTGAAGTTATTTAAAATCACTAAACTAAGCTGCAGTGCTCTGTGGCGTAGTGGTTAGCGTGCTGGACAATTCACATTATATTTTCACGTTCGCGCCGACCTACCGTAGTCGTTTTTTTTTTTTTTTTTTTCCTAAACAACTGGAATGGACTTTTCTTGGTGGCCGAACTTTTAACGTTGCAGATGTATTTTTTTTTTTTCACTTTATTTTCCTACTTTTACTCATGACTCCGGGTTTGATCCTTCCTACTTACCTACCATAACATTTTGTAAAACTCCCCCCCCCGTCCCGGAAACAAACACTCGGGCAACGCCGGGTACCCCCGCTAGTATATATATATTCCATCACAATATATATATATATATATATATATACATATATATTCATATATATATATATATTCCATCACTATATATATATATATATATATATATATATATATACATATATATATTCATATATATATATATATATATATATATATATTCCATCACTATATATATATATATATATATATATATATTCCATCACTATATATATATATATATATATATATATATATATATATATTTAAAAGAGTGTAGCCATCAACAATTGTGGGTTTTTTTAAAAGGTTTTCATCATATTTTTATTTTAAAATATTTTTATAACGCGTTTCGAGCGTAGGGTGTGCTCTCTTCAGATATTTCCGTAAGAAGTTTTTCTTTAAAATAGGAGTTTGTACAGTTACCTCCGCTGATATTAAATATGTTTTTCAGAGTGATGCGTGTGTTCAGACATTCTGGCTCCAACTGTAAGTGTTCAAATGTCCGGTCAAAGTTATTTTCAAAGAGTGTTTTTTAGTCCATATGGTGAAGGTTTTTATGGGGTTTTTAGGGTTCTTTTTAAAGACTTTCTTTCCCCATGTATAGCATACACTCACACACAATCACACACGCATACATATACATTCATGTACATGTACACATGCACACGCACACGTACGCAGGCACACACACATACACACACGCACATACATAGAAATATATGTAGGAGCATACATATATACATACCCACCTACACACTCACACACGTACTCGCATACATCCACCGTTAACAATTAATTTTATTTTTTTATTTTATATATATATATATATATATATATATATATATATATATATACTTTTTTTTTCCAACCAAAACACGCATGTATATATGCGCTTAATCATTCAGACATACGTACACGCACCCACACACACACAAGTAAGATGGAGAATAGGTAGAAGATATATATACACACACATACACGCACATACACACATATATGTACACACATATATGTATGTGCACATACACTCACAAACATCCACATACTATGTAGGCACACACACATACACATACACATGCACACACACAGACATATGCAGGGGCTCACACATACGCGTATATCCATATCCACACGAACACATTTACCCACTCATACATGTGCATGCATATGTATATATATATACACACACATACATACGGATGTGTATACACTCATCCACCCATATATACATATGGGCACATGCACTCACAATCACACATACACATACATATTCCTACATCCCACCTTATGTATATATTGGTTGAAGTTTTCTTTCTAATCCAAGCACATATGCATACATGGATTCGGTCACCCAAACATAAGTGCACGTATACACACAAATAAGATGTAGCATAGATAACAGATGATATATATATACACACACGCATACACAATCATATGTGCACACCCACGCACACACACATATACACACGCACACACGCGCGCACATACACATACATACGTATAATTTCTAGTTGTTTGTTTAGTTAAGAGAAATGGCACTGTACTGGGTATGGGCGCGCGCGCCCGCGAAAGTGTGCGTGTGCCTTATTGTGCTTTTTTTGTTGTTTCGTGTGTGAGGGTGCACACCTACCCAAGCATGCATGCGTGTAAGTGTATTTTGTGTTTTGCCTATTTATGTGTACAATTCACGCATGCATGCTTGGGTAGGTGTGCACAATTGTTAACTGCGGGTTTTTTATGAAGTCGGATAGGTGACGCGTGGTCGCGCATTTTGGAAATCTGCGTAGTTATATTTGTGTATATCCGTTAGAAGCGTTGAGTGAAATTTGAATAATAAAACATGTATAAATACATTTGAAGCCAAAACTGCAACTCTTCATCGAACTATCTTCCACTACATCATGTCGAGGAAGAAGAGAAAATAAAGATTGATAAAGAAGTCTTACTCCGAAATATATTTATTTAAAAATAAACACCTGTTTATTTTATAAAAAATTTCGTGTTACAGTTTTGGCTTCAAATATATTTATACATGTTTTATTCTTCAAATTCACTTAACGCTTCTAACGGATATACACAAAAATAACTACCTATATATATATATATATATATATATATATATATATATATATATATATATATATATATATATATATATGGGTAGTTATTTATGGGTGTATATATATATATATATACACACACACACACAAGCTGGGAAACCCGATGTTGATCGGAATTGAATGATAATCAACAAATATTTCACACTGCTATATTTTTAATATTGGTATATTAAATTTATTTATAAAACCATTGATGGCTACATATGTGCATACATGTTTCTGTAATCACCCGTTTCTGGTGAGATTAATATATATATATATATATATATATATATATATATATATATTTTATTTTTATTTGTATTAGTTCTTTATTTGAACCTGGAATCATAAAAATTGGTCAGTCATCTCATGGGATGCATAGCAATAACATTCTGAATTTTCAAGAATCTGTGACAATTTTTAAGGGCACCTCGTGGGTATATATATATATATATATATATATATATATATATATATATATATATATAATTTATTCATACAAACATTGATGGCTACATATGTGCATATATGTTTCTGTAATCACTTGAACTTCTGCACGTCAGTACTGTTGGGGAAGTAGGGATAGGGACCCGGAATGGAATTCCAAAGTCTGGCGGTCCTGGGGAAGAAACTATTGGAGTAAAAAGATCTTTTACATCTAGGGATCTCTATGGTGTGGGATTTAGCAGCCTGTCGGTTTTGTCGAGAGTGCTCACATCGTGGGGGCACAAGTGCTTGCAGTTCATCAGAGCATTCACCACTAAAATACTTTAGGGCACCTCGTATATATATATATATATATATATATATATATATATATATATATATATATATATTATATCAATTTATCGTGGTATTTCAACGTATATATAAATATATATATATATATATATATATATATATATATATATATATATATATATATATATATATACGTTGGAATACCACGATAAATTGATATAATATATATATATATATATATATATATATATATATATATATATATAAAATTTATTTATACAAACATTGATGGCTACATATGTGCATACATGTTTCTGTAATCACCCGTGCTGGGGAGATTACGTCTTCACGCCATGAATTATCTTCGAAAACTGACATTTCAAGACATAAAAAAAAACTTTCCTTATTTCGTTTACAAAATAGAAATCTTGTCACCTAATATGTGTGGGAGGATAAGTAAGGTTCTTGAACGATCATTGGTTTTTATCTTTCATATCTTAACCTCTATTTTTTATCCCCTTTTTATATTCCTTATTATCTATGTTGTCTTTTTGTTTTTGCGTTATAACATGCTTGAGAGACCCGACCTTCTGTCTTGCCTGGCCGGTGGTCCAAAAGAGCATACACATACACATTCTATTCTAGAAGCAAAACACACAGATATACATATACAATCAAGAGTGGATACACACGCTTGACTTCCACCTTATACATACGCACAGACATTATAAAATAAAATAAAAAAAAAATATCTATATAAAATGCCAGAAGTCTATCGACTTCTGCACGCATAAATATACATTAATACATGTACAAAAAATCCATTCTCTTATACACCTGCGTACACACACACACACACACACACACACACACACACACACACACACACACACACACACACACACACATATATATGTATATATATATATACATATAAATATGCACATATATACATAATTTATATATACAGTTAAATACATTTACACTAAACGTAAACGCACACCCATATAATCTACATAGATACCTATACCCGTAGTAATATCTCTACAGATACTTAACATAAATATCCATACACTATATTATATAATACCCCTATTATTCTACTGGTACTAATAAAGCTGTTAATTGGGAACTTTACAACCTGTAGACCCCAATCGGATACACATTTCAATAAAAAAAAAATATATATACATATACGGGTATAGACACATACATATATAAATATACATATGAGATTAAAAGATATATAGATATCCATATACACACACGTAGACATCTACATATATACACATACACCTAGACAGATACCTGCTTAATCCTAACGCATGAATATACAGTCATACGGGTATATACACAAAAACTCTATTTAATAAATTTTATTTAATAAATTTTATTTAATAAAGTAAATTGTCTTACTTAAGAATTTGTTTACATTGGACTTGAAGGCGATCAAATTGTAGTCAGCTGGAAAAAAGGAAAACGGAAGAGAGTTCCATAGGCGTGCAGTTCTAAGAAAGAAGCTTTGTTCACGGAATCTACGTTTAGGTTTAGGCACAGATAAAGAGTGGGGGAAATTATTGATAGTGTTTTCTGCTAGACGAGTGCTTCTTGTGAAAGTTTGGTGAGGGGGGACCATAGATTGAAGCTCAGACGAGCACTTGCCATGAAAATAACGCTAAAGCAGAGACAGGCTCTCAACGTCTCTTCTGTGGAAAAGAGGTTGCAAGAAAGAGAAAAAAGCACCCGCACTAGGCTACGAAGTCTATTTTGAACATTGTCAATACAGGATAAGCTGCTTGTAGGAGCTCCTGCCCAGATGTGGCAACAAATACTCCATCCTGAGATATCTACTGGAGCGGTAGAACGATCCCACCGTTTTTCCAGCGTCCTTGGCAACAGATTTGATGTACGTGTCTCATCTCATATCAGGAGTAAAGGTCAGACCTAGAAGTTTGTAAAAACATGAAGCCTCCCCAAGACGAGAGCCATTCATTTGAATTGATGCCAGACAGGGATAAGCTGAGAATAGTAGTCTAACAAGCCTAACTCATACCTTCGTTTCACACATGCACACACACACACACACACACATACACACACGCGCGCGCGCACACACACACGCGCACACACACACAGACACACACACACACACACTCGCGCGCACACACATAGGCATACACACATATGCGCGCGCACACAGACACACAAGTACGCATATACGCACACACACATACTTGCAGATGCATACGCATACACACACGCACACATGCACACACGCACACACATACATGTACACGCATACGTGTACATGCGCGCGCACACATACACACGCACGCGCGCTTCCACACGCAAACACATACACATGTTAGCGCACCCACGTTCGACCATTGGAAAAGGCGGGTCACAAGAGAAACAAACAGAAAGTATCGCTGCGCTTCAAGGAATCACACACACACACACACACACACACGCACACACACAGACATACATACACAGTCGCATACACACATGCATACACATACACACATGCACACATACGCGCGCTCCCACACACAGACACATACACATGCTCTCGCGCACACACGTTCGACCATTGGCCGGCCAAATGGAAAAACGGATCACTCGAGAAACAAACAAAAATTATACTTCCTGTTTAACGAATCACACACACACACACACACACACACACACACACACACACACACACACACACACACACACACAGTGGTTAAATAAAATATGGCGATGGTGAGACTTCCGCTATGCTATTCACGACAGACCGGACATAAACTCTGCTCATCGCTCGGAAGTCGCTGACAAAGCGATAATTTGTCGCCGCTTTACCGGCTTGGAAGGAACTATTTTGATAGCGCGTAGTGATATTATGCGAAATGGTATCACATTTCCCCGAAATGCGCGTCTACGTTTATTATAGTTGAGTCAGGTCACGTGACAGGATTATAATACTTTGCGCCAAGTTTTCAGCTTCTCATATTACAGATACACGTGCTGCACCAATTTTTCCGTTATTCTTAGTTCCAAATTTTTGCCGGATTAAACGTTTTACTGGAACATCGGGTTTTGATGATGCAATCCTCTACCTATATAAGAGCCAGGTACGTCTAAGGATGGAGTATTGTTGCCACATCTGGGCAGGAGCTGCTAAAAAGACTTTTCCTCCCCTGACAGAGTTCAAAATAGACTTCATAGCCTAGTGGGGGATGCCCTTTTCTTTGCCCTGCAACCTCTTTCCCCACAGAAGAGACGTTGCGAACCTGTCTGTGTTTTATCGTTATTTCCATGGCAAGTGCTCGTCTGAACTCCAATGTATGCCCCCTCCACCTTTTCTGACTTTCACGAAAAATACTCGTCTAACTGAAACCAGTATCAATAATTTCTCCCATTCTTTATTTGTGCCTAAACCTAAACGTAGATTCCATGAACAAAGCTTCTTTCTTAGAACTGCACGCATGTGGAAGTCTGTTCCGTTTTCCTACTTTCCAGCTGACTACAGTTTAGTTGTCTTCAAGTCCAATGTGAACAAATTCTTCTCTGAAAAAAGCCTTTTGTAGACACACAGAAAAAGCGAACACACATACATACATTTTCGCTTTTATATTTATAGATGATAGGTTATGACAAGGAAGGGTTGCAAAGAGATAGCTTCGAATTTGGGTGTATCAAAACCAAAGCAAAATATGATGAAAGTAAAAATAAAATAGATAAACCCATAATTTATTATACCATACCTGTTCACACTTAAACACTTATCACAATATTCTGTGGATATATATCAAAAAACCTTGTTAAACTTTGTGACATATTTCAATTCTATGGAGGTCAGGCGCAAACGAGCACCCCATAATTTTATTATACCATATTTCTTCAAACTGAAACATAATTATCAAAGTATACTTACGCAGATAGATATGAAAAGTGTTTATTAAAGTTTGTGCCTATTTCCATTCTATGGAGGCCAGGCGTGAACGCAGACCCCACAATTTTATTATACCATCCCTATTTAAGTTAAAACATATCAAAGTGTTCTTATGTACATCTATATCTCAAAAACGTGTAAACTTTTTTTTTTCATTTTTAAATTTTTTATTTCCATACTTTGTAGACCAGGTGTTAACGCAGACCACACAATTTTAATGAATCATCATTATGCCAGATCAAACATACCCATTCCTGTGTCTCGATACATCTCCTATCATTATATATAATTAGTTTTTTTATAATAGTCAACCATATAGGAGCCTATTCGTGACCACACACACACACACACACACACACACACACACACACACACACACACACACACACACACACACACACACACACACACAGACGTTCAGCTTTATATTATACTAGCGGGGGTACCCGGCGTTGCCCGGGTGTTTAGAGGTGTGTGTGCTCGGGCGGAGAAGGGGGGTAATCAAAACATAAGAATAAGCGAAGTAAATATTAAAAAAAATAAATAAATGTTAAAACTTAAAACAATCGAAAACAAAAAACCTAACGTAAGGCAAACGAACGATGTTAAATGTAAAAATGAGAAAAACAAAAACAGAAAACGTAAATGTGATGGAAAAATAAAACAGAAAAACGAACGTTAAAACATCTTTAAAAAAATCTGAAAAATAAAAACCAAAAATAAAAACACTGGCTTAAATAACCCTGTTTCAATATTAAAATTTAAAAAATCGAAAAAAAAGGCACCTCACATCAGTATTCGAACCCAAAACATTTAGATAATGAAGCCGCGCTCTAAGCAACTGGGCTACGACGACGTCGACGAAATCGGAACGTTTTTTTTTTAAATTTAAACTAAATCATGTTCCGACGTCATTTGCGCATGCGTAGAAGCGAACTTGTCATGAAAGGATGGTTTTTGCTGACCCCTCCCTGTAGAAAACTGATGATTTTAGGGTGAAGAAATTAATGTTTTTGCCCAATTTTTCTTATATTTGTCGGGCGAAGATTGGAAGTTAAAAATGATATCAATCTCGTGAAAATCCAGGACCCGTGTCGAAAGTTTATGCGAGACATACAAACACACATACATACATACAAACATACACACATTTTCGCTTTTATATATATAGATTATATATATATATAGTAGTTTTGATATATATATCATTTAGTATACATATTATATATATGTAATAGTTTATATATATATATACATAGTATATATAATAGTTTATATATATATAGTATATATATATATAATAGTTTATATATATAGTATATATATGGTAGTAGTTTATACATATGAGGGGCGTGCAATAAGTAATGCCCCTGACCCACTTCCAGTTGTCTGATCTAGCTGAAATTTTGCAGGTGCAATGATTTATATCTCTATGGGTTATGTGGCAAATTACCGCTCTGAACTAATTGTGGTTTCTGTTTTACAGGTGTCTGAACTGAATCAGGTGTGAATTGGAGCCTGTTGAATGTCGAGAAGTTTTTATATTTGTATTAGTTTATTACGTTAACTTTGCTTTTTGGTTTAGGTCAAAGTATAGTATCTGTTCTTATGCAGCATTTCAGCGAAATCATCGACTGACCACCTCTCCCATAAACAGAAAAAGTGGTGGTAATGCTTGGGAGAATGAACAGGCCCTAATTCACCACACCCTAAACTCACCTAAAAAAGGAAGGTTTGATAATCCATGGCGGCCTCCAGAGTCCTTTTAAAAGCAACATAACAGTGATTGCCCCACCCACCATCATCAACACATGATGTCACTTCCGGCAAATGACTAAGCAGTTTTTCGGAATACAAAATTTCATTATAAATTGTTTGTATTTTTTAATATGGCTAAATAATAACGTTATTATTTCAGCACGAAATAAAGTAAATATGAGATCGCAAAAAGGATATATATAGGTTTTTCATATTTACAAATTTCAAACCGCGAGTCAAATTTACGTATGGTTTCATTTTTTTTTTGTTTCTTTTTTTTAATACAAAAACATAAAAACTGAAATAAAAACAGAAACGAGCTGATAAAAAATTGAACAGAATGTACGCGAAACCCTCCAAAATATCAGCTAATTGTTAATGAACATTTTCGATATAAATTTGCCGATGTCTGTATGCGATATGCATGCAGGTAAAAAAATATATTATTCGCTATAAACCATACTTAGTGCATGAATATCATTTCCTGAGAATGTCAGTGCTATGTGACCAGTAGTTTAAGAGTTTACCTGTTAGATATTTACACACACACACACACACACACACACACACACACACACACACACACACACACACACACACACACACACACACAGAGTCTACTGTTTTATTTATATAGAAACAAGATGAATGAGTCTGCCGTGGGATTGCCACAGGTCCCGCTTGTCGTCGTCGTCGTCATCATCATCATCATCATCATCATCATCATCATCATCATCATCATCCGTACGTGAAAAGCAAGAGCGAGAATTCCAAGCGAGCTTTGTCGACATCGGAAGCCAAGTTCACTTTTCCGGCCAAATAAATCAGATTTTTTTTTTCGCGCCATAAAACATTAAAACATAAAGCAAAAAAAAAAAAAAAAAAAAAAATAAAATAAAATAAAACAACCAAAAACAAAATGTTTTCACCCATAAAAAAAAACATTTTCAAAATCTATATCGATAAAATTCGACATCTGTTTGTATGTTTATGTCTCTATATGAATTTGTACACCTGTAACTTTAACAAACTAGCATTTCAACCCGGTGTTGCCCGGGTGTTTGGCGGTGTATGTTGAGCAAATAAAAACAAACAAAAAAAACGGTCAATTTTTTAAACTTTGACTCCTATTATGATTTATTGTTTTGGACTCAAATCAAGTTAAGATAGATCCATGTCCAAGGAACCTATATATAAAATTTCAAGTGTTTAGACCCAAAATTGTCGAGTTCTCAAAGGTCAACTCGTTGAACTTTGACCCCTTAACAACCAAATTTCTGGCTGAAAACGGATTACAAAGATTTTCCCAAATCTCCATACCCTGTATATCAAATTTCGAGTCTGTAGACTTAAAATTGACAGAGTTATTGCGTCGGAAAATGTACACAGACAGACACACAAACACACACACACACACACACACATAGACACATTCACTTTTATAGATATACTAGCATGAGTGCCCGGCTTTGCCCGGTGTTTGGAGGTGTATGCTGAGCAAAAAACAAAAAACAAAAAAAAAACGGTCATTTTTTTTTTTACTTTGATCCCTATTATGACCCCTTAACATCTATTGTTTTGGGCTCAAATGAAGTTTCGAGTCTGTAGACTTAAAATTGACAGAGTTATTGCATATGGAAAATGTACAGAGACAGACACACAGACACACACAATTTTTACAAAATACGACTTTCTTTCCATACTACAAAATAAACGAACTGGTCGATTGATTTGAAAATGGAAGAAGGACTCCTGCACCCTTTCCCTATACCTTCAAGACAGCATAATGAGTATTTTTCTGCCTCACTCTGTATTAAAAAACATTAGGAAAAATTACAAGACATTGTACCTGCTTTTAAACATCATCGTAAAACAAATTAATAAATATTCTTGCCAAAAAAGAAATGTACATATAAATAATATTATTATGTTATTTTATTTTATTTTGTTATTTTGTTAGCAATATCTGTCTCGATATATATATATATATATATATATATATATATATATATATATATATATATATATATATATGTGTGTGTGTGTGTGTGTATATACATATATATATATATATATATATATATATATATGACGAGAGCTCAGAAGAAGACTAGACAAATCCTCCTTTTAGACATATATATATATATACATATACATATATACATATACATATATACACATATATACATACACATATATACACATATATACATATACATATGATGATTGCAACGTCTTGTCAGACGAGTGCCACTCCCTCAGACATTTAAAATCCATGAACCCAAATGCCTGAGGGAGTATCTATACAAAGGTGATGTTACAGAGTCTTAGCTTTGTACGACAGCTAAGTCTCTCTCTCGGTTCAAAATGTTGAGATCCAGCAACAAGCAAGAGCAAGATAGCCATCAACAAATTAAACTGCAGACCAGCTTAATGCGGGTAATGGTCTTCCGCTTTATGGTTTTTTAAATCAGAGATTTGCTTCTCCTAGAAAGGTTGCCTTCACCACGGCTTAGGGGAGCCCTCTCCACCCCAATAAACATATACACACACACAAATATACACGGTGCTAGTTGGCAGTTGACCCAGAAAAAGAGTTCATTCGCCCTTTGGAAGGTCTTGTTTTTAACCCTTCGGGGAGACTAGCCGCCCTCCTCACCAAACAAGTCTGGTGGGGGAACCAGTTTAGTCGCCGGTGACCCGACCATGAGGCAGGTAGTACCGGGTTACATAGTACCAGTAGCATATGACATGACCTATATACATATATACACATATATACATACACATTTATACATATACATATATACACATATATACATACACATATATACACATATATACATACACATATATACATACACATATACATATACATATATATATATATATATATATATATATATATATATATATAAGCGAGATAAGACACTGATAGTATTCATATGAAAAATCCTAATAGATATTACTTGAAGTAAATGGGATGACAATTCTATGATTTTATGTTTCCATAAAATTTTCTTTCTCAACAACTCGTCAGATGTAATTTTTATCCGATGTTTCCAATAAAACGTTAATTTTGTGCATGATAAACCTGGTGCGATCGTTTGGGGAAAAGAAATACCATCCCCATATATATATATATATATATATATATATATATATATATATATATATATATATATATATATATATAAGACACTGATATAATTCAGATAAAAAATCCTGATAGATATTACTTGAAGTAATACTTTCAAGGTGATCCTAGCCAAAAAGGAAAAGCTCAATATTTAAGAATAGAGCAATATATAAGTTTCGTGGTTAAATTTTAAATTCTGAAAAAACAACATATAGAGACATATATTCGATTTAAGAATTTATTGTCTGACAAAAGGAATATATAGAAAGTGTTATTTTAATTTTATTAATTCCGTATAATTTTCCCCAAATTATTATCCACAACCACTCAAAACACTATTTTCAATAATTGTGCTGAAAAGCAAAATAGCGTCCATTCACAGCTGAACATTTTGCTAACTGCATTTCATTTCCTCTGATGATATGAGCCATTGTTGAAAATCCATGGATTAAGGAAATTAAAATAACCCCTTCTATATATTCCTTTTGACAAACAATAAATTCTTAAATCGAATATATGTCTCTATATGTTGTTTTTTTTTTCAGAATTTAAAATTTAACCATGAAACTTTAAAACTCATTTAAAACTGCTTTAAAGCTTCATCGCTCACTCATTTTTCGACCCAATTTCAAACAGTTATTACAGTTTATAGATCACCTTCTCAACTATATTGTGAAAAAATATTTTTCAACTTTTGTCCAGTAAAACAAAATTTATGATGAATTTACTGGTGTTCAAAACGTAAAAAAAAAACCCGGCGTTTTTATGACTGGTTTCCATAGCAACTACGTCGCTTAAGCGACTACTGTTACTACCAATTCACCGCCATTGCTATAAGAGAAGTAACAAGTGAAACAAAGAACGAAAGCATGAAAGGGAGATAATTGGGGTGATTTTATTGAAAGCAGACAAGTGCCGTATATTTATGTTTATGCGAGCAAAAAAAATAAGACTGAAATTAAAGAAAGAACAAGTGAATTTACTTGGAAGCCTGGAAAAATCATGAATTACAATAGAAAAATGCGAGCGTGAAAAGTAATATGGTTAAGCTTAAACATGGAAAAGTAAAGGGCTGGTTGTTAAAACTGGAAAAGAAAAGGCCAAAATATTCTAGTAAAAAATATAATAAATTTATAGCTTAAAATATTGCAGCATTAAGAATTGATTATATAATGTTATTACAATAGAAAAATGCGAGCATGAAAAGTAATATGGTTCAGCTTAAACATGGAAAAGTAAAGGACAAGATATTCTAGTAAAAAATATAATAAATTTATAGCTTAAAATATTGCAAAAGGACAAGATATTCTAGTTTAAAATATTGCAGCATTAAAAATTGATTATATAATGTTATTACAATAGAAAAATGCGAGTATGAAAAGTAATATGGTTAAGCTGAAACATGGAAAAGTAAAGGACTAGTTGTTAAACCTGGAAAAAAAAGGACAAGATACTCGTGTAAAAATATAATAAATTTATAACTTAAAAAATTGCAGCATTAAGAATTGATTATATAATGTTATTACAATAGAAAAATGCGAGCATGAAAAGTAATATGGTTCAGCTTAAACATGGAAAAGTAAAGGACAAGATATTCTAGTAAAAAATATAATAAATTTATAGCTTAAAATATTGCAAAAGGACAAGATATTCTAGTTTAAAATATTGCAGCATTAAAAATTGATTATATAATGTTATTACAATAGAAAAATGCGAGTATGAAAAGTAATATGGTTAAGCTGAAACATGGAAAAGTAAAAGACTAGTTGTTAAACCTGGAAAAAAAAGGACAAGATACTCGTGTAAAAATATAATAAATTTATAACTTAAAATATTGCAGCATTAAGAAATGATTATATGTTATAAATTGAATTTAAAAAAATTCTTAATGCTGCAATATTGATAATGATGATCTTTTTATTCGACCAGCTGATTGATTGATTAATAAGGAATTCAAGCTCTTTCGAATTCATGGTCTTATCTTCCCCCTTCGCATCCAAGGGGCGTCAGCTCTCAATCTGTCGACTCTGCTCTCTCTGAGTCTCTTCTCTGGCTCTCTGGCTCTGCTGCACTGACTAAATCTCTTTTAAGTCTGTCCGAAGATATTAAAAATTCTTTCTTTGTCTATGTATTCAAAATACACGTGCGCCTAACACGTTTCGCAACAAAAAAATTCCTAAATGAATTGTTTTATTTATAACCTATTTATTTAATCATAATCTAACTTGTATTGTCCATTCTTTTAATTGACATAATTTAAAATATCCAGTTATTTCTAAAACAATGAACAATTCCTAAATTGAATGTTTATTATCTTTGTTTTTTAACTCTTACCTACTGGGTTCGATTCTATCTTTTTCCAAATATCATTTTCAAACTTATCTAGTTCGTTTTTCTTAATTACTGGGGTCTGTCCTTTTTATGTAATACACCAAGTTCTTCTAAATTTTTTGGTTTTGTTGAGTAGACTTGTTCTTTCAGCCAACCCTAGAGGAAAAAAGTCACAGGGCTCTAAGTCAGGACATCTGGCCGGCCATTCGTGCGAATCGCGACTACTTATCCATCTTCCAGGGAATTCGGCATTCAGCTTGTCACGAACAACAATAAGAAAGTGCGGAAGTACCTCACTATGTTGAGAGATTAAATTTGGTCAATTATTAGTGCTTGAAATAATACTGAAGATTTGAATTTTATGCGAGATGGAGCTCATTCTAAAACCTAAAAAGTAACACATCTATGTGAAAGTAATAAAACAATGTTAACTTAGACAATCTTAAAAAGGCCTGGTCACCAAAAGCAGATTTCAACAAACTTTATCATCAACCCCTGCACGGAAGAGTTCAAGAACGTCTGCTCAATCTCACCTCTTTTAGCCGGCGACCACGCCACACATATACTATAAAGCTAATTCAAATACAATTTATTATTTTACTAGATAGGTGATCTGACGTTGCCCGGGATTTTTATTGTCATCGAAATCGGTGAAATCGCCCATTTTTCAATCAAATCGTTGTATTGCCTGCTCTTGCATTGGGAGGAAGCTCACACGCCTCTAACAATAACTTGGTTCACAATAAATTGCACTGTAGAGAAGCTACTGTTAATTTTATACAATTATTTATTTAAGTTTAAAATGGGAATGTCAATTATCATGATTCAATTGTGCTCTAAACAAAAAACATTCATTCCGAACGTGCCCCTGTTATCTAAAAGAACCTGCTGTTGATTTTTGTGTGGTCATGACACTTCTCAAATGCACTTGCGATGTTAGACCGTGTTAAACTGGTAACTTGGCCTAACGTTCACAGGAAACACGAGTTGGAACAATTATATTGAAAACATTGCCAGGGCCGCTGCGAAAAAGGTAGGCTCTCTCTACCGTGCTAGAAAACTACTGACACCTGAAAGTATCCTGTACCTCTATAAGGCTACCATTCGCCCATCTATGGAGTATTGCTGTCACATTTGGGCTGGTGCATCTGCTGCTAGTCTCTCGCTCCTTGACAAGGTTAAAAAAAGAGTCGCCAATCTGATAGGCCCTGAACTGGCATATAAGCTTCAGCCTCTGTCCCATAAACGAAACGTTGCATTCCTCTGCCTGTTCTACAAGTATTTTAATGGTGAATGCTCTGACGAACTGCAGACACTTGTGCCCCAACGACGTAGACACCCTTGACAAACCCGACAGGCAGCTAAATCCCACCCCCACACTGTAGAGATACCTAGATGTAAAAGATCTTTCTACTCCAGTAGTTTCTTCTCCAGAACCGCTAGACTCTGGAATTCCATTCCAGGTCCCTGCTTCCCCAACTGTACTGACATGCAGAAGTTCAAGTGTAACGTGAACCGACATCTTGCTGCCCAAATCCCAACATAGTGCCCCAGTAGTTGTTGCCCCTGATAGTAGGCCCCTACAACAAAGTGGCAATGTGCCTTGTTTGGGGTGAAAATGTAAAAAAAAAAACAAAAAAACAAAAAAACCTTTGGTCCAAATCGGACTGTTCCATCTTTAATGTTTTCTTTTTTTCGATTATCGATTTTTGATTATCGATTTTTGATTACCGATTTTCGATTTTCGATATTTATAGGAGGCATTCCGGTACAAAACCTATCTAAGAACACTCCTAGACATATAAAGTATTTGTGTGAAAGTTTAAAAAAAAAAAAAAATCGGCCCAGCCGTTTTAGAGTCCATAGGGAACGAACTCACAGACATGCAGACACACAAAGTTCTTTATATATAATAGTAGAGACAGAGATAAAGATAGAAAGTATGTATAGTTAGAGCTCTATAAGAACCAAGCACATCCCAGGATGGAGTACTGTTGCCACATCTGGGCAGGAACTGCTAGAAGTACAGGATGGCCCGCTAAAAAGTAGTAGATAGGACGAACCTGTAGTATTGTTTATATGCCACATCTGGTACAGGATGGCCCGCTAAAAACTAGCCCAGAAAATGTAGTAGAGAGAAAGAACATTGTTTAAATTACCCGTAGATGCTGGGAGTGCTCCCCGTTAGCATCTATGCATTTCTGCCTGTAGATCTTCTCTGGTGATTCTCCTGATAGCGTTGGTAATGTTCTCCTTTAGTTAGTCTAGATTGCAAGGGTTATTGCATAAACTTTTTTGTTTTAAAGCCCCCCCCCCACCCAAAGATAAAAATCACGTGGTAACAAGTCCAGGGAACGTGGTGGCCATAACCCTTTGTTTATTGTTCTATCTTCCGTAAACATGTCATGAACTCGTGTCAGCGATCTGTGAGATGTATGTTATGTAGCGCCATCTTGTTGGAAAAAGAATTGCATTTTGTCTTGTGGTGTCAGTTTGTAGTTAAGAGGAAGATTAGAGAGATCGGACAACGTTTAAGTAGGCCGTTTAATCTGGAAAAAACGATTAGAGAAACCGGGTTACTTTTAAAGTAGTCCAGAAAATGTAGTAGATAGGACGAACAGTTCAATTATCTGTAGTATTGTTTAAATTACCTGTAGTTTTATAAAAGATGCTAGAAGTGTTCTCCGTTAACATCTATGCATTTCTGTGCACGTTTAACAACGTTTGTAGATACTGCCTGTAGATTTTCTCTGGTGATTCTCCTGATAGAGCTGGTTCAGTTCTCCTTTAGTTGGTTTAGATTGTGAGGATTATTTGCATAAACTTTTTTGCTTTAAAGTCCCCCAAAGATAAAAATCACATGATGACAGGTCCGGGGAACATGGTGGTCATTAAGAGATTTATCCTGCCTTGACAGAGTTCAATGTAGACTTCGTAATCTAGTGGGGGGTACCCTTTTCTCTTCCCTCCAACCCTTTTCCAACAGAAGAGACGTTGAGAGCCTGTCTCTGCTTTATCGTTATTTTCATGGCAAGTGCTCAGCTGAGCTCCAATCTATAGTCTTCCTCTCACCAAACTTTCACAAGAAACACTCGTCTAGCAGAAAACACTATCAATAATTTCCCCCACTCTTTATCTGTGCCTAAACCTAAACATAGATTCCATAAACAAAACATCTTTCTTAGAACTGCACGCCTGTGGAACTCTCTTCCGTTTGCTTGCTTTCCAGCTGACTACAATATGGTTGTCTTCAAGTCCAATCTAAACAAGTTCTGGATGAGCCGGCCACTTAATTAATCCAGTTTACAAAATGTCCACTACTAACGATTATTACAATATTGTCCCATTGACTACCGTACACTCATTTACCACTATCCTCGAGTGGCCTCTGGACCTTGGTAAATGAGGAGTACTTTGTAAATAAATAAATAGATAGATAAATAAAAGCTCTATCAAAAATAGTATTTAGCCTTTTGTAAAATATCGTAATTCGGTTCTGAAAGATTGTTTTTCTAACATATATTCTCCATTTCAGGCTTGGATGTTGCATTTTTTTTTTTTTTTTTAGTAAACGTTGCTTTTCTCCTAACCCTAACCCTAACCCTAACCCTAACCTCTCCCCAACTATTGATTACACCATTTGTTGTTAAAATAGCATAACAATAAAAGAAAATAGACAAGAATAGAAGAAGAACGTCTAACCTTTCATTAGCAACAATTTGTTATATTTTCTTCAGCGCCCTTTGACCTTTGCGTTCACGGACAAAGGCGCCCATTCACCCAGTCCGAAATAGTTGGACGAAATACGGACGTCAGAACAGGCGATGTTCAGTTCTTTAAAAGTTTAAAGATGGCGGCGTTTAAAAAAAAAAAAAAAAAATAAAAAAAGACGTCAGTAAAAAAGTCGTTCTTTTTTTTATTTATTTATTTATTTCTACATTTTAGTTGCAGTCAAAACTGGCGCTTACCTACATCTGAAACAGGGGTTAGTTTTGTTTGTTTGGTTGGTTGGTTGTTTTTGTTTTACGGCATATCAACCCTTTTCGGGTTATTTAATGCCGAATCCAAAGATTTTGAAGAATTTTTTTTTTAATAGAATATATTTGTTGTTTTCACGTCGGTTTCTATTTAATCCATAGTTGGGACCCTAACAGGTACTACCAATCCGGGTCAGAGTGGACCTGGGAGAAATGGTAATTAAAGGGTGGCTCCACACTCCCCAAAGCCCACAAGCTGGGGCCTCACCACTGGATATAGTTTAAGGTCATATCCAGGACCCCCATTGAGGGATTTTTACCCTCTGCAGGGGGGCAGTCGGTGTATTCTAATGCCCCACTGACAGGGCCAGTTTTGTTTGATTGTTAGCTTGACGGCATATCAACCCTTTTACGGGCACTTTTATTGATAGTACACACATGAAACTCTGGTCCCCTTTTTGTTCTTTATATCTCTAAGTATTTTTTCATGGAGTTTAGTTTCGTGTGACGGCGTATCAACACTTTCCGGGTTATTTTAAGCTGAATTCAGTAATTTTGGTAAAACCCGAGCGGTCACGCATATTAACCTACTTGAGCGTGGCCTACGTAAATAGAAGGCCGTTTTTATTAAAGTCACGTTACCTACTGACGCCGTGGCATAAAATGGTCACGGTTAAGCGATATATGCCTATCTTATGAGGATAAGCATGTTCTGTTTTAATTCTTAAAAAAAAAATCCTGAACGATTTATAATTTCTTAACATCTTCAAATATTTATTCAGGGTGTTTATTGTGATTGTTTTGTTTTACGGCATATCAACCCTTTTCGGATTATTTAATGCTGAATCAGTTTATTTCGGAAAACGTGTTTTATGCTTCTAAGTATTTTTTCATGGAGTTTGATTGGATTGTTTCGTTTGACTTGAACACTTGTTATGTAACGGATGTCTGGGACCATCCGATACATAACGGTTAAAATAAAACTTTTTAAGAAACTCGAAAGGAGGGCGATTTTTTGTTTACAAAGTAAAGTGATTGTGGGGGAGATCGCATATTTTGCTGGAATGGGATATTCCTTTGCGAGAACAAAGAAAGATTGGAATGTCCTGGAAAAAACAATTATGGTCAAGGCTGGAACGTGTAAAGACACGTGCAATAAACAAAAACAATAGTCGCCCGACTAAGAGAAAATGGGTTACTGGAGATCTGGGTCAAATGCAAGCAATGTATTTTGTAAACAAAGCTAAAACTTGCCTGGGAATCGAAGAATCGATTATCGACAGTAAATGAATTAACCAATCAAATGCAAGCCAGTGGAGATCGTAATTGTGAAAAAATGCGGGAACAAAAAAATCCTGTGAATATAATGATGTGATTTTTGGAGTCAGAGAGCAGAAGTAGGTCTGAGGACCGCTGAAGGACGTGCGATTGTCGAAGTGAAATCGCGTTTTCCCCCTCCGATCACTCAATGAAAGGAAAGCCAAGCCGCAGAAATGAACAATTTGATAAAATGCATGTAAGGCTTTAGTTAAAAATATATTTTTATATAAAAAGCAATCGTGACTTACGTCTTTCCTTTATGTTTTGAGTTACGCCTGATCGTTATGTGCATATCAAAACTTTGTTTCAGATACCGTCGTTGTTATGACAAGATCGACAATTGATAAGTCAGCTTGAATGAAAAAATGCCCAGTCAAGGAGGAAATAACCATGCTGTCTTAGCAGTTGCCATGACAACCGTTTAGCTCAGATCGTAAACAAGTAAAACTAGCGGACGATCAAGGAAATTGACGGCTACTACGTTTTTGTTACAAACCTAACTACGACCGTTCCCAACCTGGGGTCCTGTGCAACGTAACACACTTTCCGGGTTATTTTAAGCTTAATTCAGCCATTTTGGTAAAAGCTGAGCATGGCCTACGTAAATAGAAGTCCGTTTCTACTAAAGTCACGTTACCTGCTGACGTCGCGAAATAAAATGATCACGGTTAAGCAATATATGACTCTTATGAGGATAGGCATGTTCTGTTTTAATTCTTAAAAAAAAAAATGCCGAGGGATTTATAAAACTGGTCCAAAAGTGACTGTATTAGAGGAATCATGTATATAAACCTACACGCGCCATTGCTTGGTGTCTGTGAACACGTGCAAAATATCAGCAGCAGCATGTGAAGATATTAGCATCAGTAGCCAAAAAAAATACTTAAATGAGGAAGTGTGCGCGAGAAGGAAAAGGGGGGGGGAAGAAAAAAGAAAAAAAAAACGTAGCACATGCTCGGGATAAAAAAAGGCAGTCGACATCGAAGAAAATGGATGTGTAACTGCCGAGGAATTTAGAAAACTGGTCCAAAAGTGCCTTACACGAGCGATTGCTTGGTGTATACGTCATAGTGCAACGTACGTAGACCCGCAGGAACAAACCAACAAAGGAAATAAATAAATAAAAGTCCATTTATTTAGGATAAACAATAAACACATATAAACAAAATTACTTTTAACATTTTTTAAACATTTTACTAAATTTTTAACGTTAGAATTATTAGTTATTATATTGTACCTAATAAAGGGTGACCCCAAATATAACAAAAGCTAAATGGAGGCCATCTAGAACATATGCTGTAGAACGGATAAAAAAGGCCAAAGACTCTAGTGTTTTGATGTGATGTTTTGAATATAATAAGACCGATAGCCATTAGTCGCGTGCTCTCGTGTAATGAATGAATGTGTGAATGTAGGATTCACATGAAATTCTTAAAGATAAACTAAAATGACCGAAAAATGGGCTGAAATGACTTAAATAAATAAAAAGTAAATGACTTAGAATGACTTTAATGAACTTAAGGATGAATTGAATGACCTTAAGAATGACTTGAATTCTTAAAAAATAACTGGAATCCTTCAAAAACAACTTGAATGATCTGGAGAATGACTTGAATGGCTTTGAGACTGACTGATTGTAAAGTGGGTGATCATTTTAAATTAAATTAATACAGAAAAGTGATCCCCCACTTCATATCACAATAAGTACAGAATATAGTAAGAACAGATACTACACTTTGATCTTGGCCAAAAGGCCAAGAAAAGGGTATTTATTTGCTCCCCCACCGAGCAAATTAGGAACAAAGCCGATTTTTAAAGTAAGGAGTGAAGGAGAAATGGGGGCCAGCTCCCCGGGGAGTAGAGGAGCTGGATAGTGACGATTGGTATGAAGGGTTGCCCCTACATTGATCAAGGTCTTATATGTGGGGTTTCCCCCACATATGGTCTTGGCTTGCAGTATCTGCCGGAACAGATGGTATTTATTTGCTCCCCCACCGAGCAAATTAGGCACAAGGCCAATTTTTAATGTGAGGAGTGAAGGGAGGGGAAAGGGAAAAAGGGGACCAGCTCCCGAGAGGTGGGAAATGGGAGCTGGTTAAAGGTCAGGTATGTGGGGTTGCCCCCACATCTGGTCTTTGCTTGCAGTATCTGCCGGAACAGATGGTATTTATTTGCTCCCCCACCGAGCAAATTAGGCACAAGGCCGATTTTTAATGTGAGGAGTGAAGGGGAAATGGGGACCAACTCCCCGGGGAGTAGGGGAGCTGGATAGTGACAATTGGTATGAAGGGTTGCCCCTACATTGACCAAGGTCTTATATGTGGGGTTGCCCCCACATATGGTCTTTGCTTGCAGTATCTGCCGGAACAGATGGTATTTATTTGCTCCCCCACTGAGCAAATTAGGCACAAGGCCGTTTTTAATGTGAGGTAAAAACCAGCTCCCCTAAAAGGGGTCACTCTGGTTACCAAAAATAATAATTGTCCCAGTATAGAGGGTTTCCCCTCCATTGACTGGTACAAATTATCTTAAGTGCAGCATCTGCCGGAACAGATGGTATTTATTTGCTCCCCCACCGAGCAAATTAGGCACAAGGCCAATTTTTAACGTGAGGAGTGAAGGGAGGGGGAAGGGAAAAAGGGGACCAGCTCCCGAGAGGTGGGAAATGGGAGCTGGTTAAAGGTCAGGTATGTGGGGTTGCCCCCACATCTGGTCTTTGCTAGTCATAGCTAGTCATAGCTTGCAGCATCTGCCGGAACAGATGGTGTTTATTTGCTCCCCCACTGAGCAAATTAGGCACAAGGCCGTTTTTAATGTGAGGTAAAAACCAGCTCCCCTAAAAGTAGGCAAAAAGGGGGCACTCTGGTTACCAAAAATAATAATTGTCCCAGTATAGAGGGTTTCCCCTCCATTGACTGGTACAAATTATCTTAAGTGCAGTATCTGCCGGAACAGATGGTATTTATTTGCTCCCCCACTGAGCAAATTAGGCACAAGGCCGTTTTTAATGTGAGGTAAAAACCAGCTCCCCTAAAAGGGGTCACTCTGGTTACCAAAAATAATAATTGTCCCAGTATAGAGGGTTTCCCCTCCATTGACTGGTACAAATTATCTTAAGTGCAGTATCTGCCGGAACAGATGGTGTTTATTTGCTCCCCCACTGAGCAAATTAGGCACAAGGCCGTTTTTAATGTGAGGTAAAAACCAGCTCCCCTAAAAGGGGTCACTCTGGTTACCAAAAATAATAATTGTCCCAGTATAGAGGGTTTCCCCTCCATTGACTGGTACAAATTATCTTAAGTGCAGTATCTGCCGGAACAGATACTACACTTTGATCTTGGCTGAAAGGATGAGAAAAGCTTAAAAAGCTAAGAACAGCATCTATTAACAACAGACCTTTGATCTTAACCAAAAAGGCCAAGCACAAAAGTGTTACGGACAGACCGACAGACGGACAGACAGACCGACGGACTGACGGACCGACGGACCGACAGAGGACTTATAGAGTCACTTGCACGTGACTAATGAACTAGTTATGACCAAAGTTTTATTTCATTCGGACAAAACACTAAGAAAGGGGGCCCAATTAGAGTTGGGGCCCGTTTTTTTTGGTCACCCTGTATATAGTAGCACTTTCGACAAGTAAAAATAAAATGACTGAGCTAAATTTGAAACCAAAAATATATAGCTCTCAAGTCTTTGAAAATAATTAAAAATGACCTTGTCTAACCTAGGAATGTAAATTGGTCGAGTCGATTACTCCTTCCAAGGGCAACTGTTTTGTTTTCAATTTTAAACCCATAGCGGCAGCGTGCTACATGTCCAAATACGCTATGTAACAAATTTAAACTCTGGAGACCAAATATTCACAGAGGAGTTTGGTAGAGACTTTTCGGACACACACACACCGTCAATCTAACTAAGTTGCAGGGGTACTATGTAGGGAGTTTAGCAGCAAGATGTCTGTTCACATTACCTAAACAATATTTGGTCGTTTGACATCATTATATGTACACTTAAGTACGTATATTCCTTCCATTTTATAAGCTAATATTAGTTTATTACATTTTCACCTCAAACAAGGCATATTGCCACTTTGATGTAGGGGGCTACTATCAGGGACCTAAGTTCCAGGGGTACTATCTGGGGAGATGAGCAGCAAGATGTCTGTTCACATTACACTTGAACTTCTGCATGTCAGTACAGTCGGGAAGCAGGAAACCGGAAGATTCCAAAGTCCTGCAGTTCTGGGGAAAAAGCTATTAGAGTAAAAGGCTTTCTTACATCTAGGGATCTCAACTTCGATCCAAATCCAAAAATTAAACCAAAAAAACAAACAAACAAACAAACAAACAAAAAAAACAGTCGATCATTTCACAAATTTTCATGCTGCCACTATTTATTAAGCTTTCAAAATTTTGTGTGTAATAGAGCGCGTACGTGCGCATGGGGAAATTTTATTAGCAGCTGTAAGATAGCTGGTTTGCAAGGATCTAGCCATCAGTAGCCGAAAAATTAGGAAGTATGCGCGAGAAAAAAAAAGAATTGAATTTTATAAATTTCTTTGTAGAAAATAAATATGGAGTGAATAAGATTTCCAGACTACATCTCGATTTAGTAATTTTTGTTTTTATTCAATTTTCATCCGCAAACAAGGCACAGTGCCACTTTGAAGTAGGGAGCTACTATCAGGGACATAAGTTGCAGGGGTATTATGAAGGGAGTTGAGCAGCAAGATGTCTGTTCACATTACATTTGAACTTCTGCATGTCAGTACAGTTGGGAAAGCAAAATCCCGGAAGGGAGTTCCAAAGTCTTACAGTTCTGGGGAAGAAACTATTGGAGTAGAAGGCTTTTTTACATCTAGGGATCTAAACTGTGAAGGGGTGGGACTTTGCTGCTTGTCGGGTTTGTCGGGGTTATTTACGTCGATGAGGTACAAGTGCTTGTAGTTCATCAGAGCATTCACCATTAAAGTACTTCTAGAACAGGCAGAGAGATGCAACATTCCAGGAGCGAGAGACTAGTAGCAGATGCACCAACCAAAATATGACAACAGGATAATTTCAGGCGTAAGTAGCTTCTAGCACGGTAGAGAGAGCCCACCTTCTTTGCAGCAGCCTTGGCAATGCTCTCAATATATATATATATATATATATATATATATATATATTCACTCTTTCATTCCACCATAAACGAACATTTCTGTTAAAATCTGAGGAAGCTACATGACGGTCAAAAAACGGTCGTGTAGCTGAAACAATAATGTAACTAAACAGAAAAATATGGTAATAAAAAATGAAACGTATATATATATATATATATATATATATATATATATATATTACATCGTTTAACACCACCATCAATGTATCCCGCCAATTCTGTGGAACACACTCATCCCGCCAAACAGTTTGGCAGGGCTTAAAAGCCACCTTCGTGCGGCCCATCACTGATTTGTTTTCATGATTCTGTATATCTAGTTTTTTTTTATTTTTTAATTTTTTTTTTTAATATATGTGCTATATCAAATAATGGCAATGTTCGAAAAGGAATTTGCTGCCATCATGTGTGTATGTATGTATGTATGTATGTATGTATGTATGTATGTATGCATGTATGTCTGCCTAAAACTTTCGACAGAAATGATAAAATTTCACGAGATCAGTATCGTTTTAAAGCTCCACCCTTCGGACGACAAATATCGAAAAATTGGCTAAAAACATTAATTCTTTCATCTTCAACTCGGCATTTTTCTACAAGGAGGAGTCGCTTTTTTTCGCCGATATTTTCGAAAGTCATCCCCGCTTTCGATTGCCTAGCTTTAATTTAGACCTTCGCCACTTCCGGTTTGGCGATGGACGCAACGGCAAGGACGTCACGTTTTTTTTTCATATTCTTTTCCTCCTTTCTATAAATTTATGATATTTTTTACTAGAATATCTTGTCCTTTACTTTTCCATGTTTAAGCTTAACCATATTACTTTTTATGCTCGCATTTTTCTATTGTAATAACATTATATAATCAATTCTTAATGCTGCAATATTTTAAGTTAAAAATTTATTATATTTTTTACTAGAATATCTTGTCCTTTTCTTTTCCAGTTTTAACAACTAGTCCTTTACTTTTCCATGTTTAAGCTTAACCATATTACTTTTCATGCTCGCATTTTTCTATTGTAATAACACACACACACACACACACACACACACACACACACACACAACACATCTCTCTCTCTCTCTCTCTCTCTCTCTCTCTGTATATATATATATACCATATTAATATTTTTTCACAAAAATTTTAATATATTAAAATATATTAGACTTCAGTTCATATACCAATAAAAATAAAAATTAAAATTAATTGACTCATAATTATCAGTTTTTATAATCGAGCATGCAAATAATATTATCACAAAATCGAGACAATGAAAATAAAAAATTATAGCATAAAATTGTGTATTTCGGACAATTTCAAAAATTATATATACTAGCATTTCAGCCCGGCGTTGCCCGGGTGTTTGGATGTGTATGTTGAGCAAAAAAAAAAAAGTGGTAGTAGGAAGGCAGGCTCAAACTCGTACCGCAAAGGAGGAAAAGAACCTAACGTTTATGCTGTTACAACCGCCGCCAAACCGGAAGCGACATTTTTTAAAATTAAGGCTAGACAATCTAAAGGAGAGGATAACTTTAAAAAATATCGGCGAAAAAAGTGACCCTCCCCCCTGTAGAAAAACCTAACGTTTATGCTATTACGACAGGGAATAGCTTTTTCCCTTGCTGCACTTTGGAATTCCTCCACTCCCCCGGGCCTCTGCTTCCCGGACTGTACTGATATGTAGAAATTCAAGTGTAATGTGAACAAACATCTCGCAGCCCAGCTCCATAAATAGTATCCCTGCAAATCTGGTCCCAAATAGTGACTCCCTCACGACTAAGTAGCCTGTGCTTTGTTTGGGTGAAGCGTCAAAAAAAAAAATAGCTTACATTACACATCCATCTTATAATTTTCATATAATTTCTCTCCATGCAATACATGTCTTCAACTTTGACCTTTACTCCTGATCTGAAATGGAACACGTACATCAAGTCTGTTGCCAAGGTCGCTGGAAAGCTGGTGGGATCCTTCTACCGCTCCAGAAGATACTGATGCAATTCTCTATCTATATAAAAGCCAAGTACGTCCAAGGATGGAATACTGTTGCCATATCTGGGCAGGAGCTGCTAAAAACAGCCTATCCTGCCTTGACAAAGTACAAAATAGACTTTGTGGCTTAGTGGGGGATGCCCTTTTCTCTACCCTGCAACCTCTCTCCCACAGAAGAGACGTTGCGAGCCTATCCTTGTTTTATCGTTATTTCCATGGCAGGTGTTTGTCTGAACTCCAATCTCTGGTCCCCCCCTCGCCAATCTTTCACTAAAAACACCCGTCTAGCTTAATCCACTGTGAAAAATTTCCCCCACTCTATATCTGTGCCTAAATCAAAACGCGGATTCCATGAACAAAGCTTCTTTCTTAGAACTGCACGCCTGTGGAACTCTGTTCCGTCTGCCTGCTTCCCTCCGGACTACAACTTGGATGTCTTCAAGTCCAATGTTAACAAATTCCTAATGAACCGCCCCCTTAAGTAAACACTCCATCAAATCTCCACACTAACGTAATATACTTGCAATAACCCTTATCCCTGAGTGGCTTCCGGGCCTTGATAAGTGGTGATCACTGTGTAAAAAAAAAAAAAAAGAATCTCTTTTGCACAGTTCACCAGGAATATTAGTTAGGTAGGACTTCAGGTTCTTCTTCATAAGCCCTATAGCACCTATAATAACTGGTATGATTGATATCTCCCTAAGATTCCAGTTTCTTTTCATATCATACATGAAACCTTGATATTTGGTCTGTTTCTCCCTTTCAGCTCTGTTCAGATCTCCATCATTAGGGACACTCACTTCAACCAAGATTGTAACTCTCTCTGACTTATTCCATATAACATATAACTATGTCAGGTTTCACAGCAGTATTTTAGGGATTACATGGTCGTAATGCGTGGTATATAAGTCATTTCCAATATTTTACCGTCGTGCATTTTTACGTGATTTACAAGGCCTGCCCTGGACAACAGAGCCCGGTCACACAACTCACAGATCCATAGGGACACTCACTTCAATCAAGGTTGCAACTCTCTCTGACTTGTTCAGGTTGATGTTCGCAGGATTTGCTGGTCCATTAGATGTTTAATTTCTTACAGATGGTCCAGTGGACAAAGCTTCTTTCTTAGAACTGCACGCCTGTGGAACTCTGTTCCGTCTGCTTGCTTCCCTCCGGACTACAACTTGGATGTCTTCAAGTCTAATGTTAACAAATTCCTAATGAACCGCCCCCTTAAGTAAACACTCCATCAAATCTCCATACTAACGTAAGGTACTTGCAATAACCCTTATCCCTGAGTGGCTTCCGGGCCTTGATAAGTGGTGATCACTGTGTAAAAAAAAAAAAAATATAACTATGTCAGGTTTCACAGCAGCATTTTCAAGGTAGGTGGCTGTAGGGATTACATGGTCGTAATGTATGGTATATAAGTCATTTCCAACTGTTCTTTCAGGTTTATGTTCGCAGGATTTGCTGGTCCATTAGATGTTTAATTTCTTACAGATGGTCCAGTGGAGGTACTGTTTTTAGCTGTCAGACCTAGTAACATGCAATTTGCTATGAATTATATCTCATCCACAAAACAGTTAAATTCAGAAATAATTAATTAATATCCATTTAAAGAATAAAATCCAGTTTATTTAGAGGCGTTTCAGTGTGTACTTCTCCATGTGTCTTTTAAAAACTATTAGACCTAGGAACATGCAATTTGTTATGAATAATATTTCGTCTATGAAACAGTTAGATGCAGGAATAATTAATTAATATTCACTTAAATAATATTATTCCGTTTATTTAGAGACTATTCTGGGTGCCCGGCATTCCTGGGTGTTTGGAGGTGTGTGTCAAGCAAAAAAAAAAAAGTGGTAGTAGTGGCTCGAACCCATACTGCAAAAGAGGAAAAGAATGTGAAAAAAAATGTGACGTCTTTGCCATTGCATCCATCGCCAAATCAGAAATGGTGAAGGTTTAAATTAAGGCTAGTCAATTGAAAAAAGCAGTTGAATTTGAAAAATATCGGGGAAAATAAGCAACCCCTCCTTGTGGAAAAGTGCCCAGTTGAGAGTGAAGGAATTAATGTTTTTAGCCAATTTTTCAATATTTGTCGTCTGAAAGTTCGAGCTTCAAAATGATACCAACCTCGTGAAAAGCCGTCGCCTCTGTTGAAAGTTTTAGGCAGACAAGCATACATACATACATACATACATACATACATACATACATACATACGTACATACATACATACATACATACATGCATACATACAGGTGACATTTATATAATAGATGTTTTAGTTTGTGTGATTCTGTCTTTTAAAGCTGTTAAACCTAGGAACATGCAGTTTGCTAAGAATTATATCTCATGAAACAGTTAAATGCAGGAGTAATTAATTAATATTCTTTAAAAGAATATGATTCCATTTATTTAGAATTTTTTTTTTTAATTTTTATTTTCTTTCTTTGAAGATTGTAATGCTGGGTATGGCACAGCCAAACCAGCTGCCAATATTGCCCTGCTTTTTATTGAAACCAACCGAGAGCTCTTTTTAGCATCCTTGCTGTTCCCTTAAGTGCAATTGTCTGGATCTCTTTTGCACTTGGTTCAACAGGAATATTAGTTAGGTAGGACTTCAGGTTCTTCTTCATAAGCCCTGTGGCACCTATACTAACTGGTATGACTGATATCCGTTGCCAAGGCCGCTGGAAAACGGAAGACAATTCCACAGACGTGCAGTTCTAAGAAAGAAGCTTTGTTCATGGAATCTACGTTTAGGTTTAGGCACAGATAAAGAGTGGGGGAAATTATTGATAGTGTTTACAGCTAGACGAGTATTTCTTGTGAAAGTTTGGCGAGGGGGGACCATAGATTGAAGCTCAGTTGAACACTTTCCATGAAAATAACGATACATCAGAGACAAACTCGCAACATCTCTTCTGTGAGATAGAGGTTGCAAGGAGGAGAAAAGGACATCTCCTACGAGGCTACGAAGTCTATTTTGAACTCTATCAAGGCAGGACAAGTCATTTCTAGCAGCTCCTGCCCAGATGTGGCAACAGTATTCCATCCTTGGACGTACCTGGCTCTTATATAGATAGAGAATAGCATCAGCAGTGAGATATCTACCGGATCGATAGAAAGATCCCACCATTTTTCCAGCGGCCTTGGCAACGGATATCAGTCATACCAGTTATTATAGGTGCCACAGGGCTTATGAAGAAGAACCTGAAGTCCTACCTGACTAATATTCATAGTCCTTTCTAGCAGCTCCTGCCCAGATGTGGCAACAGTATTCCATCCTAGGACGTACCTGGCTCTTATATAGGTAGAGAATTGCATCAGCAGTGAGATATTTAGTCAAATAACTACCCAGTGTTATTTTTATTCCGGCCTATGAGTTAAAGATTTTAGTAGACATCGACAGGCAAAGGTACGACTTTGTAAGGAGTAGACATCCTGCACTGATGATTCTCGAAAGGATGAAACACTAGTGTCTATAGGTATTTAATAGTTATTATCTATATATCTATAAATGTGAATGTGTCCCTGTGTCTGCGTATGTGTCTGTCTGTGTGTCTAGACACTTGAAATTTTAGATATAGGTTCCTTGGACATGGATCTAACTTAATAACTTGATTTGAGCTCAAAACAATAAATTTTAATGGGTCATAATAGGGATCAAATTAAAAAAAAATTGACCGTTTCCTTTTTTTTTTTTTGCTCAGCATACACCTACAAACACCCCGGGAAACGCCGAGCACCCATGCTAGTATATCTATAAAAGTGAACGTGTCTGTGTGTCTGTGTGTGTACATTTCCCTACGCAAATAACTCTGTCAATTTTTAGTCTACAGACTCGAAATTTGATATACAGGATACTGAGATTATGGAAAATCGATGTGATCGGGTTTCCGTGAGAAATTTGGCTGTTAAGGGGTCAAAGTGCAACGATTTGACCTTTGAGAACTCGACAAAACTCCTCCGACAATTTTCGGTCTAAACACTTGAAATTTTAGATATAGGTTCCTTGGACATGGATCTAACTTAATAACTTAATCAGAGTCCCAAACAATAAATGTTAAGGGGTCATAATAGGGGTGAAACTTAAAAAAATTGACCGTTGTTTTTGCTCAGCACACACCTCACACCCGGACAACGCCGGGCACCCATGCTAGTATATATATATATATATATATATATATATATATATATATATATATATATATATATATATATAGTAAGTTATAAAATATATATGGCGATTAAACTACACTGAATATTCTGCGTTTCATCCACTCTAGGACTCTTCATATATATATATAATAATTTATATTATATATAATAATTTATTAATTTATTTTTTTCCCCGCTTGAAATCACTTTTTCTAATTAAGCCGATGATGAAGGTTCTCATATCGGATTTCTCTCGTTTTACTATTAGGTCCCATTTGACTAGGGACAGACTTCTCTTTGGGCTACTGCACTGCCCGAACCCCCCCCCCCAAAAAAAAAACGATTTTCATTATTTCAGCTGTTTTGAAAACTTTCCAATCGGATTATATGCATCGTTACGCTGGACTTATTTTGGAATACATTCTATCTAAAGACCTATTTTGCATTTTCGATCAATTTGAGAGGAATTTCATTCAAGCTGAAATATTATGTGCGGTTTGTTTTTATATTAGTTTTTTTACATATCAAATATTTTTCATTTTTTATTTGGCAATTTATAACTACAATAAATTGCGGTTTCACTTAATGCCTTAACTAGCAAATTCTAGCATTGCTACAAATATAATTTGCTGATTTCTTTACGTCCTCTGTTGAGAAGAATAATAAGAATAGCATTCTTTGAAACTCCGCGGAATAAGGACTGTGTAAATTGTTTTTTGGAGTATTCAGTCGAACAATAAATTTTGATTGTAAAGTTTAACATACAGTTTTCATTTTCCTTCTCTTATATATATACATATATATATATACATATATATATATATATATATATATATATATATACATATATATATTACAGTTTTCATTTTCCTTCTCTTACATATAATTGTGTGTATATATATATATATATATATATATATATATATATATATATATATATTACAAAAATAGTTTAATAATCATATATATATATCTATATATGTATATGTATGTATTACAAAAAATAACTTTTTTTAAATACCTACGGACACTAGGAATCATCAGTGCAGGGTGACACGATCGGGAGATTCAAATCCGGCCACGAAACCATCTCTGACTCCACTAGCAAAGAACAAAGATCACGGCCAATCTCAACCGCGAAAAATATCGTTGAAATCTAAACATTAATTGTTAAATGTCGTAACATCCGGCCCAAGAGAAATCCAAAAACGATTAAATTTAATTCTATTTTTATTTCAGTTAAAAACGAATGTGATTTTATTTCACAAGAGAATTTTTTAAATAAAAATTTAAAATTAAGATCGACTTTCTATTTCAACTTTAAACTGCAAACAATAAGATCCGAGTTTCTTAAAGGGGGTGACATAATTATTACAATAATATTTTTTAAATACCTACAGACACTAGTGTTTCATCTCCCCCCTCTCTCTCTCTCTTTCTATGAATATATATATATATATATATATATATATATATATCATACACATACACACACAACACACACACACGCACACACACACAACACACACACACACACACACACACACACACACACACACACACACACACACACACACACACATATATATATTAGTCTTTATTAAAAATAGAACATTATCGACCATGTTTTAATCTCTTAATTGAAAATTTTTATTTGAAAAATTCTCTCATGAAATAAAATCCCATTCGGTTTTAAACTCACTGAAATAAAAATAAAATTGAATTCAATCGTTTTTGTGTTTCATTCAAATATGCCCACTTGAGTTTTCAAACTTGTACAAGTGGAGCAGCTGGTTATTTTAACAAAAGAGCAGTGACGTCAAAAATCAAATGACGAAAAAAACAAAAACAAACAAAAACAAAACAAAAAAAAAAGAAAATGGCGCTAGCGAAAAAATAAATATCACAAGAAAGAAAAAATGGCGGTATCATTGAAACCAATGAAACGAAATGCCCATTCTGTAATTTTATTGGCTAATATTGATGCGAACGCGAATTTACAAAGTCAGTTAGAATACATTTAGAGTCACAGGGAGCAAGTCACAGGAATTGTAAGGAACTATCGTGATGCTCATCTTGCTTAAATAGTCCGTGACAAGGATGGAGTTATGGGACTGTTGCATTTGCCAAATTTTCAGTTCCTTGTCAATAATTGTGTGACAGTTCCCACACTGACATCAAACTGTGTAGTATTGTCTCTATAGACACACAACGGTCCTTATTCATGAAATTCTTTATTTGGCCAATCAACTCTGGTGTTCTGACTTCTTTACTCCTCCTATACTTCTCATCATGTCTCATAGATTGCCTGCCTTCCTTGAATCTCTTATGCCACTCAAAAGCTGATGGATTCATGCAAGATGGTCCAAAATCAGTCTCAAGTATTCCATACGTTTCTGTGGCATTTTAAAGTGTTCTCACGTCCACATTAAATTCTTGAAATTCACCAGCTGTGAAAATCAGGCTTTGGTAAGGTGTATTCCAATTCCTGCTATAGCTGTTCATTTGAACCTGAAATCATAAAAATTGGTAGAGCGTCTCATAGGATGCGTTGCAGTAACATTTAAACATTTTTTTTATTACATTTTCACCCCAAACAAGGCGCAATGCCACTATGTTGTAGGGGGGCTACTATCAGGGACATAAGTTGCAGGGATACTATGTAGGGAGTTGAGCAGCAAGATGTCTGTTCACATTACACTTGAACTTCTGCATGTCAGTACAGTTGGGGAAGAAATAACCCGGAGGGAATTACAGAGTCTAGCAGTTCTGGGGAAGAAACTATTATTTATTCAAAGTGTAGGGTCAGACTATCTTTGCTGTCCACTCTCTACAGCAAAGATAGGAAGGACCATAGTCTGACCCCAACAAGAAGGGCAGAAACACACCCATGAAGATATTTGGTGTTATTTACAGACATTTCATCCGCTCGGGAAACATGTAACCAAAATGAACTGCGAAAATGCGTCTATACGTTCTGAACACATTTTAAATATATTTGAAATATTTTACACTTTGAATAATTTCTGAAGAGGACGCTAAACAGAACGTCTGAAACGCGTAAAAAACTATCTCAATGATTTCAAAACATTATTACAATGATCTAAATATGATACCTTTGTATATGAAAAATCAAAACACAGAATAAAAAAATAATGTTAAAAAATACATAGCAATTGTTGGCGACCTTTCTTTTTTAAATATATATATATATATATATATATATATATATATATATATATATATATATATATATATTTAAAAAAGAAAGGTCGCCAACAATTGCTATGTATTTTTTAACATTATTTATATATATATATATATATATATATATATATATATATATATATATTATTTTTAAAACAGTAATCTACGTACACGCGTGTTTCGAGGTCGTTACATCTCGTCAGCGTAGTTCAACTGTTTCTAGGGATCGAACCTCAGACCAGGTTTAACACAGTCCGGTGCCTTAACTGTTAGGCCACACACCCTAGATTAATTTTACTGTTTATTTTTATCGCTTATAAATTTAGATTTGTTATTGTTGTTTTTTCAAGCGATACATATTTGCTTAGAAAGTCGCCCTTTTAATTTGTTTGGACGTATATAACATTTTTATTTATTTATTATTTTTAAATCAGTAATCTACGTACACGCGTGTTTCGAGGGCGTTTTTAAAAATAATAAATAAATAAAAATGTTATATACGTCCAAACAAATTAAAAGGGCGACTTTCTAAGTAAATAAAAAAAATGAGCTTCGAGGCGGAGGCAATATTAACCGTATGTATCACTTGAAAAAAAAACAACAATAACAAATCTATCTATCTATCTATCTATCTATCTATCTCTCTCTCTCTCTCTCTCTCTCTCTCTCTCTCTATATATATATATATATATATATATATATATATATATATATATATATATATATAGGAGTGAGAGACAAGTAGCAGATGCACCACTGTGACAGCAATACTCCATACATTTTTTTTACATGGAGGTCCCCACTTATCAAGGCCCAGAGGCCACTCGGGGATAAGGGTTCTTGTGTGTACAGTAGTCAATGGGATAGTATCGTAGTAATAGTTAGTATTGGAGATTTGACAAGGTGTCATTACTTAAGGAGGTGGTTTATCAGGAATTTGTTTATGTTGGACTTGAAGACATCCAAGTTAAAGTCGGGTGGGAAACAGGCAAGCGGCAGAGAGCTCCACAAGCGTGCACTTCTAAGAAAGAAGCTTTGTTCATGGTATCTACGTTTTGATTTAAGCACGGATAAAGAATGGGGAAAATTATTGACTGTGGATTCGGCTAGACGGGTGTTTTTTGTGAAAGATTGGCGAGGGAGGGCCAGAGAATGGAGCTCAGACGAGCACTTTCCATGGAAATAACGATAAAAAAAAGACAGGCTTGCAACGTCTCTTCTGTGGGAGAGAGGTTGCAGGGAAGAGAAAAGGGCATCCCCCACCAAGCCACGAAGTCTATTTTGTACTCTGTCAAGGCAGGATAGGCTGTTTTTAGTTGTTGTACCTCGCGTTCAAGATCTGAGGAGAGAGAATCAGAGAGAACATTGTCATTTACGGCCTTTGATGTGTTGCTGTAGATTGTCGTGTCATCAGCATAGATGTCAACGAATGATTTAAGTATGTGTTTTAGGAGATCATTAATGTAGATCAAGAAGAGAGTTGGGCTCAGGATGGACCCCTGAGGGACTCCAGCATTAATACTGTGGGCCTTTGATTTCTGTCCATCAACCACTACTCTTATGAACCTATCGGAGAGAAATGATTTAATGATTAATGTAGATCAGGAAGAGAGTTGGGCCTAGGATTGACCCCTTAGGGACTCCAGCATTTATATTGCAGGCCTCCGATTTTTGTCCATCTACCACTACTCTTATGAACCTATCGGAGAGAAATGATTTAATGATTGAGAAAACATTTTCAGTTATACTGTAGCTGGAAATCTTGTGAAGTAGGTCCTTATGCCATACCTTATCGAAGGCCTTTGATATGTCAAGAGCAATTGCCCTAAGAAATGAAGCCTTTGTCAAGAGATTCACTAATTCTATGAGATATAACCGTTAGCACGTCTGCTGTAGATCTGGCAGAACGGAAACCATATTGCATGTCACTAAAAAGGTTATTTCTGCTGAGGTGGTTGACTATTTCTCTATTTAATATGGATTCCAGCACCTTACTCATGACACACAGGAGAGTTATTGGTCTGTATTGAGAGGGAGATGACTTATCACCTGAATTCTTAAATACAGGGCATACTGATGAGGTTTTCCAGGGTGTTGGAAAGCACTTCTCCTTAAGGCAATGCTTAAACAGTTTTGTAAGTATGGGAGCAAGTTCTGGTTGAAGCTTTTTCAGCACTATAACTGGAATGCCATCAGGGCCAGTTACTTTACTGGAATCTAGGTTCTTGATTAGCTTGGCGACCTCACGCACAGATATTTGTATGTTGCATAGCGTGTTGTCTGTTATAGGAGGAAATACAGGGAGTTGATGGTCATTGTCGCATAGGGTAGAATTAGCTGCAAAGTTATTGGCAAATAGTCTGGCCTTGTCTGATATTAACGAGATGACCTCAGGTTCATTGATGATAGTTGGGATAGAATCCACGCTTCTGTTCAAGATCCTGCTTGCTATTTGCCAGAACTGGTGGGAACCAAGCCACTGCTCAGCTACTTTGGATTTAACAGACTGAGCATATAGCTCTCTTGCATGTTTTATTACTCTTTTACAGTGGTTGCTGGCAGTCCTGAAAGCAGCTTTAGTTTCCATACATCTATTACGTTGGTAGCTATGGAAAAAGTGATTTCTGTGCGCGATGGCAGCAGCACATTCAGGGGAGAACCATGGCTGGCTGTTAGGTTTTTGTTGGAATTTTTTGGATGGCATGAATCGGTCTATGCTTACAATTAACCATTCAGTCAGGTCTGATACTATAGAGAACTCATCCTTTTTAAACATGGAATGCAGAGGTAGATCAGATATGAATGTACGGAAGCTATCCCAGTCCGCCATAGAGTATCGGTATACGGTACGATGGAGAGGTACGTCTGTAGACTTATTATATTTCATTTTTATCTTAACTGATACAACGGAGTGGTCGGAAGATCCCAGAGGAGATAGAACGGCACATGAGCATAGCTCAGGGGAAGTGGAAAGAAAAAGGTCTAGAAGGCTTGCGTACTAACTGGTAGTATCAGGCAAACGGGTGGGCTCGCGAACAATCTGAATGAGGTCATAGGCAATGGCAAAATCATGACAGAACCTCTCCTCATCATCAGTCTTATTTGAGTGGGTCAGCCATTCCACATTATGGACATTGAAGTCACCGCAAATGTGAATGTTAGCCACGGGATTAGCAGACAGGATGTGGTCAATTTTCTCCGATATACTCTTAAAGATAGTAACTCCGCTGTTGTGGGGGTGATAGAGGGCAAATATAAATGCGGTGGTGTAAGCAAGTGCAACCCGGAAGCACATATAAGGTAAATTAGGGTCTCCATGGGCGAATGGTGGCCTTGTAGAGATACAGGATACTCTCAGAGCACGGTAGAGAGAGCCCATCTTATTCGTAGCAATGGTTGTATAGAGTGGTTTCCTGGGTAAATCTAATGAAACTCGCATGACTATTAAAGAGTGCTCAATGCAGGACAGAGCTGGTTTATAGTATGTTTATTATACAAACATTATTGGTTACATATAAAAAAACGAATGTAATCCTGACTCTCTTTTTTTGGTCTTATGAAGTGTTATCCTTGAATTCAGATTCCTTTTCTGATCTGAAACAAAGAAAGGGTGTCAGTCGCTGGATTGAACTTATTTCCCCCCTATTATTTGCATATATTTATGTAGTGAAAATTGTTTGAATAAAATTAATTCATTAGTTAGTTAGTTAGTAGATGGAATTAATAATTTTATAATTTACATAAAAATTAATAATTTTATTATATCATAATTAGGATCATTTAATTCTTTCTAACTCAACAATAAACAACAACATATGCAAATAATAAATAAAATATTTATCAATATTCAAATTTTATTTTTAGCTGCAATATTTTAAGTCTAAAAAATTCTTATTTTTTACTTTACTAGAATATCTTGTTCTTTACTTTTCCAGGTTGAATTTCTTGTCCTTTACTTTTCCAGGTTTAATAAAATCTTAAGAATATTACTTTTCATGCGCGCATTTTTCCATATAATCCATGATTTTTCCAGGCATTACTATTGTATTAATATATAAATTTATAATATTTATTAATGATTGTCAAACAAAATTACCTCTCAAACACACATTTATGCAATATTTATCATTCAATCACAGTAGTTCCGAGCCAGGGTCTCTACCGAGACTACGGTTCATGAATTCGTGATCTGTATAGAGCGTAAAATAACAAAAAAGAAGATGGCACTCGGTATCTTTTTAGATATCGTTGAAGCTTTTGACAACATACCCTTCAGTAGTATGTTCAAGTCGCTATGAGAACTCAATGTGCCACCAGTACTCATCCAATGGATTGAGTATATGGTGAGGCACAGAACAGTTCAAGTAGAACTACTGAGAGCAACTGTTAAAAGGGAAGTACTTAAATGAAACCCCCAAAGTGGGATTTTATCACCTTTACTATGGAACTGTATGCTGAATCTTTTTTTAAAGGAGTTTAAAAATAGGAATATTTATGCCCAGGTTGCTGCTGATGACATCGCAGTGCTGGTCGCGGGTTCAAAAGCATCATTGGTCAGACGCATTGCCAAAATGGGACTACATTTTTCATCAAATGTGATAGCGAAAAATTTGAGTTCATTCAAAGAATATGTATATCAAAGAATTCACTAATATTTTTAATCGATAACTTCACCATTTTTTGCTATAAAATCATAAGGAGAGTTAAAAAAAAATAGTTATTAAAAAAAAAGTTCGGTTTTTAATTATAAAAAAAACGATACACGGGATTGAACCTAAAATCTTTCCACCAACCTCCGGTACTCTAACCGTTACGCTAACATGTCTATAGTAAACGGTTTATATACCAGCTCTGTCCTCTATTGAACACTTTTTAATAATCACACGTGGTTTAATGTATTATTATTGGATTTACTTGTGAAAATAATCAATACTATCGTTACACACACGCACACACACATATATCTATCTATCTATATATATATATATATATATATATATATATATATATATATATATATAAATATATATATATATATATATATATATATATATATATATACTAGACTACCCATGACCCATTGGATCAGTATGTTATATTAACTATGGAATTAATGTATGAACGTGACACTTGTGATGTAAAGAAAATAGTTTCTTGTGACATAACAGGAACATTTCTATGAAAGTATATTAAAATGAACAAAGAATATAGATAGATTTCTATGAGTCGTTAAGTTTATAATTGTTTATCATTGAAAAAAAAAACTTACAGCCATTGAATTATAAGTGGTTTGCCATACTTATAGGTAAATGTGCACTGAACAAATACCGTAATACTTAAGTTAAATTCAAATTTTGAAATATCTTTTAATTTAAACGCGAAAAAAAAATAAATAAAAAAAATTGGGTCGCTGAAAACGTACACAGTAAAACAATACATTGTAAAATAGTAGTAGTAGTAATAGTAGGATAAGGAAGAGGAGGCGTAGTAGTAGTAAGAGGAGGAAGAGGAGGCGTAGTGTAGTTGTAAAGAGAAGTAATAGTAGTAGAGAGAAGAAGATGCATAGTAGTAGTAGTAGTAGGAAGAGGAGGATAGTGCGCAAGCAAACAAGCAAACAACCAAGAACGACAGAGTTTTAGTATTATATATATATATATATATATATATATATATATATATATATATATATATATATATATATATATCCAACTTCATACTTGAAGCATAGAGTCAGTAGAAGCCCGTTTGTTCCGACATCTGATATATACTTATTTAGTTTGAAATATTTTGTTTAGCGATTCTATCAAGGAACCCTAAACCCTTACGTGAATTCCGCGTGGCCAACGCATCGTTCCGACATCTGAAAAGACTACCGTAAAAACAACAAACGGACTTCTACTGATTCTATGCTCCAACAACAACATGACAAAAAAAAAGAAGGAAAGACATACTGATGATGAAGTGTATCTTCGAAATATATTTATAAATTTTAACATAAATTTCAAACAAAATAAATGTCTGTTTATTTTGTAATAATGCGTTGTTTTGACTTCAAACGTATATAATACGTATTTTTGTTTATTCAAACTCAACCAGCGCTTCTATCAAAGAACACAAGCCCTAACGTAAATTATTGATGTTTTTTTTTTAATATGATACTGGACAACACCAAGTTGTCTTGAAGTTAATTATTTTTTTTATCGCAATAAAAGCCACTAAAATATATGTGATAATCCTGAAATCAACGCTCGTTGTTTTATGATCATTTTTCCAAACGTGTCCGTGTCTTTAATGTTATCGATCTTCTTTAACGAGACAGCTTGTCAACTAAGGCGCCAGTGAGACGAACATCGGACGGACATAGCTGTCAGTGGACGTTACACATCGCACTTAGAAAAAGCGAATTGGCCCTAACTTGTCATTTCCCAACTGAAGTGGTTGTTAGACTGAATTATAACGACATTGGCCAATTCGTAATGAGGATAACTACCATTAGAAGCTGTCATTTTGAGTTTTATTTTATTTTAGCCGTGGGAGTCAGCCTGTGTGTCTGTCACACATGAGTTATGACGGACGCATCTTATTTAATTACGTCTATACATATATGTAAAAGCACGCTCTCCGTCACTTGTCACGTTTAAGTTTGGAAAAAAACATTTTTGCCGTTAAGTTTAAATTTTAAAAAAGAATTTTCATCAGTCTGTCTGTTGGATATTGATCTGGTGGGGAAATTGGTCGAAATTCACCGATGCCTGGTATCACAACCCCTAACCCCAAAAAATAAAAGGCGTCAGAAGAATTATAATCATATGAATAAATAAAAAAAATATATTAAAACAATATAAAAACATATTAAAAATATTTTTAAAAAATATAAAAAAATATATGTATAAAAATATACATAAAAATATAAAAAATATATAAAATTTGTAAAAAATATAAAAAAAACATGTATAAAAAATATATATAAAAATATATGAATAAATATACAAAAACTATAAAAATATATAAAAATATTTAAAAAATATAATATATATATAAATATATATAAAAATATGTAAAAATATTTAAAAAATATAATATATATATAAATATATATAAAAATATATAAAAATATTTAAAAAATAATATTATATATATATATAAATATGTATAAAAAATATATAAAAAATATATAAAAATATATAAAAATATTTATAAAATATAATATATATATATAAATATATATAAAAATATATAAAAATATTTAAAAAAGATAATATATATAAAATATAAAAAATATTTTAAAAATATAATATATAAATATATATAAATATATATAAAAATATAAAGAAATATAATATATATATACATATATATAAAAATATCTAAAAATATTTAAAAAATATAATATATATATATATAAATATATAAAAATATTTAAAAATATTTAAAAATATAATATATGTATATATATATATAAAAATATATATATAATATATAAAAAATAAATAAAAAATATTTTAAAAACATATATAAAAAATTTATATAAAAAATATTAAAAAAATATATAATAAATTTATATTAAAAATATTTTTAAAAATATATAAAAAATTTATATAAAAAATATATAAAAAAATATATAAAAAATTTATATAAAAATATTTAAAAAAATATATAAAAAATTTATATAAAAATATATAAAAAATATATAAAAAATTTATATAAAAAATATATGAAAAAATATATAAAAAATTTATATAAAAATATTTCAAAAAAATATATAAAAAATTTATATAAAAAATATTTTTAAAAAATATATAAAAAATTTATATAAAAATATTTAAAAAATATATATAAAAAATTTATATAAAAAATATTTTTAAAAAATATAAAAAAAGTTATATAAAAAGTATTAAAAAAAACAAAACCCCCCAAATTATAGTATAGATCTAATATGACGTACGGTTGTCGGCGTAAAATCCTTTTCCCGAATGGCAAAGTAAAATCTATTTGAAAAGTCCAGCTTTTCAGGCGCAAATAATTCCTTCAAACGTTCGTTAAGACCAGAATTCAACTTAATTAAAATATGAATCTTTATACGTACCCGTCCCTGAACGGAATTGTAATGTTCCAAAAATCACGTAAATCGATCATTTAGGTTCAACTAAATCATTTTATAACCAAGCGAGGCGATGTTTTTAAATTTCATGTTTAATAAGGGGGAGACAACTCTATTCGAACTCAGCATTAACGGCCCTGCTGTTTTAAAAGCGTCGGCGACCACAGCTCTCCGAATTAGCAATAGAAAGAAAAATAATTCTTTTGTTTTTTACATTTTCACTTCCAACAAGACACGTTGCCACTTTGATGTAGGGGGCTACTATCAGGGACCTAAGTTGCAGGGGTACTATGTAGGGAGTTTAGCAGCAAGATGTTTGTTTACATTACACTTGAACTTCTACAAGTCAGTACAGTTGGGGAAGCAGGAAGCCGGAAGAGAATTCCAAATTCTTGCAGTTCTAAGGAAGAAGCTATTAGAGTAAAAGGCTTTCTTACATCTAGGAATCTCAACTGTGTAGGGGGTGGGACTTCGCTGCTTGTCAGGTTTGTCAGGGGTATTTCCGTCGAGGGGGTACAAGTGCTTGTAGTTCGTCAGAGTATCCACCATTAAAATACTTGTAAAACAGGCAGAGGGATGCAACATTTCGTCAGTGGGACAGGGGCTGAAGTTTAGATGACAGTTCGGGACCTATTAGGTTGGCGACTCTCTTTTCGACCCTGTCTAGGAGCGAGAAACTAGTAGCAGATGCACCAGCCAAAATGTGAATGCTTGGTGCATGATTACAAATTCCTGTTAATTTCAGTAGTTTAAGGGTTTATCGGTTAAATATTTTCACACAGACATGTTATATATTCGCTGCAGCTGATCTTCAAATGTGCTTTTCAGTCTGTTTTATTTCTAAAAAATCAATATTCGTCATTTCTCGATTTATACATTCTTTCACGATAATAAAAGCACACACAGCTGGTTATAGAATATTTCGTTTATTAAAGAAAACTTCGATTTTCGAATGACAATTTTGACCTTAGTAATGGCATGCGTGGCGGAGGTGGTGGTGTGGAGAATTTTAAAGACTTTGTAGGGGGCATATTGTGAACACAACCTTTTATTTGAGGCATTAATTAAGCAAGGTTTCCTGAATTCTGATATTTTCTTACGAACCCTTGAGCTTAAGCCTTAAATTTAATTTTCTAGAGTAATGATCATGTAATAGACTTGGACCCAAATTTCAACAAGGATTCTTGATATAAGGTTCAGTAACATTATTTCTTCGTGTTCCCTTTCCTCTCTTCTATTTTGTCTGCCATTTCTTTTATTGGCTCAGATGACGTCATGATGATATTCTTAAAAATGTGGGTCAATGTCGCTGACTCAATCTCCGGGGATTCTACATCCCACAAATTGATCTCCTTTGACGTCATATCGCGGGCCTTCGCATCCAAACTTGTGACCAACATTTTTTTTTTAAAAAGATGGTCACCACTTATCAAGGCCCGGAAGCCACTCAGAGATAAGGGTTATTGTAAGTGCAGTACGTTAGTGTGGATATTTAGAGTGTCTACTTAAGGTGGCGGTTTATCAGGAATTTGTTTATGTTGGACTTGAAGACATCCAAGTTGTAGTCAGGAGGGAAGCAGGTAGACGAAACACAGGCGTGCAGTTCTAAAAAAGAAGCTTTGTTCATGGAATCTACGTTTTGATTTAGGCATAGATAAAGAGTGGGGAAAGTTTTTGACAGTGGATTCAGCTCGATGGGTGTTTTTTGTAAAAGATTGGTGAGGGGGGGACCAGAGATTGGAGTTCAGACGAGCACTTACCATGGAAATAACGATAAAACAAAGACAGGCTCGCAACGTCTTTTCTGTAGGAGAGAGGTTGCAGGGAAGAGAAAAGGGCATCCCCCACTAAGCCACAAAGTCTATTTTGTACTCTGTCAAGGCAGGATAGGCTGTTTTTAGCAGCCCCTGCCCAGATATGGCAGCAGTATTCCATCCTTGGACGTACTTGGCTTTTATATAGATAGAGAATTGCATCAGCAGTGAGATATCTTCTGGAGCGGTAGAAGGATCCCACCATCTTTCCAGTGACCTTGGCAACAGACTTGATGTACGTGTTCCATTTCAGATCAGGAGTAAAGGTCAAGCCCAGAAGCTTGTCAAAAAATGGGGCGTCTCCTTTTGTTTGACGTCATTCCGGGGGGATCATGACTGAGAAGAAAGTATTTGTGGATTTTTTAATTTTTAGTTCAAATGATGTACGTTCAAATAAGTTATCGTTATAATATTTTACTTTATCATTTAAAGAACATTTTTCGCTCTATCTAATCATTTAAATTACAATCGTTTTAAAACAATTGTTTTCTTTTCAGAACGTTGAATACAAGATGGAAAAAAAAGCAAATTCCCACGATTTACTTATTTCAATTCAAGCTTGAAACAGATACTACAGAATACACAGCACAATGGTCGTTTAAGATGATGAACGTAGTGGTCGGCAATCGGATTTTTTTTTACACAACTTATCAAGGCGCGGAAGCCACTCAGGGATAAGGGTTATTGCAAGTACAGTACGTTAGTGTGGAGATTTGATGAAGTGTTTACTTAAGGGGGTGGTTCATTAGGAATTTGTTAACGTTGGACTTGAAGACATCCAGGTTGTAGTCAGGTGGGAAGCAGGCAGACGGAACAAAGTTCCACAGGCGTGCAGTTCTAAGAAAGAAGCTTTTTTCATGGAATCCACGTTTTGATTTAGGCACAGATAAAGAGTGGGGGAAAATTTTTGACAGTGGATTCAGCTAGACGGGTGTTTTTGTTGAAAACGAGAGCCTTAGTCGAAGCCAATTCATGCAAACTGTTTGAAAACTTACTTCTTAATTAGACGTAACGTATACGACGATTTCCAACCATTTCAGAGAGGTCGGAAAGACAAAAAAAAAAAAACTGACAATAAGGTTCCTCACGTTATGAAGTGTCATCTTCCCTTCTTTTTCGCAACAAGAACGACCCGTTTCTCGATCGGATTGTGACTTGCAATGTAAAGTGTGTTTTTTTACGACAAACGGCGATGCCCAGTTCAATGGTTAGACGCCGACGAAGCTCCACAACACTTCCCGTAGCCAGAGCGGCGCCAAAAGAAGGTCATGATGTCTGTTTGATAGTCTGCGACTAGTCTCATATGTTACAGTTTTTTTTTTGAATGCAGGCGAAACCGTTATGACGGAAAAGTACTGTCAATAAATAGGTAAAATGCATCAGAAACTTCGACAACAACACCCAGCATTAGTCAACAGAAAAAGCATAAGTATCCTCCTCTACACTGTTCGACCACACGTTTCTAAACTGACTCTGCAGAAGTTAAACGAATTGTGCTACGAAACTCTGCCTCATCTGCCATACTCTCCAGTCCTCTACCCTTCCGACTACCAATTTTTCAAGCATTTCGACAACTTTCTGTGTTAGAAATGCTTCAAAAACCTAAGCAATATCAAAAACGCCTTTTGCGACGCCATCGCCACCAGAACGCAAGATTTTTACGTAACTGGCATAAATGAACTTGTTTTGCGTTGGCAAAAGTGTGTCGATTCTAATGATGCTTATTTCGATCAAAAATATTTTGTTTAAGTCGAGATATGTTCATCTGAATTTAATAGTTAAAAACCGCAAGAACTTTCTGGTCAACCTGATAATAATTTGGACGAAAAAAAAAAAAATCGAATATCGAAAATACAATGTTCATCTTCAAAATTTGAACGTAATTGATTTGATTAATAATAGGTGTTTGTCGACGAAGGCTTAACCTAAAAACGTCTTGATGAGAGTACTTGAGCAAAAGGCATGTGGAATGCAACGTTTCACGGATGAAAGAACGTGAAGGAAAATCGATGATTGATCGATTCGTTTGCATAGAAACAACGTTTATATATATATATATATATATATATATATATATATATATATATATATATATATATATATATATATATATATATATATATATATAAGGAATGAAAAAATACCAGCGGTGGTTGACGTTATGTTTTGAGAAAAATAGAAAAAAAGAACCGAATGAAATTATTAAAAAATCAACGTTTCGTCCTTATTTCAGAGGACATCTTCAGGATATTTGAAGTAAAAATGTAAGAAAAGAAAAAGTCATAGACCATACGAAAAAGAGAACAGTTTTTGAATCCTACCCATGTCGGGAAGGACAAACATATGTGTGCGTATGGGAAGGTTGGGTTTTCGATGTCTATATATAAGTTTTGTCCTTCCCGACATGGGTAGGATTCAAGAACTGTCTTTTTCGCACGATCTATGACGTTTTCTTTTCTTACATTTTTATTTCAATTATCCTGAAGATGTCCTCTGAAATAAGGACGAAACGTTGATTTTTTTTAATAATTTCATTCGTTTTTTTCTATTTTTCTCAAAACATATATATATATATATATATATATATATATATAGTAATTTATAAAATATATATGGCGATTAAGCTACACTGAATATCACACATATATGTATGTATATATATATATATATATGTATATACGTGCATATATATATGTACACATATATATATATATTTATATATAAACTAACAATAAATAAATAAAAAACAAAAAAAAACACTAACCTAGTTTTAAAACAGATCCCTTGTCCGATAAATGCATGCCCATTGGCTGATAGGAAGGGCGCGGTCGATACTAGAAAGCTGATTGGCTAACTAAAATCTCAATAGAAGAGGAGCATATAAAAACGATAAACAACCACAGAATTCGCGCATAAGTCTGAAGAGTCCTAGAGTGGATGAAACGTGGAATATTCAGCGTAGCTTAATCGCCATATATATTTTATAAATTACTACCTAGCTCTACCTACGTATTAAGCACTTTTGAAGTAAATACTTAAAGTTTACGCGTAAATCTATACTTTCGTATATTAATTTTATGTGAGCAAATGAAGTAGTTATATATATACATATATATATATACATTACTTAGACACCAGGGTCGGAAAGTGGGATTGAGAAGTCAGCGCCCCCCCCCCGGTAAGGGCGCCTCAGGCGATTATCAATGAACTAATCCTTTCTCAAAGAGAGAAAGCATAGCGTTAGAGGGTGGACCTCCTAGAACTGCACAGAACTAAAGAGTTTCTTGGCCTCCTTTTCAGAAAGGTTCGTTTATAACACGATCAGCCGGTCACTGGCTTAACATGTTACACTAATTGTCTTAGAAATGGTCTCGGGAAGATGTGAAGATGGCCAATCATTAGGGTCTGTGTAACAAGAAGAAAATCATACCTGAGATGTTGGATGTGGGTGTGGCTCCTTTATTCTCTCAAGATGACCTCATCACCCTGGTGGCATTCTGGTTCGAATTTTCTTTCTTCGTCCTCCGGACCACTTCGTTGTTTGATGAAGGCATTCATAGCAGACTCAATAAAACACACAACACAACACAATCGTAATATTTATGAGAAACCTTAACTATTTTATTTCTATACATAAAATATATTAAAATATTTTACAATGTTTTTCAAAAGGGATCAGAAGCAACTATTACTTAAACTTTAAAAATTATTAGACTGAGCTACATAGATAGTCCTAACTTGTGCTGATGGAAAGGGGGTGCTCCCTCTCGTTCACGGAGAGACAGAAACACACATGCTTATCCCATGTCGTCCGGCCGAAAAAGAGATCGATCTAGAAATGGAATTCTGGGACTGCATTTTTTTTGTATCTCTACGCTTATGGCCAAATCACCACCCGACCATGCTGTAGAGTGTGTTAGCAACCGTGGCATTGAGAATAAGTGCCACATTTTCTTTTAATTGTATTACTGCATTTACTAATACATTAAATAAAACTCTGCTCTTTAAACGGTTTGTTCTAATTCCGTTAATATATATATATATATATATATATATATATATATATATATATATATATATATATATACAATATTAAGTAATGTGATTTATAATTTAAAAGTTTTAAAAATTTTTAAATTTAACAATCAAAATTTAATTAAATTAAAAATCAGTTTCATAAGAAGGAACAACAACAAAGTCACACATATATGTATGTATATTTGTTGTTGTTCCTTCTTATGAAACTGATTTTTAATTTAATTAAATTTTGATTGTTAAATTTAAAAATTTTTAAAACTTTTAAATTATAAATCACATTACTTAATATTGAATTAGCTCTAGGACATTTAACTATCGAGCTTATTATATATCTAAATTACAACGAGCATTTCCTGTATTTTAATTAAACTAGTAATTTCACTATTACATTAAAATACACTTAGCTCTTTAGACTATTATTCTAATCTCCTTTAAATTATATATATATACATATATATATATATATGCATATCTATACATCTATAAAAGTGAAGGTGTCTGTGTGTGTGTGTGCGCATTTCCCTACGCAATAACTCTGTCAATTTTTAGTCTACAGACTCGAAATTTGAGATAGAGGCTACTGAGATTTGGGAAAATCTATGTGATCGGTTTTCGGCCAGAAATTTGGTTGTTAATGGGTCAAAGTGCAACGATCTTACCTTTAAGAACTCTTCAAAACTACTCCGACAATTTTGAGTCTAAACACTTGAAATTTTAGATATAGGTTCCTTGGACAGGGATCTAACTTAATAACTTGATTTAAGCCCGAAATAATTAACATTAAGGGGTCATAATAGGGGTCAAAGTTAAAACAATTGACCGTTTTTTTTGTTTTTTTTGCTGATCATACACCTTCAAATACTCGGGCAACATCGGGAACCAATGCTACTATATATATATATATATATATATATATATATATATATATATATATATATATATATATATATATATATATTAATGAGGACAATGACAACGACTTATTTACAATTATTATAAACTATATATATAGCGAAGAAGGAAGGGGAAAAGATAAAATAAAATGGGTTAAGGTATGAATATTATCAAAAAAGTTTAAAATTATAACGAATGGGGAATGATAACCCGCATATCAATATACGGGGGAGGGGGAAATATAATAACAGTATGTTTAATACAAATATTAACAACTACTTTTAATACCATGTTTAAAATAAATATTAACAGCTACTTTTAATAATATGATTAAAATAAACATTAACAACTACTTTTAATATGTTTAAAATAAATATTAACAACTACTTTTAATAATATGTTTAAAATAAATATTAACAACTACTTTTAATAATATGATTAAAATAAATATTAACAACTACTTTTAATAGTATGTTTAAAATAAATATTAACAACTACTTTTAATAATATGTTTAAAATAAATATTAACAACTACTTTTAATAATATGTTTAAAATAAATATTAACAGCTACTTTAAATTGTATGTTTAAAATAAATATTAACAACTACTTTTAATAATTTGTTTAAAATAAATATTAACAACTACTTTTAATAATATGTTTAAAATAAATATTAACAACTACTTTTAATAATATGTTTAAAATAAATATTAACAGCTACTTTTAATAATATGTTTAAAATAAATATTAACAACTACTTGTAATAGTATGTTTAAAATAAATATTAACAACTACTTTTAATAATATGTTTAAAATAAATATTAACAACTACTTTTAATAATATGTTTAAAATAAATATTAACAACTACTTTTAATAATATGTTTAAAATAAATATTAACAACTACTTTTAATAATATGTTTAAAATAAATATTAACAACTACTTTTAATAATATGTTTAAAATAAATATTAACAACTACTTTTAATAATATGTTTAAAATAAATATTAACAGCTACTTTTAATAATATGTTTAAAATAAATATTAACAACTACTTTTAATAATATGTTTAAAATAAATATTAACAACTACTTTAAATAATATGTTTAAAATAAATATTAACAACTACTTTTAATAATATGTTTAAAATAAATATTAACAGCTACTTTAAATAATATGTTTAAAATAAATATTAACAACTACTTTTAATAATATGTTTAACATAAATATTAACAACTACTTTTAATAGTATGTTTAAAATAAATATTAACAACTACTTTTAATAGTATGTTTAAAATAAATATTAACAACTACTTTTAATAATATGTTTAAAATAAATATTAACAACTACTTTTAATAATATGTTTAAAATAAATATTAACAACGATGTTTAATAATATGTTTAAAATAAATATTAACAACTACTTTTAATAATATGTTTAAAATAAATATTAACAACTACTTTTAATTGTATGTTTAAAATAAATATTAAAAACTACTTTTAATAATATGTTTAAAATAAATATTAACAAATACTTTTAATAATATGTTTAAAATAAATATTAACAAATACTTTTAATAATATGTTTAAAATAAATATTAACAAATACTTTTAATAATATGTTTAAAATAATTATTAACAGCTACTTTTAATAATATGTTTAAAATAAATATTAACAACTACTTTTAATAATATGTTTAAAATAAATATTAACAACTACTTTTAATAATATGTTTAAAATAAATATTAACAACTACTTTTAATAATATGTTTAAAATAAATATTAACAACTACTTTTAATAATATATTTGAAATAAATATTAACAACTACTTTTAATAATATGTTTAAAATAAATATTAACAACTACTTTTAATAATATGTTTAAAATAAATATTAAAAACTACTTTTAATAATATGTTTAAAATAAATATTAACAACTACTTTTAATAATATGTTTAAAATAAATATTTACAACTACTTTTAATAATATGTTTAAAATAAATATTAACAACTACTTTTAATTGTATGTTTAAAATAAATATTAACAACTACTTTTAATAATATGTTTAAAATAAATATTAACAACTACTTTTAATAATATGTTTAAAATAAATATTAACAACTACTTTTAATAATATGTTTAAAATAAATATTAACAACTTCTTTTAATAATATGTTTAAAATAAATATTAACAACTACTTTTAATAATATGTTTAAAATAAATATTAACAACTACTTTTAATAATATGTTTAAAATAAATATTAACAACTTCTTTTAATAATATGTTTAAAATAAATATTAACAACTTCTTTTAAAAATATGTTTAAAATAAATATTAACATCTACTTTTAATAATATATTTAAAATAAATATTAACAACTACTTTTAATAATATGTTTAAAATAAATATTAACAACTACTTTTAATAATATGTTTAAAATAAATATTAACAACTACTTTTAATAATATATTTAAAATAAATATTAACAGCTACTTTTAATAATATGATTAAAATAAATATTAACAACTACTTACAATAATATGTTTAAAATAAATATTAAAAACTACTTTTAATAATATGTTTAAAATAAATATTAAAAACTACTTTTAATAATATGTTTAAAATAAATATTAACAACTACTTTTAATAATATATTTAAAATAAATATTAACAGCTACTTTTAATAATATGTTTAAAATAAATATTAACAACTACTTTTAATAGTATGTTTAAAATAAATATTAAAAACTACTTTTAATAATATGTTTAAAATAAATATTAACAACTACTTTTAATAATATGTTTAAAATAAATATAAACAACTACTTTTAATAATATGTTTAAAATAAATATTAACAAATACTTTTAATAATATGTTTAAAATAAATATTAACAACTACTTTTAATAATATGTTTAAAATAAATATAAACAACTACTTTTAATAATATGTTTAAAATAAATATTAAAAAATACTTTTAATAATATGTTTAAAATAAATATAAACAACTACTTTTAATAATATGTTTAAAATAAATATTAACAAATACTTTTAATAATATGTTTAAAATAAATATTAACAAATACTTTTAATAATATGTTTAAAAAAAATATAAAAAACTACTTTTAATAATATGTTTAAAATAAATATTTACAGCTACTTTTAATAATATGTTTAAAATAAATATTAACAACTACTTTTAATAGTATGTTTAAAATAAATATTAAAAACTACTTTTAATAATATGTTTAAAATAAATATTAAAAACTACTTTTAATAGTATGATTAAAATAAATATTAACAACTTCTTTTAATAATATGTTTAAAATAAATATAAAAACTACTTTTAATAATATGTTTAAAATAAATATTAAAAACTACTTTTAATAGTATGATTAAAATAAATATTAACAACTACTTTTAATAATATGTTTAAAATAAATATAAAAACTACTTTTAATAATATGTTTAAAATAAATATTAACAAATACTTTTAATAATATGTTTAAAATAAATATTAAAAACTACTTTTAATAATATGTTTAAAATAAATATTAACAACTACTTTTAATAATATGATTAAAATAAATATTAACAAATACTTTTAATAATATGTTTAAAATAGATATTAACAACTTCTTTTAATAATATGTTTAAAAAAAATATTAACAAATACTTTTAATAATATGTTTAAAATAAATATTAACAGCTTCTTTTAATAATATGTTTAAAATAAATATTAACAACTACTTTTAATAGTATGTTTAAAATAAATATTAAAAACTACTTTTAATAATATGTTTAAAATAAATATTAAAAACTACTTTTAATAATATGTTTAAAATAAATATTAAAAACTACTTTTAATAGTATGATTAAAATAAATATTAACAACTTCTTTTAATAATATGTTTAAAATAAATATTAACAAATACTTTTAATAATATGATTAAAATAAATATTAACAACTATTTTAATAATATGTTTAAAATAAATATTAAAAACTACTTTTAATAATATGTTTAAAATAAATATTAACAACTACTTTTAATAATATGATTAAAATAAATATTAACAACTACTTTTAATAATATGTTTAAAATAAATATTAACAACTTCTTTTAATAATATGTTTAAAATAAATATTAACAAATACTTTTAATAATATGTTTAAAATAAATATTAACAACTACTTTTAATAATATGTTTAAAATAAATATTAACAACTACTTTTAATAATATGTTTAAAATAAATATTAACAACTACTTTTAATAATATGATTAAAATAAATATTAACAAATACTTTTAATAATATGTTTAAAATAAATATTAACAACTACTTTTAATAGTATGTTTAAAATAAATATTAACAACTACTTTTAATAATATGATTAAAATAAATATTAACAAATACTTTTAATAATATGTTTAAAATAAATATTAACAAATACTTTTAATAATATGTTTAAAATAAATATTAAAAACTACTTTTAATAATATGTTTAAAATAAATATTAACAACTACTTTTAATAATATGATTAAAATAAATATTAACAAATACTTTTAATAATATGTTTAAAATAGATATTAACAACTTCTTTTAATAATATGTTTAAAAAAAATATTAACAAATACTTTTAATAATATGTTTAAAATAAATATTAACAGCTTCTTTTAATAATATGTTTAAAATAAATATTAACAACTACTTTTAATAGTATGTTTAAAATAAATATTAAAAACTACTTTTAATAATATGTTTAAAATAAATATTAAAAACTACTTTTAATAATATGTTTAAAATAAATATTAAAAACTACTTTTAATAGTATGATTAAAATAAATATTAACAACTTCTTTTAATAATATGTTTAAAATAAATATTAACAAATACTTTTAATAATATGTTTAAAATAAATATTAACAAATACTTTTAATAATATGATTAAAATAAATATTAACAACTATTTTAATAATATGTTTAAAATAAATATTAAAAACTACTTTTAATAATATGTTTAAAATAAATATTAACAACTACTTTTAATAATATGATTAAAATAAATATTAACAAATACTTTTAATAATATGTTTAAAATAAATATTAACAACTTCTTTTAATAATATGTTTAAAATAAATATTAACAAATACTTTTAATAATATGTTTAAAATAAATATTAACAACTACTTTTAATAATATGTTTAAAATAAATATTAACAACTACTTTTAATAATATGTTTAAAATAAATATTAACAACTACTTTTAATAATATGATTAAAATAAATATTAACAACTACTTTTAATAATATGTTTAAAATAAATATTAACAAATACTTTTAATAATATGTTTAAAATAAATATTAACAAATACTTTTAATAATATGTTCTAAATAAATATTAACAAATACTTTTAATAATATGTTTAAAATAAATATTAACAACTACTTTTAATAATATGTTTAAAATAAATATTAACAAATACTTTTAATAATATGTTTAAAATAAATATTAACAACTACTTTTAATAATATGTTTAAAATAAATATTAACAACTACTTTTAATAATATGTTTAAAATAAATATTAACAACTACTTTTAATAATATGTTTAAAATAAATATTAACAAATACTTTTAATAATATGTTTAAAATAAATATTAACAAATACTTTTAATAATATGTTTAAAATAAATATTAACAAATACTTTTAATAATATAATTAAAATAAATATTAACAAATACTTTTAATAATATAATTAAAATAAATATTAACAACTACTTTTAATAATATGTTTAAAATAAATATTAACAAATACTTTTAATAATATGTTTAAAATAAATATTAACAAATACTTTTAATAATATAATTAAAATAAATATTAACAACTACTTTTAATAATATGTTTAAAATAAATATTAACAACTACTTTTAATAATATGTTTAAAATAAATATTAACAAATACTTTTAATAATATGTTTAAAATAAATATTAACAAATACTTTTAATAATATAATTAAAATAAATATTAACAACTACTTTTAATAATATGTTTAAAATAAATATTAACAACTACTTTTAATAATATGTTTAAAATAAATATTAACAAATACTTTTAATAATATGTTTAAAATAAATATTAACAACTACTTTTAATAATATGTTTAAAATAAATATTAACAACTACTTTTAATAATATGTTTAAAATAAATATTAACAAATACTTTTAATAATATGTTTAAAATAAATATTAACAAATACTTTTAATAATATAATTAAAATAAATATTAACAACTACTTTTAATAATATGTTTAAAATAAATATTAACAACTACTTTTAATAATATGTTTAAAATAAATATTAACAAATACTTTTAATAATATGTTTAAATTAAATATTAACAAATACTTTTAATAATATGTTTAAAATAAATATTAACAAATACTTTTAATAATATGTTCTAAATAAATATTAACAACTACTTTTAATAATATGTTTAAATTAAATATTAACAAATACTTTTAATAATATGTTTAAAATAAATATTAACAAATACTTTTAATAATATGTTCTAAATAAATATTAACAACTACTTTTAATAATATGTTTAAATTAAATATTAACAAATACTTTTAATAATATGTTTAAAATAAATATTAACAAATACTTTTAATAATATGATTAAAATAAATATTAACAAATACTTTTAATAATATGTTTAAAATAAATATTAACAAATACTTTTAATAATATGTTTAAAATAAATATTAACAAATACTTTTAATAATATGTTCTAATTAAATATTAACAAATACTTTTAATAATATGTTTAAAATAAATATTAACAAATACTTTTAATAATATGTTTAAAATAAATATTAACAAATACTTTTAATAATATGTTCTAAATAAATATTAACAAATACTTTTAATAATATGTTTAAAATAAATATTAACAAATACTTTTAATAATATGTTTAAAATAAATATTAACAAATACTTTTAATAATATGATTAAAATAAATATTAACAAATACTTTTAATAATATGTTTAAAATAAATATTAACAAATACTTTTAATAATATGATTAAAATAAATATTAACAAATACTTTTAATAATATGTTTAAAATAAATATTAACAAATACTTTTAATAATATGATTAAAATAAATATTAACAAATACTTTTAATAATATGTTTAAAATAAATATTAACAAATACTTTTAATAATATGATTAAAATAAATATTAACAAATACTTTTAATAATATGTTTAAAATAAATATTAACAAATACTTTTAATAATATGTTTAAAATAAATATTAACAAATACTTTTAATAATATGTTTAAAATAAATATTAACAAATACTTTTAATAATATGTTTAAAATAAATATTAACAAATACTTTTAATAATATGTTTAAAATAAATATTAACAAATACTTTTAATAATATGTTTAAAATAAATATTAACAAATACTTTTAATAATATGTTTAAAATAAATATTAACAACTACTTTTAATAATATGTTTAAAATAAATATTAACAAATACTTTTAATAATATGTTCTAAATAAATATTAACAAATACTTTTAATAATATGTTTAAAATAAATATTAACAAATACTTTTAATAATATGTTTAAAATAAATATTAACAAATACTTTTAATAATATGTTTAAAATAAATATTAACAAATACTTTTAATAATATGTTTAAAATAAATATTAACAAATACTTTTAATAATATGATTAAAATAAATATTAACAAATACTTTTAATAATATGTTTAAAATAAATATTAACAAATACTTTTAATAATATGTTCTAAATAAATATTAACAAATACTTTTAATAATATGTTTAAAATAAATATTAACAAATACTTTTAATAATATGTTTAAAATAAATATTAACAAATACTTTTAATAATATGTTTAAAATAAATATTAACAAATACTTTTAATAATATGTTCTAAATAAATATTAACAAATACTTTTAATAATATGTTTAAAATAAATATTAACAAATACTTTTAATAATATGTTTAAAATAAATATTAACAAATACTTTTAATAATATGTTTAAAATAAATATTAACAAATACTTTTAATAATATGATTAAAATAAATATTAACAAATACTTTTAATAATATGTTCTAAATAAATATTAACAAATACTTTTAATAATATGTTCTAAATAAATATTAACAAATACTTTTAATAATATGTTTAAAATAAATATTAACAAATACTTTTAATAATATGTTTAAAATAAATATTAACAAATACTTTTAATAATATGATTAAAATAAATATTAACAAATACTTTTAATAATATGTTTAAAATAAATATTAACAAATACTTTTAATAATATGTTTAAAATAAATATTAACAACTACTTTTAATAATATGTTCTAAATAAATATTAACAAATACTTTTAATAATATGTTTAAAATAAATATTAACAAATACTTTTAATAATATGTGTAAAATAAATATTAACAAATACTTTTAATAATATGATTAAAATAAATATTAACAAATACTTTTAATAATATGTTTAAAATAAATATTAACAAATACTTTTAATAATATGTGTAAAATAAATATTAACAAATACTTTTAATAATATGTTTAAAATAAATATTAACAAATACTTTTAATAATATGTTCTAAATAAATATTAACAAATACTTTTAATAATATGATTAAAATAAATATTAACAAATACTTTTAATAATATGATTAAAATAAATATTAACAAATACTTTTAATAATATGTTTAAAATAAATATTAACAAATACTTTTAATAATATGTTTAAAATAAATATTAACAACTACTTTTAATAATACGTTTAAAATAAATATTAACAAATACTTTTAATAATATGTTTAAAATAAATATTAACAAATACTTTTAATAATATGTTTAAAATAAATATTAACAAATACTTTTAATAATATGTTTAAAATAAATATTAACAGCTACTTTTAATAATATGTTTAAAATAAATATTAACAACTACTTTTAATAATATGTTTAAAATAAATATTAACAAATACTTTTAATAATATGTTTAAAATAAATATTAACAAATACTTTTAATAATATGTTCTAAATAAATATTAACAAATACTTTTAATAATATGTTTAAAATAAATATTAACAAATACTTTTAATAATATGTTTAAAATAAATATTAACAAATACTTTTAATAATATGATTAAAATAAATATTAACAAATACTTTTAATAATATGATTAAAATAAATATTAACAAATACTTTTAATAATATGTTTAAAATAAATATTAACAAATACTTTTAATAATATGTTTAAAATAAATATTAACAAATACTTTTAATAATATGTTTAAAATAAATATTAATAACTACTTTTAATAATATGTTCTAAAATAAATATTAACAAATACTTTTAATAATATGTTTAAAATAAATATTAACAAATACTTTTAATAATATGTTTAAAATAAATATTAACAAATACTTTTAATAATATGTTTAAAATAAATATTAATAACTACTTTTAATAATATGTTCTAAAATAAATATTAACAAATACTTTTAATAATATGTTTAAAATAAATATTAACAACTACTTTTAATAATATGTTTAAAATAAATATTAACAAATACTTTTAATAATATGTTTAAAATAAATATTAACAAATACTTTTAATAATATGTTTAAAATAAATATTAACAAATACTTTTAATAATATGTTCTAAATAAATATTAACAAATACTTTTAATAATATGTTTAAAATAAATATTAACAACTACTTTTAATAATATGTTTAAAATAAATATTAACAACTACTTTTAATAATATGTTTAAAATAAATATTAACAAATACTTTTAATAATATGTTTAAAATAAATATTAACAAATACTTTTAATAATATGTTTAAAATAAATATTAACAAATACTTTTAATAATATGTTCTAAATAAATATTAACAACTACTTTTAATAATATGTTTAAAATAAATATTAACAACTACTTTTAATAATATGTTTAAAATAAATATTAACAACTACTTTTAATAATATGTTTAAAATAAATATTAACAACTACTTTTAATAATATGTTTAAAATAAATATTAACAACTACTTTTAATAATATGTTTAAAATAAATATTAACAACTACTTTTAATAATATGTTTAAAATAAATATTAACAAATACTTTTAATAATATGTTTAAAATAAATATTAACAAATACTTTTAATAATATGTTCTAAATAAATATTAACAAATACTTTTAATAATATGTTTAAAATAAATATTAACAACTACTTTTAATAGTATGTTTAAAATAAATATTAACAAATACTTTTAATAATATGTTTAAAATAAATATTAACAACTACTTTTAATAGTATGTTTAAAATAAATATTAACAACTACTTTTAATAATATGATTAAAATAAATATTAACAAATACTTTTAATAATATGTTTAAAATAAATATTAACAAATACTTTTAATAATATGTTTAAAATAAATATTAACAAATACTTTTAATAATATGTTTAAAATAAATATTAACAACTACTTTTAATAATATGTTTAAAATAAATATTAACAAATACTTTTAATAATATGTTTAAAATAAATATTAACAAATACTTTTAATAATATGTTTAAAATAAATATTAACAACTACTTTTAATAGTATGTTTAAAATAAATATTAACAACTATTTTTAATAATATGTTTAAAATAAATATTAACAACTTCTTTTAATAATATGATTAAAATAAATATAAACAAATACTTTTAATAATATGTTTAAAATAAATATTAACAACTACTTTTAATAATATGTTTAAAAAAAAGATTAACAACTACTTTTAATAATATGTTTAAAATAAATATTAACAAATACTTTTAATAATATGTTTAAAATAAATATTGACAAATACTTTTAATAATATGTTTAAAATAAATATTAACAAATACTTTTAATAATATGTTTAAAATAAATATTAACAACTACTTTTAATAATATGTTTAAAATAAATATTAACAAATACTTTTAATAATATGATTAAAATAAATATTAACAAATACTTTTAATAATATGTTTAAAATAAATATTAACAAATACTTTTAATAATATGATTAAAATAAATATTAACAACTACTTTTAATAATATGTTTAAAATAAATATTAACAAATACTTTTAATAATATGTTTAAAATAAATATTAACAACTACTTTTAATAATATGTTTAAAATAAATATTAACAACTACTTTTAATAATATGTTTAAAATAAATATTAACAACTACTTTTAATAATATGTTTAAAATAAATATTAACAACTACTTTTAATAATATGTTTAAAATAAATATTAACAACTACTTTTAATAATATGATTAAAATAAATATTAACAACTACTTTTAATAATATGTTTAAAATAAATATTAACAACTACTTTTAATAATATGTTTAAAATAAATATTAAAAACTACTTTTAATAATATGTTTAAAATAAATATTAACAACTACTTTTAATAATATGTTTAAAATAAATATTAACAACTACTTTTAATAATATGTTTAAAATAAATATTAACAACTACTTTTAATAATATGTTTAAAATAAATATTAACAACTACTTTTAATTGTATGTTTAAAATAAATATTAAAAACTACTTTTAATAATATGTTTAAAATAAATAATAACAACTACTTTTAATAATATGTTTAAAATAAATATTAACAACTACTTTTAATAATATGTTTAAAATAAATATTAACAACTACTTTTAATAATATGTTTAAAATAAATATTAACAAATACTTTTAATAATATGTTTAAAATAAATATTAACAACTACTTTTAATAATATGTTTAAAATAAATATTAACAACTACTTTTAATAATATGTTTAAAATAAATATTAACAACTACTTTTAATAATATGTTTAAAATAAATATTAACAACTACTTTTAATAATATGTTTAAAATAAATATTAACAACTACTTTTAATAATATGTTTAAAATAAATATTAACAAATACTTTTAATAATATGTTTAAAATAAATATTAACAAATACTTTTAATAATATGATTAAAATAAATATTAACAAATACTTTTAATAATATGTTTACAATAAATATTAACAAATACTTTTAATAATATGTTTAAAATAAATATTTACAAATACTTTTAATAATATGTTTAAAATAAATATTAACAAATACTTTTAATAATATGTTTAAAATAAATATTAACAACTACTTTTAATAATATGTTTAAAATAAATATTAACAACTACTTTTAATAATATGTTTAAAATAAATATTCACAACTACTTTTAATAGTATGTTTAAAATAAATATTAACAACTACTTTTAATAATATGTTTAAAATAAATATTAACAACTACTTTTAATAATATGTTTAAAATAAATATTAACAACTACTTTTAATAATATGTTTAAAATAAATATTAACAACTACTTTTAATAATATGTTTAAAATAAATATTAACAACTACTTTTAATAATATGTTTAAAATAAATATTAACAACTAATGGTAATAATATGTTTAAAATAAATATTAAAAACTACTTTTAATAATATGTTTAAAATAAATATTAACAACTACTTTTAATAATATGTTTAAAATAAATATTAACAACTACTTTTAATAATATGTTTAAAATAAATATTAACAACTACTTTTAATAATATATTTAAAATAAATATTAACAACTACTTTTAATAATATGTTTAAAATAAATATTAACAACTACTTTTAATAATATGTTTAAAATAAATATTAACAACTACTTTTAATAATATGTTTAAAATAAATATTAACAACTACTTTTAATAATATGTTTAAAATAAATATTAATAACTACTTTTAATAGTATGTTTAAAATAAATATTAACAACTACTTTTAATAATATGATTAAAATAAATATTAACAACTACTTTTAATAATATGTTTAAAATAAATATTAACAACTACTTTTAATAATATGTTTAAAATAAATATTAACAACTACTTTTAATAATATGTTTAAAATAAATATTAATAACTACTTTTAATAGTATGTTTAAAATAAATATTAACAACTACTTTTAATAATATGATTAAAATAAATATTAACAACTACTTTAAATAATATGTTTAAAATAAATATTAACAACTACTTTTAATAATATGTTTAAAATAAATATTAACAACTACTTTTAATAATATGTTTAAAACAAATATTAACAACTACTTTTAATAATATGTTTAAAATAAATATTAACAACTACTTTTAATAGTATGTTTAAAATAAATATTAACAACTACTTTTAATAATATGTTTAAAATAAATATTAACAACTGCTTTTAATAATATGTTTAAAATAAATTTTAACAACTACTTTTAATAATATGTTTAAAATAAATATTAACAACTACTTTTAATAATATGTTTAAAATAAATATTAACAACTACTTTTAATAATATGTTTAAAATAAATTTTAACAACTACTTTTAATAATATGTTTAAAATAAATATTAACAACTATTTTTAATAGTATGTTTAAAATAAATATTAACAACTACTTTTAATAATATGTTTAAAATAAATATTAACAACTACTTTTAATAATATGTTTAAAATAAATATTAACAACTACTTTTAATAATATGTTTAAAATAAATATTAACAACTACTTTTAATAATATGTTTAAAATAAATATTAACAACTGCTTTTAATAATATGTTTAAAATAAATATTAACAACTACTTTTACTAATATGTTTAAAATAAATATTAACAACTACTTTTAATAATATGTTTAAATTACATATTAACAACTACTTTTAATAATATGTTTAAAATAAATATTAACAACTAATGGTAATAATATGTTTAAAATAAATATTAACAACTACTTTTAATACTATGTTTAAAATAAATATTAACAACTACTTTTAATAATATGTTTAAAATAAATATTAACAACTACTTTTAATAATATGTTTAAAATAAATATTAACAACTACTTTTAATAATATGTTTAAAATAAATATTAACAACTACTTTTAATAATATGTTTAAAATAAATATTAACAACTACTTTTAATAATATATTTAAAATAAATATTAACAACTACTTTTAATAATATGTTTAAAATAAATATTAACAACTACTTTTAATAATATGTTTAAAATAAATATTAACAACTACTTTTAATAATATGTTTAAAATAAATATTAACAACTACTTTTAATAATATGTTTAAAATAAATATTAATAACTACTTTTAATAGTATGTTTAAAATAAATATTAACAACTACTTTTAATAATATGTTTAAAATAAATATTAACAACTACTTTTAATAATATGCTTCAAATAAATATTAATAACTACTTTTAATAGTATGTTTAAAATAAATATTAACAACTACTTTTAATAATATGTTTAAAATAAATATTAACAACTACTTTTAATAATATGTTTAAAATAAATATTAACAACTACTTTTAATAATATGTTTAAAATAAATATTAACACGTACTTTTAATAATATGTTTAAAATAAATATTAACAACTACTTTTAATAATATGTTTAAAATAAATATTAACCACTACTTTTAATAATATGTTTAAAATAAATATTAACAACTACTTTTAATAGTATGTTTAAAATAAATATTAACAACTACTTTTAATAATATGTTTAAAATAAATATTAACAACTACTTTTAATAATATGTTTAAAATAAATATTAACAACTACTTTTAATAATATGTTTAAAATAAATATTAACAACTACTTTTAATAATATGTTAAAAATAAATATTAACAACTACTTTTAATAATATGTTTAAAATAAATATTAACAACTACTTTTAATAATATGTTTAAAATAAATATTAACAACTACTTTTAATAATATGTTTAAAATAAATATTAACAACTACTTTTAATAATATGTTTAAAATAATATTTACAACTACTTTTAATAATATGTTTAAAATAAATATTAACAACTACTTTTACTAATATGTTTAAAATTAATATTAACAACTACTTTTAATAATATGAATAAATTAAATATTAACAACTACTTTTAATAATATGTTTAAAATAAATATTAACAACTACTTTTAATAGTATGTTTAAAATAAATATTAACAACTACTTTTAATAATATGTTAAAAATAAATATTAACAACGACTTTTAATAATATGTTTAAAATAAATATTAACAACTACTTTTAATAATATGTTTAAAATAAATATTAACAACTACTTTTAATAATATGTTTAAAATAAATATTAACAACTACTTTTAATAATATGTTTAAAATAAATATTAACAACTACTTTTAATAATATGTTTAAAATAAAGATTAACAACTACTTTTAATAATATGTTTAAAATAAATATTAACAACTACTTTTAATAATATGTTTAAAATAAAAATTAACAACTACTTTTAATAATATGTTAAAAATAAATATTAAAAACTACTTTTAATAATATGTTTAAAATAAATATTAACAGCTACTTTTAATAATATGTTTAAAATAAATATTAACAGCTACTTTTAATAATATGTTTAAAATAAATAATAAAAACTACTTTTAATAATATGTTTAAAATAAATATTAAAAACTACTTTTAATAATATGTTTAAAATAAATATTAAAAACTACTTTTAATAATATGTTTAAAATAAATATTAACAGCTACTTTTAATAATATGTTTACAATAAATAATAAAAACTACTTTTAATAATATGTTTAAAATAAATATTAAAAACTACTTTTAATAATATGTTTAAAATAAATATTAACAACTACTTTTAATAATATGTTTAAAATAAATATTAACAGCTACTTTTAATAATATGTTTAAAATAAATAATAAAAACTACTTTTAATAATATGTTTAAAATAAATATTAAAAACTACTTTTAATAATATGTTTAAAATAAATATTAACAGCTACTTTTAATAATATGTTTAAAATAAATAATAAAAACTACTTTTAATAATATGTTTAAAATAAATATTAAAAACTACTTTTAATAATATGTTTAAAATAAATATTAACAACTACTTTTAATAATATGTTTAAAATAAATATTAACAGCTACTTTTAATAATATGTTTAAAATAAATAATAAAAACTACTTTTAATAATATGTTTAAAATAAATATTAAAAACTACTTTTAATAATATGTTTAAAATAAATATTAAAAACTACTTTTAATAATATGTTTAAAATAAATATTAACAACTACTTTTAATAATATGTTTAAAATAAATATTAACAACTACTTTTAATAATATGTTTAAAATAAATATTAACAACTACTTTTAATAATATGTTTAAAATAAATATTAACAACTACTTTTAATAGTATGTTTAAAATAAATATTAACAACTACTTTTAATACTATGTTTAAAATAAATATTAACAACTACTTTTAATAATATGTTTAAAATAAATATTAACAACTACTTTTAATAATATGTTTAAAATAAATATTAACAGCTATTTTTAATAATATGTTTAAAATAAATATTAACAACTACTTTTAATAATATGTTTAAAATAAATATTAACAACTACTTTTAATAATATGTTTAAAATAAATATTAACAACTACTTTTAATAATATGTTTAAAATAAATATTAACAGCTACTTTTAATAATATGTTTAAAATAAATATTAACAACTACTTTTAATAATATGTTTAAAATAAATATTAACAACTACTTTTAATAATATGTTTAAAATAAATATTACAGCTACTTTTAATAATATGTGTAAAATAAATATTAACAATTACTTTTAATAATATGTTTAAAATAAATATTAACAACTACTTTTAATAATATGTTTAAAATAAATATTAACAACTACTTTTAATAATATGTTTAAAATAAATATTAACAACTACTTTTAATAATATGTTTAAAATAAATATTAACAACTACTTTTAATAATATGTTTAAAATAAATATTAACAGCTATTTTTAATAATATGTTTAAAATAAATATTAACAACTACTTTTAATAATATGTTTAAAATAAATATTAACAACTACTTTTAATAATATGTTTAAAATAAATATTAACAACTACTTTTAATAATATGTTTAAAATAAATATTAACAGCTACTTTTAATAATATGTTTAAAATAAATATTAACAACTACTTTTAATAATATGTTTAAAATAAATATTAACAACTACTTTTAATAATATGTTTAAAATAAATATTACAGCTACTTTTAATAATATGTGTAAAATAAATATTAACAACTACTTTTAATAATATGTTTAAAATAAATATTAACAACTACTTTTAATAATATGTGTAAAATAAATATTAACAACTACTTTTAATAATATGTTTAAAATAAATATTAACAACTACTTTTAATAATATGTTTAAAATAAATATTAACAACTACTTTTAATAATATGTTTAAAATAAATATTACAGCTACTTTTCATAATATGTGTAAAATAAATATTAACAACTACTTTTAATAATATGTTTAAAATAAATATTACAGCTACTTTTAATAATATGTGTAAAATAAATATTAACAACTACTTTTAATAATATGTTTAAAATAAATATTAACAACTACTTTTAATAATATGTGTAAAATAAATATTAACAACTACTTTTAATAATATGTTTAAAATAAATATTAACAACTACTTTTAATAATATGTTTAAAATAAATATTAACAACTACTTTTAATAATATGTTTAAAATAAATATTACAGCTACTTTTAATAATATGTTTAAAATAAATATTAACAACTACTTTTAATAATATGTGTAAAATAAATATTAACAACTACTTTTAATAATATGTTTAAAATAAATATTAACAACTACTTTTAATAATATGTTTAAAATAAATATTAACAACTACTTTTAATAATATGTTTAAAATAAATATAAACAACTACTTTTAATAATATGTTTAAAATAAATATTAACAACTACTTTTAATAGTATGTTTAAAATAAATATTAACAACTACTTTTAATACTATGTTTAAAATAAATATTAACAACTACTTTTAATAATATGTTTAAAATAAATATTAACAACTACTTTTAATAATATGTTTAAAATAAATATTAACAGCTATTTTTAATAATATGTTTAAAATAAATATTAACAACTACTTTTAATAATATGTTTAAAATAAATATTAACAACTACTTTTAATAATATGTTTAAAATAAATATTAACAACTACTTTTAATAATATGATTTAAATAAATATTAACAGCTACTTTTAATAATATGTTTAAAATAAATATTAACAACTACTTTTAATAATATGTTTAAAATAAATATTAACAACTACTTTTAATACTATGTTTAAAATAAATATTAACAACTACTTTTAATAATATGTTTAAAATAAATATTAACAACTACTTTTAATAATATGTTTAAAATAAATATTAACAGCTATTTTTAATAATATGTTTAAAATAAATATTAACAACTACTTTTAATAATATGTTTAAAATAAATATTAACAACTACTTTTAATAATATGTTTAAAATAAATATTACAGCTACTTTTAATAATATGTGTAAAATAAATATTAACAACTACTTTTAATAATATGTTTAAAATAAATATTAACAACTACTTTTAATAATAGGTTTAAAATAAATATTAACAACTACTTTTAATAATATGTTTAAAATAAATATTAACATCTACTTTTAATAATATGTTTAAAATAAATATTAACAACTACTTTTAATAATATGTTTAAAATAAATATTAACAACTACTTTTAATAATATGTTTAAAATAAATATTAACAACTACTTTTAATATGTTTAAAATAAATATTAACAACTACTTTTAATAATATGTTTAAAATAAATATTACAGCTACTTTTAATAATATGTGTAAAATAAATATTAACAACTACTTTTAATAGTATGTTTAAAATAAATATTAACAACTACTTTTAATAATATGTTTAAAATAAATATTAACAACTACTTTTAATAATATGTTTAAAATAAATATTAACAACTACTTTTAATAGTATGTTTAAAATAAATATTAACAACTACTTTTAATAATATGTTTAAAATAAATATTAACAACTACTTTTAATAATATGTTTAAAATAAATATTAACAACTACTTTTAATAATATGTTAAAAATAAATATTAACAACTACTTTTAATAATATGATTAAAATAAATATTAACAACTACTTTTAATAATATGTTTAAAATAAATATTAACAACTACTTTTAATAATATGTTTAAAATAAATATTAACAACTACTTTTAATAATATGTTTAAAATAAATATTAACAACTACTTTTAATAGTATGTTTAAAATAAATATTAACAACTACTTTTAATAATATGTTTAAAATAAATATTAACAACTACTTTTAATAATATGATTAAAATAAATATTAACAACTACTTTTAATAATATGTTTAAAATAAATATTAACAACTACTTTTAATAGTATGTTTAAAATAAATATTAACAACTACTTTTAATAATATGTTTAAAATAAATATTAACAACTACTTTTAATAATATGTTTAAAATAAATATTAACAACTACTTTTAATAATATGTTTAAAATAAATATTAACAACTACTTTTAATAGTATGTTTAAAATAAATATTAACAACTACTTTTAATAATATGTTTAAAATAAATATTAACAACTACTTTTAATAATATGATTAAAATAAATATTAACAACTACTTTTAATAATATGTTTAAAATAAATATTAACAACTACTTTTAATAATATGTTAAAAATAAATATTAACAACTACTTTTAATAATATGATTAAAATAAATATTAACAACTACTTTTAATAATATGTTTAAAATAAATATTAACAACTACTTTTAATAATATGTTAAAAATAAATATTAACAACTACTTTTAATAATATGATTAAAATAAATATTAACAACTACTTTTAATAGTATGTTAAAAATAAATATTAACAACTACTTTTAATAATATGTTTAAAATAAATATTAACAACTACTTTTAATAGTATGTTTAAAATAAATATTAACAACTACTTTTAATAATATGATTAAAATAAATATTAACAACTACTTTTAATAATATGATTAAAATAATTATTAACAACTACTTTTAATAGTATGTTTAAAATAAATATTAACAACTACTTTTAATAATATGATTAAAATAAATATTAACAACTACTTTTAATAATATGATTAAAATAAATATTAACAACTACTTTTAATAATATGTTTAAAATAAATATTAACAGCTATTTTTATACATACAAATACTAGTGCTGCATACTTACGCAACCATCAGTGTAGGAAATGATAATTACTGCTAATCCGAAAATTTAACTAATCCTCGAGACCAGTGCCCCGGTGGATACAGGCGTTGAGTCTCTACGATTGCAGGTGAGCATTGTCGGAAGATAGCGTTTTCAACCGAGCAGGCCAGAAGACTAGTTGGCCAAAAACATGATGAGACAACGGCAACTATGGAAGGTAGTAGTTACTGGGGACACAACTACAAGACTCGGTATTCCTATCTTATTGCGGTTAATCACGTGACGAAGGCCAGAGGATGGGTTGGTCGAAACATGGTGAAATTTTGGTGTCGGATTTCTGATATTTTTTCTTAAATATAAACTAAAATTAAAAACATATCTATATATAAATGATAATAACGTTCACAAGAAACATGAGTTGGAACAATTATATTGAAAACATTGCCAGGGCCGCTGCGAAGATGGTAGGCTCTCTCTACCGTGCTAGAAAACTACTGACACCTGAAAGTATCCTGTACCTCTATAAGGCCACCATTCGCCCATGTATGGAGTATTGCTGTCACATTTGGTCTGGTGCATCTGCTACTAGTCTCTCGCTCCTAAACAAAGTTAAAAAAAGAGTCGCCAATCTGATAGGCCCTGAACTGGCATCTAAGCGTCAGCCTCTGTCCCATCGACGAAACGTTGCATCCCTCTGCCTATTCTACAAGTATTTTAATGGTGAATGCTCTGATGAACTGCAGACACTTGTGCCCCCATGACGTAGACACCCTCGACAAACCCGACAGGCAGCTAAATCCCACCCCCACACAGTAGAGATCGCTAGATGTAGAAGATCTTTCTACTCCAGTAGTTTCTTTCCCAGAACCGCTAGACTCTGGAATTCCATTCCAGGTCCCTGCTTACCGAACTGTACTGACATGCAGAAGTTCAAGTGTAACGTGAACCGACATCTTGCTGCCCAAATCCCAACATAGTACCCCAGCAGTTGCTGCCCCTGATAGTAGCCCCCTACACCAAAGTGGCAATGTGCCTTGTTTGGGGTGAAAATGTAAAAAAAAAAAAAAAAAAATGCTGACGGGGCTGCCCAGGCAATTTTACTAGGCCCGAGTGCTCCTACTTTACGGGGCGCTGGCTTGACCCTTCTAAAGAGAAGAATGCAGAAAATATGATCGGGCATTTATTTCTGTGTGGGTATGTGAAACAGCACTAACCCCACTTGGGTTTAACCGGCTTCCTCCAAATGAGGAAGTTCATGGGAGTATGAAATTTACAAGCGATCCCCAGTCGCATGTATATCCCCATTAAGGGAGATGACGACGTTAGATTTTTATAACTCTTGCAGGGAGGTGTCGACGCCCTCCTACATAGAGCGCCTGGTATTCCCAAACTAATCACCCATTTTAATAATGACCGGTGATCTGACGGGAACCAGTGTGTCAATGTGATTATGCTCGACCCAACGTTATAATTTAAATAAAGTAGGAAATAGATCTTTGGTTAACTTTCGCTTCTCCTATTTTGTTCTCTAGTCCTCACATTCCATGAACGATGTTTCTTACAAAGAGAAAATAATTGCTGTTTCCTGAGCCAGAATCTTTTACATTTAGCACTTATCGTTAGCAAGTTTTTGACCTTGAAGTATTATTTTTTTTTACATCAAGTGGCTTCATACCTTGTCTGGAGCGATTTCCAAAAAAGACTTCCAAGCCTGTGTCACATCTTCCTGCAGTGGGAAAGAACTAAACTATAGCCAACTCCCCAGAGAGGGCACTTTGGCTGGATGCAGTAATAGCCGAGAACAAACCTACTGACATTCCACGCTAGGGGCGCCTCTATCTCGGAAGAAGAAGGCAATGCCTGGGATGTTGCATATATTAGGATAGAGCTTAGTCACAACTTATCAAGGCCCGGAAGCCACTCAGGGATAAGGGTTAGGTTATTGTAAGTACTACTATTAAATTTTGTAACTGTAAAAATATATTTAAATTATATATATATATATATATATATATATATATATATATATATATATATATATATTTCACCATTTATTCATACCAATCCTTCAATTTATGAAGCTCAATGTAATTACAGAGCATATAACAAATAAATGACAAAAGTCTTTATTCCAAATTTCAAGATGTTGACCATCTTACAATTTATTCTTTTAACATGAACAATTCTCGACAGCACCTGTTTTGTAGCACAAAATGATTCATTTAATTATTATATCAACAAATGAATTTATTTTGCCCTTAACTCATCAGAAGAATATATATATGTATATATATATATATATATGAACAAATGATTAATAAAACATGTTAAAAGACATCTTGAAAAAGAGTTAAAAACATATGTAATTTTAAAAAAGGAAGCACAAGATAAGTGGATAGTCCTTAATCCGCGGAGTTTCAAAGAAATACTCTCCTTCTCATCAGAGGGCAGGAATTAGCAAAATGCAGGATCGGATTTTGCATATAAAAGTATTTAATGAAACTACAAGTAAGTCACAGATCTTACTTGGTTAAAAAAAGGGTGAGGTAAGGGGAACAGGAGGCAAAAGAAAAATGATAAAAAGATTTCACATGAATGGATAGTCCGGTGAAGGGTAAAAATCCAAAAATGGTAAAATCCAAAACGGTCGAATTTAAAATTTCAATCCAATGGGTAAATTCCAAATGGTCCAAAATAATCCAAAAGGCAGAGTTCCTTGGAAAAAAGCGCAAATGGAATGAATTCCAAATCATTAAAAGAAAAGCACTGGAGATAATATTTAAAACGCGTCTGTCAAGGCTGGATGAATCCAAAAAATTTAACATCCATAAAACTGAAAAAAAGAAAAATTATATTAAAAAAGGAAAAAAATATTAAAAAAAGAAAAAATTATTTAAAAAGAAAAAATATTTAAAGAAAAAATATTTAAAGAAAAAATATTTAAAGAAAAAAATATTTAAAGAAAAAATATTTTAAAAAATATTTAAAAAGAAAAAATGTTTTAAAAGAAAACAACATTTTAAAAAAAATATTAAAAAAGGAAAAAAATATTAAAAAAGAAAAAAATATTAAAAAAGGAAAAATATTTAAAAAGAAAACAATATTTAAAAAGAAAAAATATTTGAAAAGATAAAAATATTTAAAAAGGAAAAACATAAACGAAAAAAATCTTTTAAAAAAATATTTAAAAAGAAAAAAATATTTAAAAAGAAAAAAATATTTTAAAAAGAAAAAATATTCAAAAAGAAAAAATATTTAAAAAGAAAAAAATATTTAAAAAAATATTAAAAAAAAAATATTGTTGATTTTATATGTCCGGCCTTATCACATGCACTTGTGATGTTAGGCGTTGTAAGTTTGGTCAAAGTCGCCTGTTCCTTTCTGTCATTGGGTTATTCGATTACTGACTATCGATACTTATCGAAGACATTATGATATCAAAACTATCTAAGAACACTGCCAGGCACACAAAGAAATTTCGTGAGAAATTTCATAAAAATCGGCCCAACCATTTCCGAGTCCATAGGGAACTAACTCGCACATACACAGAGACAAAGTTCCTTTTATACAATGTTGGTCTGTAGTTATTAAATTCTGCACTAGAAAGCCTGTCGGCTTGCTTTATTACAGAAATTATGTAATTACAAGCAGTCCAAAAAGTCACTGAAAGGTTGAAAATCTTTGTCATTTTACCATTAATGACTATTTTTGTCGCTACTTCAGATATTTTCCAGATAATATTTTTGGAAATTGACAATGTACACAAGTTGTGAAATTGCTTTATATATACTCCAAACCAAAATTCTAATCGTAATATCTCTAACCCATCCAGTCGTATCAGGAGAAAGAAAATATATGGCTTAATCCTCCATTAAGCGTACATGTCAACACTAATATACATAAGGAAGTTTTCAACATTTTACAAAACTCTTTCAAATACGCACACAGATATAATTCTATTTTCAATAAAAACTCAATAAAGGATATCTCATTCAACAATGTCTAATTAATCACAAAGAATGTTAACATCTAATAAGAAAAAAATTAAATCAACCCAAAAATCCCCTTTCCCAATTAAAATCAAAACTAATTCAAATTGTAATAACAAACATCTTTGCCCACTCACCATAACTATAATTACTTCCCCTCAAAGTAACAATACAATAAATTGTAAAAACGGACTGATCTCTTCTGTAAACATAAGTCCTAATTTAATTATGGTAATTTGGAAATTAAATAGCTATTACTTTAACCTTTCAGATATATATATATATATATATATTGCATCGATAAAGATGTTATATATTCATGCGCAATTACTGAGCTCCCACGCAATCCTCCCATAACATTTTATCTTGATTAGCCTCGACTTTTTCATGGAAGATATCTTAAAGAAAGAGTCTATGTTAACAAACCCCAAACCCTGCAAGAATTGAAGGAAAACACCAGGAACGAAATAAGGGAGTTAAATCGCAATCCAGAGATTCTGCAATCTGTCATGAATAATGCTTTGGAAAGGCTCAGCACGTGACCTTCAGTAACGTGTTCTGGCTAAATTTATTGTGTCTATCCTGATGTTCCTTGTTGTTGTTTGTAAGTTAACCAAAATATTTTACTAAGTAAGATTCAGCAAAGCTTTTTCTACATAACAGTTAAAAAAAAACAATAAATAATGTTCATTATCTAATATGTTACTTTTTCTAAATTTTTTCTACTATCGCCACCTGATGTTGCTCTAGCATAAGCCAACATGGCTATGCATGGAAAACCGACAATTGAGACATGAGAATGAAGATCAACAACGCATGTATGTACGAAGATATTATTATTTATTTTGATCGCTAACGAGCGAGAATGTACATGTGAAAAAGGATGCGTTTATGTGCATTTTAACATTACACCCGAAACAGTGCATATTCTCTCCTGATGACCCAATATTATCTGGAGACTGAAATGAAATACCGCATACGTAAAAACAGTCGATAAACACGATTATATACAAGTCTACAAGTAAAAATAACTAAGACGATGGAGGCCCTGAAACGTTCCTTATTCTCTCCTGACGACCAGTTCAGTGGAATGTGCAGAATCCATAATAATTACGGCAGCTGATAATTAAAAGAAATGTGTTGGAACACAAGATGAATGTCTTAAAAACAAAAGCAAAACAAAAACAAAAACAAAAAAAACGCCTGATTTACAAGCAAATTACGGATCTTACATTCGCCCCCTGCTTTAAGCCATATGCCACCCATCAAGATAGGCATATCGGGTGCCACGAAAGTCAAATTGTTATCTCTTGAAAACTGATGAGTTTTCTCAT
>NC_136527.1:12086342-12088842 GCF_053919585.1 Euprymna scolopes | reverse complement strand
CCCACCTTCCTTTTAAGGGTGAACAGAACAGGGACGCAACATTCCACCATGTAACTGAATAAAGTCCCAATTATTCAGAGAAATGAGAGAGCTTTTATTCTAGGTGCGCCGACGTTGGAACACAAACCACCCGAGGACACAGCAAGAGTAGTGAAGAAGATATAAGATAAGTTCTGTTTTGTTTTATAAACTCCCCAAAAGGGTTGATGTGAAGTAAATGTGAACATTGACGCAGACACCCCTTCCTCTCACGCAACATACAAGTTTTTTTGTAAGCAAACGCAATAGCATTTATTATTATTATACATATACTAGCAGGTCGCCTGGCGTTGCCCAGTCGTAAAAGCCGCATATTATATTTTAATAAATGCAGAATTCTTATTAATTATAAACAGAAATACCTATAACATATTGAAATGTCTTAACCTCACACGATATCTTTTTCTGTCCATGGTTCGTGGAAACTCTTTTTTTCCCCTAAACTTTGTGTCGATTTGACATGAACTTAGTCCGATCCTTGCTTAGATTAAAATCAGCTGATATAATCGCCATCTAATCGGTGATAAATATTCTTAAACAAGTATCTTGCTGGATTTTAAAAGTCAGACCCAAATAGCAATTTGTTTTACATATGGACACTTAATTCGAACTAAACTTTTTTTTCGCCTTTTTCCCTTCCACTATTGGCAAAAAAATATTTTTTTGTTTCACTTAAGTTTTTCTAAAATTACAGCTAAGAAAAATATTTTAAACATTAAAGGAAAGTAATCACGCATTTCCTTGACTTTTTGAAAAAGAAATATCTAAAACATAAAGTTGTTTTGCCGGATTTTAAAAGTCAAACTCAAATAATTTTTTAAATAGAAATCTACCAGTCTGCCACCTTTAAAAATCAAACCCAACGATATTTAAACTAGACTGGCTATTTCGTTCTATTTTGATTTCACTATTTTATAAGCAATAAATTATTTTATTTCGATTCAGTTTTTTCTGAAAATACTTATTCAAACTGAGAAAAATGGTATATACATTAAATAGTCTTTAACTATTAAAGGGTACTCCATTACCTTGACATTGTGTAATTTATGTAGAAGCGAGAAATACACACAACCACGTACAAGGGGCGTGCAATAAGTAACGCCCCTGACCAACTTCCAGTTGTCTGATATAGCTGAAACTTTGCATGTGCAATGATTTATATCTCTACGGGGTATGTAGTAAATTAAAGCTCTGAACTAATTGTGGTTTCTGTTTTACAGGTGTTTGAACTGAGTCAAGTGTGAAATGGAGCCTGTTGAGTGTCGAGCAGTGATCCGGTTTTTGTATTTGAAAGGACGTACACCATAGGAGACTTTTGATGAAATGAAACAAACTTATGGCGATAATGCCTAATCATATGACCTTCTAAAACGCTGGCATCGTGAATTCAAACATGGCCGGAAGTATGTGGAAACAGCTCCCAGACCTGGTCGCCCCCCCTTCTGCCATTGATGAGGCATCTGTCCGTCAAGTTGAGGCTGTCATTTTGGAATATCGGTGCATTACTATTCGTTAAATTGCCCAAGATGTCAAGATTAATACAGGGTCTGTGGAAACTATCATTCATGATCATTTGCATATGCATAAGGTGTCTGCCAGATGGATTCCCAGGTTGCTCACACCATTCCAGTAGCGAGAACGCGTCGAGTGCTCGAGGATGAATTTGGTGATGTGCCAAGAAGATGAGTCAAAGTTTTTCAAAAGACTGATTACACAGGATGAAACCTGGGTCCATCACTATGATCCAGAGACCAAAGCCCAGTCAATGCAATGGAAGCACTTGGACTCACCACCCCCAAAGAAGACAAGGGTGCAGCCCTCCGCTAGCAAGGTCCTGCTCACAGTCTTCTGGGACCAGGATGGAGTAGTGATGACAGATTTCCTGACAAAGGGCACCACAATTACAGGAGTCTATTATGCTTCACTTTTGAGGAAATTAAGGGAAGCTATCAAAATCAAGAGGCAGAGCAAGATCAGCAAATGTACCTTCCTCCTGTAGGACAACGCTCCATTCCACAACTCGCATGGTGCCAGATCAGAAGCACAGGCGTATGGTTATAAATATTACCCCATCCTCCTTACTCTCCTGACCTTGAACCCTCTGACTTTCACCTCTTCCCAGCCATGAAGTTGTTTTTGAAAGGAAAGCGTTTCCCAGATGATGCAGCCTTGATTTCTGAAGTCACATCGTGGTTGGAGGACCAACCTGGGGTGTTCTACAAAAACGGTTTCAAGAGCTGCATCAAACTATGGGAGAAATGCGTTACTCTGGGTGGTTCCTATGTAGAGAAAGACTAATAACTGTGCCAAGTTTCGTTGCTCTACTGCTATGGGAAGTGGGTCAGGGGAATTACTTATTGCACGCCCCTCGTACATACGCAGACACGCTTAAAGTTACATAAATTAATCACATATGCACAGAAATAATTTAATACATATCTTATTTCATATATTCACATTA
>NC_136527.1:12048842-12081342 GCF_053919585.1 Euprymna scolopes | reverse complement strand
AAAGATAGAGATAGACTTATATAGACTGAGAGAGGGAAGAGACAAACATAGGATTGAAATAGAGATAGATAGATAGAGAGAGAGAGAAAGGGAGAGAGAGGGAGAGAGAGAGAGAGAGAGAGAGAGAGAGAGAGAGAGAGAGAGAAAAGGGTAGAAAATTGAAATACGGTTGAATAGTCGGTCGCTGACAACTTTACCTTGAAGTGTCAGCCGGAAATAGGAGAATACAGATCAAGGCGGAAGTGGACGCAGCGCTCAGACTCGGCTTTCCGGAAGTTTTAGTCGTCCATTATATGACGCTAATGTACGAGGAGAGGAATATATATTGACCGAGAATAGCTGGTTTCTACATTTTTCTATGCAGAGCGCGCGAACGAGCGAGAGAGAGAGAGAGAGAGGAGGGAGAGAAGGGAGAAAGAGAGAGAGAGAGGGGAGAGAGAGATGGGTGATTGTTCGAACATAAGGATCATTTTCTTCATAATTCTTTTCTGGTTTAAGTAACTTTATAAACTTGCTTTTTGTTAAAATATACGATTTTGTCTTGGTCATCAAAAAAAAAAAAAATAAATAAATAAAAAATAGAATGACTTCTCTTGAATTTTTGTCTTGATTGATCGTACTCCATAAATAATTGAATCAAACATACTTACCGCCCTTTGCAACTTCTCCAAGCGTAGGTGATGCCATTTTAACACACAAATTAAGGATGAGTTATCGCCCTTGTACACCGGTTCTAAACACCGTTTTTAAAGTTACCAATACAGAGAACGTAATAATGCAATTATAGGCTGATATGCTTATCTATGTTTCAGCTGTGACAACCAGGCTTTAGTAGGGTTAGGGTTTCAATTCCTGCTGTAGCTGGTCAGTTGAACCTAAAACCATAAAAAATTGACCAGTCATCTTATAAAATGTATAGCAATAACAAACTGAATTTTCAAGAGTCTACGACATTTTAAATTGCTAAAAGGCTGTAGAGGACTAGGATATATAAATCCTAATCCCGTTACAAAAGAAAATAATGAAACGTAGGAATTGAAGGAAACAAAAACTCAATTGATGGATAAGATAAACGTGTCATTTATTTACTGTTAAAAGAATGAATGTTTTAGGTATAACACGTGTTCATGTCCGCGTTCGGGTGTAACCATCGTTTGTTGCGGGACTGGTGATGTAGAAAGAAAAAGGAAATGTGTGTCCATCTCAAGTTCGTGTCATCGTTTGTTCGTGCGTGGGAAGAGAATGTAGTGGAAAATGAGAATGATAGTCCAGCGTGTAGACAAAGAAAAGGATAGAGGTTAAGCTGTGCGCCATGTTAGAAGTCAGCTACGCGGTGGTGTCCTCTGGGACAAGTTGTATATATATATATATATATATAGAAAGAGTGAGAATGTCAATCCAGTTCATGGAGAGAGAAAGCGTATAAAGTGTACGTACGGTCTGTTAGCTTTTTGTCCCACATTGTAGCAAGTGGTGTGAGGTACGCGCGTCCGCACCAGCCGAAAAGGCACGCTGTCGGTCCATAGACCGTCCAGCTAGGAAGCTGGTCCGTCGGGTTAGGGTTGGAAACACTTGTCTCTTGCTTTTATAGTCGTTTCCAGTGGTCTTTTGCGTATGTGTGGATTTCCTTTGAAAGGAAATGACGTCGTCCATCTGTGCTTACATGTGCGTACGTGTGCGCGTATGTGAGTACATGTGTGTGCGTTAGCGTGTGTGTGTGTGTGTGTGTGTGTATACACGTGAATGTGAGTGCATGTACGCGAACGTGAATATATGTACGTGTGTGGATGTGGGCGCGTATGTTTGTGTGCGCGTATGTATATGATAAGTAATATAGCTTGAGATGTGAACGCATGTTTTTGTGTGAGACTAGAAAAGGCTCGCGCAAGGCAACATGCATACCGCAGATTTAACCGATATAAATTTCTCAGATTAAGCGGCCCACTTAAAAGTAGCCCAATCCGCTCTCTTATTTTTTCGGGCTACTCTTATTTTTTTTTAGATGAAGCGGCCCATTTACAAGTAGCCCAATTATAATCTCTCTATTTTTTTTTCAGATCAGATTAAGCGGCCTACTTAAAATTTCAATGCTGACATGTTTACGATCTTGAGTCGTTTATATATTAGATTAACAAAATGAGGTTATGTGTGTAGATTCCATGAACAAAGCTTCTTCCTTAGAACTGCACGCCTGTGGAACTCTCTTCCGCTTGCCTGTCCTCCCCCGACTTCAACCTAGATGTCTTCAAGTCCAACACAAACAAATTCCTGATGAACCGCCCCCTTAAGTAATGACACTTTATCAATTCTCCAATACTAACTATTACTACGATACTATCCCATTGATTACTGTGCACACAATAACCCTTATCCCTAAGTGGCTTCTGGGCCTTGATAAGTGGTGACCACCATGTAATCAAGCGGCCCACTCAAAAGTAGCCCGATATATATTCTCTAATTAAGCTGCCCACTTAAAAGTAGCCCGAGCTCATTTTTTTTAGATGAAGCGGCCCATTTACAAGTAGCCCAATCTATAATCTCCCTATTTTTTTCAGATTAAGCGGCCTACTTAAAAGTAGTCCGATCTTTCTAATCTTTCTCTTAACAACCAACTGACACCACAAGTCAAAATACAATTCTTTTTCCAACAAGATGGCGCTACATAACACACGTCTCACAGATCACTGACACGAGTTCATGACATGTTTACTAAAGAAAGAACAATAAGCAAAAGGTTATGGCCACCACGTTCCCCGGACTTGTCATCATGTGATTTTTATCTTTGGGGGACTCTAAAGCAAAAAAGTTTATACAAATAATCCTCACAATCTAAACCAACTAAAAGAGAACATTATCAACGCTATCAGGAGAATCACCAGAGAAGATCTACAAGCAGTATCTGCAAACGTTGTTAAACGTGCACAGAAATGCATAGATGCTAACGGAGAACACTTCCAGCATCTTTTATAAAACTACAGGTTATTTAAACAATGCTACAGGTAATTGAACTGTTCGTCCTATCTACTACATTTTCTGGACTACTTTAAAAGTAACCCGGTTTCTCTAATCTTTTTTTTCAGATTAAACGGCCTACTTAAACGTTGTCCGATCTCTCTAATCTTCCTCTTAACTACAAACTGACACCACAAGACAAAATGCAATTCTTTTTCCAACAAGATGGCGCTACATGCCACACGTCTCACAGATTACTGACACGAGTTCATGACATGTTTACGGAAGAGAGAACAATAAGCAAAGTGTTATGGCCAGCACGTTCCCCGGACTTGTCATCATGTGATTTTTATCTTTGGGGGACTTTAAAACAAAAATTTATACAAATAATCCTCACAATCTAGATTAATCAAAGGAGAACATTATGCATAGATGTAAACAAAGGAGAAGATCTACAGGCAATATCTGCAAACCAGAAATGCATAGATATCAAACAAATTTAAACAATAAAAGAATGTTCCTAATCTCTACTACATTTTCTGGGATACTTTTAAGTGGGCAATCCTGTATATAGAAGCCAGATACATCCAAGGATAGAGTACCGTTACCACATCTGGGCAGGAAGTCTTCCCTACAATATCTTTCCTACAGAAAGATATTGCGAGCCTGCTTCTGCTTTATCATTATTTTCATTGAAAGTGCTTGTTTGAGCCCCAATTTACGGTTCCCCCTTGCCAAACTTTCACGAAAAACACTCGTCTAGCTGAAACCACTGTCAATAATTTCCCCCACTCCTTATCTGTGCATACTAACTAAACGCAGATTCCATGAACAAAGCTTCTTTCTTAGAATTGTCCTCCGTCGGGTTTACCCTAACCCTAACCCTAACCCCTATCCTGAAGTGTCCTTTCTTAGAATTGCACGCCTGAGGAACTCTCTTCCTTTTGCCTGTTTTCCAGCCGACCACAATTTAGTAGTCTTCAAGTCCAACATAAACAAGTTCTTGATGAGCCGTTCTCCTTTAAGTAACGCAAACGTAGTTATACGTGCCCAGAAATGCACAGATGTCAACGGGGAACACTTCCAGCATTTTTTATAACATTTAAACAATAAAAGAATGTTTCTCATCTTTACTACATTTTTCTATGCTACTTTTAAGTGGGCCACACTGTACTACTACTACTACTACTACTACTACTACTACTACTACTACTACTACTAAAAAGAAAAAAAGGACAGGATATTATTACACATATCTAAAAAAAAAAAATTTTTTTAAATAGTTTAAAAAATCGTTAACCCCTCTTAACCCTACCAGACCGGTAATTTCTGAAAATTCTATATACCGAGTTACCGCTAAACCGGTATTTTTCCAACCACGTGTTTTTGTGTTGTCAGGGAGCGCTAAAAAATACGGACCCAATCGCGTCTTAGCCTCGATTTAGCGCAAGCCTAACATTCTACAAATGACTTCTTTTGTTTTAGCGGAGTTGTGAGTTGTTTTGTTGACTAAAATAGCCATGAAACGAGCGACGAACCAAGCAATTCGACAGGTAAAAGATCAAGACAAAGGAGTTTCACGGTGCAACAATGGTTGGATAAAATGACAAATTCTGATTCAGAAGTTTCTGAATCAAGTAACGATAGTGATGATGAATATATTGATGAAGGAGAAAGTGATGATAATTCTGATCATGCACGTCGGTCTAGATCATCATCACGTGCATGAAGGAGGGCTTCCCCTGTTAGGCAGACTGGCACACGAAGGCTGAATACTGGCGGTAGATGGAAGGCAAAAATGACTAACGCGTTGACATTGTTTTTTTCTTTTTACAATTTTACCAAACAGGCCAGACACAGGGACAAATTAGGTTCAGTAGCTTAGGTCTGGTAAGGTTAAGGTTAAACTGCAAAAGTCAAGCATCATGGTTCAACAGTGCTCTGAACAGAAACATTTATTTCAAACACGCCCCTGTCTTATAAACGAATTAATTGTTGATTTTATCAAATTACTGGACTACCCGTGACCCGTTGGATCCGTATGTTATATTAGCTATGGAATTTGATCAAGAGTTTCTGAATCAAGTAACGATAGTGATGATTAATATATTGATGAAGGATAAAATGATAATTTTGATGATGCAAGTGAACCTGTGCATCAAGGAGGCCTCCACCTGTTGGGCGGACTGGCACACGAAGGTTGAATACTGGCGGTAGATGGAAGGCAAAAATGATGAACGCGTTTATATTTTTTCACAATTTTGCTTAGGAGACCAGGCACAGGGCAAATTAGGTTCAGTAGCTCGGGTTTAGTAGGGTTAAGATTCGGTCTAAGACGTGTCCTAGCTACATGTCTTAGTCATCCAAAAAACATATAGAGTTACTTCCCTTGAATTAAACTTACCGCCATTAGCAACTTCTCCAAGCCTTGGTGATTTCATTTTAACACACAAATTAAGGATGAGTTATCGCCCTTGTACACCGGTTCTAAACACCGTTTTTAAAGTTACCAATAGAGATAAAATAATAATAGAGTTGAAAAAAATTTTTGAGGGAGGTGTACAAAATTTAATAATGGCTTATTACAGACCAATCAACATTCTGATTAAAAAATAAAAAATGAAAATAAAGGTTTCGTTCCTTGCTCAACTGAGCTAAATCGAGAAAAATACGGTAAAAAAAGTCATGAATACGGCGGAGGAGAAAAAAAAAAGCGAAAAATAAACGAGGGGGAAAATTACTTAGAAACTACATTAAGTCCTAAAAGATTTTCTTTTTGCTTGCAAAGGGGAGGTCTCAAAGATAGTTTCTAGAATTTTTAAATGAAAGGGCTAGTGCGACTTACTTAGAATCGTAAACATGTCTGCACTGAAATTCGTTATAAATAACCATGCGTGTGCCACGAATTTCAGTGCTGACATGTTTACGATTCTAAGTAAGTCACACTCGCCCTTTCATTTAAAAATTCTAGAAACTATTTTTATTAAGTCTTTGAGACCTTCTCTTTGCAAAAAGAAAATCTTTTAGGACTTAATTTAGTTTCTATGTAATTTTCCCCCTGTTTAGTTCTCGCTTTTTTTTCTCCGCCGCCATATTCATGACTTTTTTTTAAAAAATCGTATTTTCCTCGATTTAGCTCTGTTGAGCGAGGAACGAACCCTGGTTAGCTAACCTTTATTTTCTTTTTTTATTTTTTAATCATCATGTTTATGGGTCTGTATTTAACAATATATATATATATATATATATATATATATATATATATATATTATTATTATTATATTTTCACCCCAAAAAAGGCACATTGCCACTTTGGTGTAGGGGAATATTATCAGGGGCAGCAAAAACTTCCTCTGGTGACATCACTTCCGGTAACGAGTACCGGTCCCCGGCAGTCAGAGATTGGTACGCGGCCAAGGAGGTCGTGTGTAAACGCCCAACAGTTGAGGAATGGTATTGCTCAACCCACATTTGCCTGTACTATATGTGAATACATGTTTGTTTCTAAAAGTCCTGGGTTCATAGATTGACCTTGAACCGTTGGTCTACATGACCATGTTAATGAGACATGTCGTCACTGGAACTCACAAATGACTGACAGGTCAAAATATTAGAGTTGAGAGTGTAGGAGTTGTCGGCAAACCGTGCAGATATGTTTACGATCTTGAGTAAGTCGCACTAGTCGTTTATATATTAGATTAACAAAATGAGGTTGTGTGTGTGTGCCCGAATCAAAACGTAGATTCCATGAACAAAGCTTCTTTCTTAGAACTGCACGCCTGTGGAACTCTCTTCCGCTTGCCTGTCCTCCTCCGACTTCAACCTAGATGTCTTCAAGTCCAACACAAACAAATTCCTGATGAACCGCCCCCTTAAGTAATTGTTATATTGTTATTATTAGTAGTATTAGACGATACCACTTGTGCGCGTATGTTGCGTGAGTTCTTATTAGTAAAGATATGAGTCTTAGTGAGAGTTCTTGTCTTATTACATATGATGTTGTATCTTAGAGAGAGAGAGATGTGTATGTAATGACATTTTATAACACAGAATATAATAACAATACAATTTACCTTTTTGTAGAAATCACAAACACAAAGATGAGCTTTATCACAAAACACATGATGAATTTTATTTCTTCACGACCGGGCGTGATTTCCTCATTAAGAATTCAAAGTTTCACATTCTAGTTTCTGAAGTGACGTCTCGCTTCAGACGTCCGCCTGTCTCTGAGTTTTCTCACTGGCCGTCTCCCCTGACTGTCTCTCCGACCAACTAACTCTCACTTCCTATATTGAGAAATCCATGCATCCCGGCCACGTGAGCAAAATTCACGTGTTTCAACATGCGCGACTTTGCACGTTTCCGACATTGATTTCCCAATAACCTATTTTTTTCTTGTGTTGTTTCCACAAAGGAATTCAACCTACATATCTAATTTATTTAACCAATATTTTATTATCCACATTCTTTTCACAATTGCATAGTTTATTTATTATTTATTTCATCCGAATTAACAATTTACTGGACATTCCATTTAAACCTATTGTTCTTTAAAACTTATGTCCAGGGTTCGATTTCTGCTTTCTCTTATTTTCATTTTAACTAATCTTTCTATTTTTATACTTACATGAACAGGGGACAGCCCTTATCATGTAACATAATGACACTTTATCAAATCTCCAATACTAACTATTACTACGATACTATCCCATTGATTACTGTACACACAGTAACCCTTATCCCTAAGTGGCTTCTGGGTCTTGATAAGTGGTGACCACCATGTAACAAAAAACAAAAACAAAAAAAAAAACAAAGCTAATTGGCAAAACAATATAAAACACACCCGGGTCATTTTTTTTATTTATTTTGTAACTCCAAAATGTCAGCAAAATCCCCCCCCGCCTTATTGTTCGAAAACTTTGGATCATTCTGCTTCTTGTAACGTCGGCTCTCTCTATCGTTCGAAATATTGGACATTAGACGGACAACAGCCAATGATCTAGCTAAAAATATTTGATATTAGGAATTATTGTTTAGAAAAATAAAATTGATCAATGGAATGGGATTAATGGACTATCTCATGACGTCACTTCCTCTGGTGACGTCACTTCCGGTAACGAGTACCGGTCCCCGGCAGTCAGAGATTGGTACGCGGCCAAGGAGGTCGTGTGTAAACGCCCAACAGTTGAGGAATGGTATTGCTCAACCTGGTTTTGCCTCTATGATATGTGAATACATGTTTGTTTCTAAAAGTCCTGGGTTCCTTTCGTTTCATTACCATTTAACGCCATAACAGAATGTAAAAATAAGTTTTAGCTAAAATGTTTACAAAAATTAATTTAGCTAAATATAAACAAACTATGATAGAATGACCATGTTAATGGGACGTGTCGTTGGATCACTTACGTCACTGGAACTCACGAATGAAACGTGTCCTTTTGCGGATGACGTACCGGAACAGATAGGTCAAAAGATTAGAGTTGAGAGTCTAGGAGTTGTCGGTAAACCGTGCAGATATGCATTGATACGAGCTCCGGACGCCTTGAAGCGATGCTTGACGGAGACAAGTATGTAGACACGTAAAGCAGGCTCCTGGGGAAGCCTGAGACGAATCTGAAATAAATTTATAAGTATAAGACATAAATTGTTGTCCTGTGGTTCAGAATCAGCATGTAAAGAAAAGTTTCAGGTTAGGGTTAGGGTTAGGGTTAGGCATTGATCTATTGTGTTTGTATGATGTACATTCCCACAGCCCCCCCCCCAGCAGTTGAGACAGAGGACCTCCGGACAGAAAGATATGAAACTTCTATATTTCCCCCCCCCAGCTATGTAATATAAACACTTTTGACACCCTGTTATCCAACATATATTCTTTTTGGTACTGTGACTATATAATACAAACGGTACCCCCTCGACGTAAATACCCAAACAAACCCAACAAGCAGCAAAGTTCCACCCTTACACAGTGGAGAGACCTAGATATAAAAAAAAGATTTTTACTCTAATAGTTTCTTCCCCAGAATTGCTAGACTTTGGAACTCCCTTCTGGGTTCCTGTTTTCCCAACTGTATTGACATGCAAAAGTTCAAATGTAATTTGAACAGCCATCTTGCTGCTCAACTCCCCACTAAGTATCCCTGCAACTTATGTAGCTCCCTAAATCAAAGTGGTACTGTGATTTGTTTGGGGTGAAAATGGAATTTAAAACCATTTCTTGCACCGGAAACTACTCACTATCTCTACAAATTTACAATTAATGGAGTTCTGTTTCCATATTTGGGCTGGCATCTCGAGAGTTCTTGATAAGGTGTAATTTGATTAGCCCCACCATTTCTTCTTCTTTGAACCGTCTCTTTCACAGACGTGATATTGATAGCCTCAGTATTTTCTTTAAATACTACAGAGTGGAACAATAAAATTGTCGCCCTAGAAAAGACGTCATGATTACATTTCCACCTGATAGAAAAAGCGGTTTTCTTTTTTTTTTTTTGTTGTCCAGTTATGTACAAATAGAAAAGACGACTGGATTCCATTTCCATTTGCTGAAAACCGTTTTTCTTTTATTTTTAGATTTAGATCGTAGATGCGACACTGTACAACATGCTCTTTTACCGATCCAAGTTATGACAACAGGACCATTGCCAGCACCCTCAAAATGCATCGCTTGATTGTCACGAATAATAGGGACGTGCCCAGGGTGATGGAAACAAAATTTCCGACAACGACTATGGTCTTTGGTGTGGCTTCAAGGGAGGGCCACATCATGCCACCTCACATCTTCGAAGTCGGCTTGAAAGTCAGTACCAAAATATTCCTGGATGTGCTGAAGTGTGTGGTGATCCTCTGATCTAATCAGGTGAATGCTGAGTGTGGCAGCAGGCGCCAGTCATCAAATCCAAATAGACACAAGCTTGGCTTCACGAAGGAGTGTTTCGACTTGGTACCCTTCTCTTACTGCCCCCTCTCCTTCCTCATACATCAAGAACATCACCAACATGACCTCCCACTATACCAAAGCCAGCCTGATCGACGCCATCCACAGAGTATTCGCCGAGCTCCCTTTGGCACTTGTGGAAAAGGCATGCTCCCGGTTCCGGACCCGTATGGAAACGGTGACTGAGGCTAAAGAGGGCTACATTGAATAGATGTCAGCTGTACTACATAATATAGTTACTTGAATTGATTGTTTTTGAATAAGAGTTTTAAAATATTGCTGTGGTGTTGTTTTCTTTAGAGCGGCATCTGTATCGTTCCGACCTGTACTTTTGTTCATTAGGTAATCAAATACTTGTCTTGTCAGGTTTCGGCGTGAATTAAAACCTGACTTGAACGATAATCAGCTCATCTTTCTACAGTGCGCTTTAAAATGCTATTCTATTTTCTCAAATTCGTTCTGACATGAGGTTGATTAAAACTAATTTTGGGTTTTGTTTCTGAGTTTTTATATAAAGTTGTATCCAACTTCACCTGCAAAGTCGGAGTTATTTCCCCCCTCTCTCTCTCTCTCTCTCTCTCTCTCTCTCTCTCTCTCTCTCTCTATATATATATATATATATATATATATATATATATATATATATATATATATAACACCTTCATTTACTCACATAAAATTAATATACGAAAGTATAAGTTTATGCGTAAACTTTAAGTATTTACTTCAAAAGTGCTCAATACGTAGGTAGAGCTAGTTAGTAAGTTATAAAATGTATATGGCGATTAAGCTACACTGAATATTCCGCGTTTCATCCACTCTAGGACTCTTCAGGCTTTTGCTCATAAGAGTGGATGAAACGCGGAATATTCAGTGTAGCTTAATCGCCATATATATTTTATAACTAACTAACTAACTAACTATATATATATGCTGTAGAATGGGCATGCCTAAACCCATATTGTTGGTCAGTCAGAAGTTTAGCATCTTAAAGGTGATGGACTAGAGCATGGTTAATTATGGTCCCAAATATTTTGGCGAAAAGTGGGAGGAGGCTAATGGGGCGATAATTTACTGGGTCAGTACTTTCGCCAGAATTCTTGAAAACTGGCACTACAGGAGCAGTTTTCCAGCAGGCAGGAAAGCAAGATTCATTAAGACGTTTGTTGTAAAGTTTGGAGAGAACTAGAGCTATTTCGGCGGCACACTTTTTTAATAGCACAGCCGGGATTAGATCAGGTCCACATTCTTTTGCAGTGTCAAGCTTTCTTATGAAAGCATGCACCTGAGATGGGGTGATTTTACATAGTTGTCAATAATTTATATAGACATATATTACGTAGTTGTCAATAATATGTAGACATATATTACGTAGTTGCCAATAATATGTTGTTGGAATATTTTGGAAGACTAATGGGGTATGATCCCACACAGTCGGACGATTCTATTTATAAACGATGCTGCTAAGAACTGACGAATCAAATAAATTCACGTGCTGCTACCAACCAATCAGAAACCAGAATTGCTTCATAAATATTAAACCTTTTCTGGTGCAATTTCACAATCTCTTTCCCGGGTTTCGACACGGTAAGAATATTTCGTTCTGTGGAACTGTCTACTACAAACAAGTCACCTACCAGGACTTGTGTGTAACAGCGAACAATCTGAAGCTCAAAGTGGCTTACACTTCTACATATGTAGACATATATTACGTAGTTGTCAATAATATGTAGACATATATTATGTAGTTGTCAATAATATATAGACATATATCACGTAGTTGTCAATAATATGTAGACATATATTACGTAGTTGTCAATAATATATAGACATATATTACGTAGTTGTCAATAATATATAAACATTTATTACGTAGTTGTCAATAATATATAGACATATATTACGTAGTTGTCAATAATATATAGACATATATTACGTAGTTGTCAATAATATATAGACATTTATTACGTAGTTGTCAATAATATATAGACATTTATTACGTAGTTGTCAATAATATATAGACATTTATTACGTAGTTGTCAATAATATATAGACATTTATTACGTAGTTGTCAATAATATATAGACATTTATTACGTAGTTGTCAATAATATATAGACATTTATTACGTAGTTGTCAATAATATATAGACATATATTACGTAGTTGTCAATAATATATAGACATATATTACGTAGTTGTCAATAATATATAGACATATATTACGTAGTTGTCAATAATATATAGACATATATTACGTAGTTGTCAATAATATGTAGACATATATTATGTAGTTGTCAATAAATTGTAGACATTTATTACGTAGTTGTCAATAATATGTAGACATATATTATGTAGTTGTCAATAATATATAGACATATATTACGTAGTTGCTACACTGAACATTTTAATATTTCTGATAATTTGTTGGAATGAACCAAAAGCCCCCCCCCTTGCGCTGACCGGTGGATTAAGTCTAAAAAAAAAAAATAAATAAATAAAAATAATAATGATAATGTCGTTCATCAAATTCCGTCTGTGTTTGTTTACAATCTCACGTCAGCTGATATTTAAGCTTGACTAAGTCACTTCTGATTAATGTTTAGTTTTATAATACGCAAACAAAGAAATGATTTGCGGCGATTTTAAATGGTATCTCTTCTTTTGTTGTAAAATGAACTCATTAATAAGAAAAATAGTTTAAATAAAATGGCTTGAACAGAGCATCATTGGATCTGTAGTTGAATACTCTGCCACTAAGCTAGATCTCCAGATTACAATAAATCTGTTTTTTCTAAGAAGAAATAATTTTCCGAAATTTTGTTATCTCCCTTGGCCGATGTAATGTAAATATTACCCTATAAAAATTATATTCTTTTTTATCTTTAAGAAAAAAAAATGCTATTTTTCCGATCGTATTATTTTCGATTTTCGATACTTATCGGATGAATTTCTGTACAAAACCTATCTAAGAACACTGCCAGACAGATAAATTCGCTTGGAGTAAAATTTGCAAAAGATATGCTCAGCCGTTTCTGGAACATATGAGGAAGGATCTCAAACGTAGAGATATATAATCATTTTTATTTGTACAGACATGTACAAACGCCGTGACACTGACATGACAATGTTTCGATATGTAAATATTAAAACCTACGATCTTTCCAATAAAAAAAAAACTGCCGTTTCTTTTACGAGGGGCGTGCAATAAGTAATGCCCCTGACCAACTTCCAGTTGTCTCATCAAGCTGAAATTTTGCATGTGCAATGATTTATATCTCTACGGGTTATGTGGCATATTACAGCTCTGAACTAATTGTGGTTTCTGTTTAACAGGTGTTTGAACTGAGTCAGGGGTGAAATACAGTGAGCCGGTTTTTGTATTTGAAAGGACGCACACCACAGGAGACTTTTGATGAAATAAAAGAAACTTATGGTGATAATGCTCCATCATATGACCTTCTAAAACCCTGGCATCGTGAATTCAAACATGGCCGGAAGTCTGTGGAAACAGCTCCCAAACCTGGTCGCCCCCCTTCTGCCGTTGATGAGGCATCTGTCTGTCAAGTTGAGGCTGCCATTTTGGAAGATCGGTGCATTACTATTCGCCAAATAGCCCAATATGTCAAGATTAGTACAGGGTCTGTGGAAACTATCATTCATGACCATTTGCAGATGCATAAAGTGTCTGCCAGATGGATTCCCAGGTTGTTCACACCATTTCAGAAGCAAGAACGCGTCGAGTGCTCGAGGATGAATTTGGAGATGTGCCAAGAAGATGAGTCAAAGTTTTTCAAAAGACTGATTGCACAGGATGAAACCTGGGCCCATCACTATGATCCAGAGACCAAAGCCCAGTGAATGCAGTTGAAGCACTTGGATTCACCACCTCCAAAGAAGGCAAGGGTGCAGCCCTCTGCTAGCAAGGTCATGCTCACAGTCTTCTGGGACCAGGACGGAGTAGTGATGACATTTCCTGACAAAGGATACCACAATTACAGGAGCCTATTATGCTTCACTTTTGAGGAAATTAAGGAAAGCTATCAAAATCAAGAGGCGGGGCAAGATCAGCAAAGGTACCCTCCTCCTGCAGGACAACGCTCCATTCCACAACTCGCATGTCGCCAGATGAGAAGCACGGGCGTGTGGTTATGAAATCCTTCCCCATCCTCCCTACTCTTCTGATCTTGAACCCTCTGACTTTCACCTCTTCCCAGCCATGAAGTTGTTTTTGAAAGGAAAGTGTTTCCCAGATGATGCAGCCTTGATTTCTGAAGACTAATAACTGTGCCAAGTTTCGTTGCTCTACTGCTATAGGAAGTGGGTCCGAGGCATTACTTATTGCACGCCCCTCGTAGATTTTTATATTTATGGGCCCAAATATTATTATTATTATTATTATTATTATTAATTATAACTATTATTATTATAATTATTATTATTATAATTATGATTATTATTATTATAATTATAATTATTATTATTATTATTATTATTATTAATATCATAATTATTATTATAATTATTATTGTTATTATAATCATAATTATTATTATTATTATTATTATTATTATTATTATTATTATTATTATTACTGGTGTTATTATTATCGATTATGATTATTATTATAATTATTATTATTATTATAATTATTATTATTATAATTACTATTATATTAATATTGATCGTCACTGGATCGATTATGATTAGAAAAATAAACAATTCGATTGCGAAAAAGTGATTTACAACTAAAAAAAGAATGTTATTTTAATTGGAATTAACTTATTGCGGACGATTAGTTGTTGTTTCACGGCGTTTCGACCAACAACTAAGAAAGATGAAGATATTAGTCCGCAATAAATAAATTGATAATGAATTCCAATAAGATAATATAAAAAGAATGTGATTTTAGAAAATACAGGAAAACGTAATTTTTGGTTTGGATAAACAAATGACCAGATTTATGTTACGTAAGCAATTGGGTCTTAGACACGTGATGATATGTAGATTTTGGGAGATTCTAGTCTGAATATCAGAAAAAACGGACAACTCAAGGGAAGTTAGTCTCTCTATGATGCAGGGAGCGGCGTTTTCTCAGGCAGTTAAGATATGAAAACATTGTAATCTCGGAATGATGAAAATAAATGTTTGCATATTTCCAGGTATGTGTTGTGTTTATTTACAACTGTTTCGATACGTCCACGTCAATCGTTTCCTGTTAGAACTGTTGCATAAATGTTAAAATATACACACTAAACGATCAACTAAATAATAAGACGTATATGCATACACGCATTTACACGTACATAAATATACACATAAAACCGTCGCCCTCTTATGGGGACCCTGTTTAATACATTCTGTCTGTTCGGCGTTTAAAAACAAACTCACAAAAATTAACCACGTTTATTAAAACCGGAACCTTGACACGTCAGATCCGGACCCATTTGCAAACCTTCCGGTGCAACTTGATTGGTCACAGAGATTGATTCATCTCACAGCATGACCCCTTGACCCTTTCTGTACCTTTTCAATTAATTTTTACACTGCTAGATAAGTAGACAATTAGATAGATTGTTATTCCCCTCTCTCTCTCTCTCTCTCTCTCTCTCTATATATATATATATATATATATATATATAGATATATAGATAGATATATAGATAAACCGTTGTTGTCAAAACTGAAAATAGGTAAGATATTCTAGTAAAAAATATAATAAATTTATATTTATAATAATATTGCAGCATTAAGAATTGATAATATAATGTTATTACAATAGAAAATGAGAGCATGAAAAGTAATATGGCTAAACTTAAACATGGAAAAGTAAAGGACTGGTTGTTAAAACTGGAAAAGAAAAGGACAAGATATTCTAGTAAAATATATAATAAATTTATAACTTAAAATATTGCAGCATTAAGAATTGATTATATAATGTTATAAATTGAATTTAAAAAAATTCTTAATTCTGCAATAACAACTAGTCCTTTACTTTTCCATGTTTAAGCTTAACCATATTACTTTTCATGCTCACATTTTTCTATTGTAATCCATAATTTTTCCAGGTTTCCAATAAATTCACTTGTTCTTTGTTTAATTTCAGTCTTATTCTTTTGTCCCCATAAACATATGTAATAACAATGTACGGCACTCGTCTGCTTTCAATAGAATCCCCCCGATTATCTCTCATTTTTTCATTCTTTCTGTTTCACTTGTTACTTCTCTTTTCCCTAGAGCGTGAATTAGTAGTAGCAGTAAACGCTGAAGCGACGTGGTTACTATGGAAACCAGTCATAAACAACATCGCTCACGTTCTTACGTTTTTTTTACGATTTTGAGCACCAGTAAATTTATCATAACTTTTGTTTTACTGAACGAAAATTGAAAAAAACAATTTTCACAACATAGCTGAGAAGGTGATCTATAAACTGTAATTTGCTTGAAATTTGGTGAAAAATGTGTAAGCGGTAAAACTCTAAATGACTAAAACTGCCACTTAACTACCGTGTACGAAATCTGCATTATTATCCTTCGGGTTATCATTCCGTGTTTGAATGACCCGGAAATAAACAAAAGACAAACTGGTTAGGCAGAATCAAATATCGACGAGCCAAATGCAATATTTAGATAACTTTACGTTAGAAGTTGAAAATATTCGTCCTCCCAACAAACCGATGTATGTAACAGTTGTTCCCGGGTTTATTACGTGCACGCACCTTGCCGATTTAAAATATCAGTTTCGAGGTAAAACCGCAAACTAACGGGCATGTATTAATTCGTTTTAAATTGTTTATAGCCGGAAAGATCTTCAGAGTTGTATATCGTTATATTTATAAAGTAACGATATATATATATATATATATATATATATATATATATATATATATAGAGAGAGAGAGAGAGAGAGAGAGAGAGAGAGAGAGACAAATATTATTGAATAGCACGGAATCTCTGGTCCCCCCTCGCCAATCTTTCACGAAAAACACCCGTCTAGCTGAATCCACTGTGAAAAATTTCCCCCACTCTATATCTGTGCCTAAATCAAAACGCGGATTCCATGAACAAAGCTTCTTTCTTAGAACTGCACGCCTGTGGAACTCTGTTTCGTCTGCCTGCTTCCCACCCGACTACAACTTGGATGTCTTCAAGTCCAATGTCAACAAATTCCTAATGAACCGCCCCCTTAAGTAAACACTTCATCAAATCTCCACACTAACGTAATGTACTTGCAATAACCCTTATCCCTGAGTGGCTTCCGGGCCTTGATAAGTGGTGATCACCGTGTAAAAAAAAAAAAAATTATTCCGTTTTACAATTTTCCTTTTTATCTTCTCCAACATTCGGACTTTATCTTCTCCAACATTCGGACTTTACCTTCTCCAACATTCGGACTTTATCTTCTGCAACATTCGGACTTTCGAAGAATTATGGTAGAAAATACAAGAGTATTGCAGAGTGAGAGAAATGTAAATAGGCTAAGAATACTCGAAGCATTGTACATTAAAACAAAGAAGCCTCAAATAAATAATATTAATTATGAGTGCAGCCGGGACATTTTGAAATGTTTGGGATAAATGTTTAATGTATATATGTGTTTGTATATATAAATCTGTTTAATATATGCAAAAAAACAAAAAACAAAAAAAAACAAAAACAAAAAAAAAAAAAACATTCGCCCACTTAACTTGTAACAAATTACCACGTGACTAGGAAAAAAAATATATATAAGTAAATTAAAAAAACAATCCCTACATTTATTTCTACAATATGCCTGAGGATGATAGAAGTACTTCTGTCGAAAGCGCTCGAGATTATGGATCCAACATATACAATTTCGAGAAGAACACAAAAAGGACTATTCTGAGATTGGAGAAGATAAAAAGGAAAATTGTAAAACAGAATAATTCCGTGCTATTCAATAATATTTGTCTAAATGAGAAAATGCTGCCTAAATATACACAATATATATATATATATATATATATATATATATATATATATATATATATATATATATATATATATATTATTACATTTTCACTCCAACCAAGACACATTGCCACTTTGGTGTAGGGGGCTACTATCAGGGGCAACAATTACTGGGGTACTATGTAGGGATTTGGGCAGCAAGATGTCAGTTCAGGTTGCACTTGAACTTCTGCACGTCAGTACAGTTGGGGAAGCAGTGACTTGGAATGGAATTCCAAAGTCTAGCGGCTCTGGGGAAGAAACTACTGGAGTAGAAAGATCTTTTACATCTAGGGATCTCTACAATGTGGGGGTGGGATTTAGCTGCCTGTCGGGTTTGTCGAGGGTGTTCACGTCGTGGGGGCACAAGTGCTCGCAGTTCGTCAGAGCATTCACCATTAAAATACTTGTAGAACAGGCAGAGGGATGCAACGTTTAAATATATATATATATATATATATATATATATATATATATTTAAAAAATATATGTATATATACATATACATATATATATGACTACTTCATTTAATCACATGGATTAATATACGAAAGTATAAATTTATGCGTAAACTTTAAGTATTTACTTCAACAGTGCTCAATATGTAGGCAGAGCTAGGTAGTAAGTTATAAAATATATATGGCAATTAAGCTACACAGAGTAGCTTAATTGCCATATATATTTTATAATTTACTATATATATATATGTTTAGTTACAGAAAGTTTAGATGAAGTAAGTCATCGGTACGGTCGGTTTCAAATAATTAAGGGGCCGTTTTAGGTACTTATAGCGAGAGGGATAAATACTCATCGATACTCATCTCTCTCTCTCTCTCATCGGAGAGAGAGAGAGAGAGATGAGTATCGGCTGAAGAGAGCTTGATATAGGTATCTAAAACGGTCCCTAATTATCAGGTTTGAAACCGACGGTACCGATGAGTTATCTCATCTAAACTTTCTGTAAATAAAACATATATATAAGATCTTCTGTTGTATATCGTTATATTTATAAAGTAACGATATATATATATATATATATATATATATATATATATATATATATATATATATATAGACAGAGAGAGAGAGAGAGAGAGAGAGAGAGAGAGAGAGAGAGAGAGAGAGGGGGGGGGAGAATAAATAACAAAAAGTTCTTTTTTTAGTTTCGTACACATAAATATGTATAATAGTTTATAATTCATTGATATTATGAAGAATTGCATAAGTCAACTGAATTAAAGGAATAAATTATAAGATGGTCAACATCATGAATTTTGGAATATAACTTTTTGTTATTGATTCTCTATATTGCTCTGTAATTACATTGAGCTTCTTAAATAAGGATTGGCATATATTATAAGAAAATATATCTTTACAAGTTTGGCGATCTAGGCGAGGGTCAAAACATGACAAATACATTTTTTTGGTGGTGGTGGTGGGGGGGGGCGGGAATTACATTTGAAACATAAAATAACGAGAAATTTAATTATTTTTTATTAGCCCATTCTGTACTTTCACCTAACAATTTTATAAACAAAACGAATCCCAAAATACGACAAATTCAATGGGGGGGTAGGATTACATTAGAAATATAAAATGACGAAAACTTTCCTTTAATTGTCTTTGGAATTAATTTTTGGTAGATTTTTTTTGCGATTGCACGGGCATTCGCTGCTATTTTTTATTGAAATAAAAGTAATGGTTTATTTTTAATTATTTTTTTGTTGGGGGACGAGTTTTCTTTACATATGTGTGCCGATCATAGCTCGTATGGTCTAGGGATTTATCAGCACCCACATGTAATAAAAATTAAAACAAAAGAAAAAGATTTAACGAAAAAGAAATTTATTTAAAAATAAATTAACAAGAAAAACAAATGAAAAGATATACCATGTTTGAAGGGCGACAACTCGCCGTACAGATCGTAATTCTTAATATATTGTGTTTTGAAATGGTTTGCTTTATATGTATATGTGCTTCGGTCAACAAACTCAAAGAATAAATAAAAACTTTACCAGAATCCAGACAGCCAGTTTCTTCAGTGAGGTTTTTGTTTTTACGGCCTTAATGTGGAAGCCGGAATTCGGACGTTGGTTGCCGCTGTTCGCATCCCAAAATATGTCACGAACTTGTTTTTACGGCCTTATGTGGAAGCCGGAATTCGGACGTTGGTTGCCTCTTTGCATCCCAAAATATCCGGAGAATAGTTTCTTTTCTTTGTAACCCTTTTGCCGAAATATCCGGTGGAGAGGGTATAACGTACTTCTTTTTTTAGGCGATTACATTTACATGTTTTCATCCGTTCTTTTATTCTTGTTGTGGGGGTATCCACGTTACCCATGATGAAAATGATTAGCATACAGGTGTGTTTCAAACGAAACTTCATGTCAACCAGGCAACGACGGGTACCCATATGCCTCCGTTCAGGCTCGAAAGACGACAGATACTCCCTATAGGAGGGCTGAAAATAATACCAAGAAACGCGGAGAACACATGCAGCACCTGGAAGACGCAAATGGCCCCTCATTTAGTACTGACCAGGTTCAACGTCCAAATATATATATATATATGTATATATATATATATATATATATATATACATATATATATAATATTTAGTAATGTGATTGATAATTTAAAAATCAAATTATAATCAAATTAAAAATCCGTTTCATAAGAAGGAACAACAACAAAATCAATTATTTGTACGATCGTTTCGGAAAACAATGTTTTTATTGTGGTAGACATCAAGTTACAGACAATAATTATTACATATAGTTTTTTATTAAACAAGGTTTCATCATCAGCAAATATTGGAAAGGGTTTTTATTAAATGTAAAAGACACCATAAATTAAGCTAGCATTAAAGTAAGGCGGATGTATCTGGAAAAAAATTAAAATAAAGGTATGGATTTAAAACTTGATAAGAAAGTTAATATTAACACTTTGCTCTTTAGACTATTGTTATAATCTCTTTTAAATATATATATATATATATATATATATATATATATATATATATATATATATATATATATATATATATATGTGTGTGTGTGTGTGTGTCTGTGTGTTGAAAAATATTTTTTTAAATTTTGCATTCAAATAAAAATAATTTTTAAAACAAAGAGCTCGAAAGCGCAATACTAATGCAATACATACTTTTTTTTACTGGAATAAAATTAAAAAAAACATGTATGCAGCGAACTATTCCACGGATTTCTGCGTTTGGATTATTATGGACCATCTTCTTCCAATTACGGGATTTCTTTGGATTTTACTTGTACAAATGGAAACTCTTTTAACTTTCTTGAAGTTTTACATTTGGATTTTACCGTCACTGGATTTTTTATCTCCCACCAGACTATCCATTCATGTGTAATCACCTTTTTCTTCACTATATTCCCTCTGCTTCACTTTTTTTTGTTTTCAAGTAAGATCTTTGACTTATTTGTTGTTTCATCAAATACTTCTGCATGGAAAATCCGATCCCACATTTTGCTAATTCCTACCCTCTGATGAGAAGGAGAGTATTTCTTCGAAACTCCGCGGATTAAGGACTATCCATTTATCTAGCGTTTCCTTTTCAGATTAAATATGTTTTTAACTCATTTCAAAGTGTTTTTTTAACATATTTCATTAACTGTTTGCTCATATATATATATATATATATATATATATATATATATATATATATATATATATATATATATATATATATATATAACTACTTTACTTAATCACATAAATTAATATACGAAAGTATAATTTTTATGCGTAAACTTTAAGTATTGACTTCAACAGTGCTCCAAACATAGGTAGTAAGTTAGAAAAATATATATGGCAATTAAGCTACACAGAATATTCCGCGTTTCATCCACGCTAGGATTCATAAGCCTGGCAAATCCTAGCGTGGATGAAAAGCGGAATATTCTGTGTAGCTTTTAAAAAATTTTTTTTTTTACAAGGTGGTCACCACTTATCAAGGCCCAGGAGCCACTCAGGGATAAGAGTTATTGTTAAAGTGTCTACTTAAGGGAGTGGTTCATCAGGTATTTGCTTAATTGCCATATATATTTTTATAACTTATATATATATATAAATATATAAGGAGATTAAGCTACACTGAATATTCCGCGTTTCATCCACTCTAGGACTCTTCAGGCTTATGCATAATTTTTTTAAATTTTGAAATGTCTATTAAGGATTAAATAATTAATTTATGTGTTTTATATATCACAAATTGAAGATAAAAGATCAATAAATAATATATTCTAATTTAAAACAAAAAAAAGAACAGTTTTTTGGAAATTTACCTGTAAAGTCCGAAGTTTAAAACCGTTTTTTTAAACCTCGTTGTTTGTATTTTTTTAAAATGAAACCTTAGTCCTTGCTCCTTTAATTGAAAAAAAAAATAGGGTGTGAATTACATTTTTCGAGTAGTTATAAGCTTGGAAAGACAGGGGTCGAATTAATTCACGTCCTCCATTTTGAAATGTCTATTAAAAAGTAAATAACTAATTTATGTGCCAAAGTTTTATACATCACAAATTGAAGATAAAAAATCAATAAATAATATATTCTAATTTAAAATAAAAAAGAACAGTTTTTTTTTAGAAAGTTCCCTGTAAAGTCCGAAGTTTAAAACCGTTTTGTTTTAAACCACGTTTGTATTTTTTTTTAAATGAAACCTTGTTCCTTGCTCCTTTACTTGAAAAAAAAATAGGGTTTGAATTACATTTTTCGAGTAGTTATAAGCTTGGAAAGACAGGGAGTCGAACTCTTCAATATTTTTCACGAAGTTTCTGACACACCTATATCAGCACCACTAGACCCTATCTCAAACGTGCTGACCCCAAGCGTCACACCTCGGTACACAGCTTCAGCTGTTCAGCTAAACCACGTTAGGGAGATGGTGTTTACACTGCACTACTGATCAAAGCGGAGGAACTGTTGCAAATAGTCAACAGCTAGAGGGCAGAGGAGATTAGCGAACCAACGTGTAGGGGAATAAACTTACCAAATCCGAAGGCGGATCAGCGTTGTGTGCTAACTGACCCCAGCAACTCCTGCAACCAAACTGGTGCCAAATAAATAAATGATGGGAGACTTATAAGCTCATTTAATTCATTTAATCCCTCTTTTTAAAGCCCTTATCATTTCAATCTCCCCCACATACTTTTTTTTTTTTTTTTTTTTTTTTTAAATAGCTGGTAACCTTCTTGGAATTTCCAACTACAGGAAAATGGAACGATAAAGAAAAGAACCCTACGACTATATTTTAAAACTTTTATTGAAAAACAAAAATCAATTCAGGTAACTTGATTATGTAGTAGAGCTGATATCCATTAAATGTAGCCGCCTTCAGCCCCAATCACCGCCTCGATACGGGTTCGGAGCTGGAAGCATGCCTTTTCCACAAGCGCCAGCGGCAACTCGACGGATACTCACGGATGGTGGCGATCAGACTGGGTTTGGTGTTGTGGGAGGTCATGTTGGTGATGTTTTCTTTCTCTCTTTTGTTAACTTTACCTCTCTCTGTTTCATGATCTCTCTCTCTCTCTCTCTCTCTCTCTCTCTCTCTCTCTCTCTCTCTATCTATCAATCTCTCTATCTCTCTTGTTCACATTCTACTCTTTCTTTCTGTAATGTAGCGGATGGGGAACAGAATTTTTTCTGTGGCGTGTATATCTTAATATGTGTATCTCTTTGTCTATAACTATGTATATAATCGTGATACGTATATATATATATATATATATATATATATATATATATATATATATATATATATATATAGTAGCCTTTAGTTGCCTGTCTAGCCGCACTGATGAGCTGTGAAACAGCGAAACAGTACTGTATGTGGATGAATATAATACTCCTCATCTTGAGTTGAGCATATTGAGAATATAGTGTTACAATATTTTTGATTCATGGGGTAGTTATTTATTTGGTGCCCGCCATACCAAAATGTGGCACAAGGCCGGAACGTAGAGAGTAGGCAAGCTCCCCTAAAGGAGGAGCACTCTTGCCTCATCAAAAATTGCCTGGGCGACAAGCAATTAACTTGCCCCACCGGAAAGCCCGGTGGCAATGCCTGGGAGGGTGGACCTTTTAGGTAGTACCCAAGCGGTGTACCTCAGTCCGGCAGATGCTGGGCCGAATCTCGGCCCCTCACCTGTCAAGCTGATTGTCAAGAACAAATCCTTGAGTACTCTACCCTGCAGCCGAAACCACTAGGAGACACATCCCATCATCCAAGTTTAATTATGGGGTATGATCCCGCACTGTCGGGCGATTCTATTTATAAACGATGCTGCTAAGAACTGACGAATCGAATTAATTCACGTTCTGCTACCAACCAATCAGAAACCAGAATTGCTCCATAAATATTAAATCTTTCTGTAGCAATTTCGCATATGTTTTTCCGCCTCGACACGGTAAAAATCTTTTACTCTGTGGAACTGTCTACTGCAAACCAGTCACCTGTCAAGACTTGTTTAGAACAACGAACCATCGGTAACTGTTCTGAAACTAAACATGGCTTACACTTCTAGAGGTTATGCGCTCAGCGTGCGTCTTTATTTCGATGGATCCGAATCAAAATTCGAATTGTGGCAAGTTAAATTTCTAGGATATCTACGAATCCAAAAGCTACACAAAATACTTCAAACACAACCTGAAAACAGAAACGACCCCAACTTCATTGAAAAGAACGCAACTGCCTTTGCTGAATTAATACAGTGTTTAGATGACCGAAGTCTATCACTGAGAAACCCTGGACGATGGCTGAAAAGCATTAAACATATTGAGAGAGCATTATTTATCGAAAGGAAAACCCAAAATTATTTCTTTATATACTAAGCTGACTTCTCTAAAACGGAGGGAAGCGGAAACTATTACTGATTATAAGAGCCGAAATGACTTCAAATTCTTTTTAAATGTCTGGCGAAGTTATAAGTGACAGTCTGTTAATTTCCATGGTCCTTAAGTGATTACCGAGTGATTTCAAGCCATTTACTACCGTGATAATCCAGAAAGAAAAACCCATGACTTTTAGCCAATTCAAGGTAGCACTCAGAGGTTACGAGGAAACTGAAAAAATGATCACAGAAAAAAACGAATCTACAAATATGAAATTTAAAAATACACACATAAAAACACCAAAATCGAATTATACCCATGCCAGGAATAAAAACCGCAACTTTGCCAAAAACAATTTTTTTCTAAGAAAAGTACAAAAATTATTTGCTATAATTGTGGACGACCTAATCACAAGTTTCCAATGTAGATACAGGACTCAAAATGGCGACTCCATTAAAAATGTAGAGAGCTCTGTTAGCGAACATACATTCTTATTTTCGTGTACGTTTAATGCTTCAACAAATAATAATAATTTTCTTGTTGATTGTGGGGCCACTGCACATGTGATTACAAAGGAATCTGATTTTATCAATTTTGATCCCAACTTTAACTCACAAAATCATTTTGTAGAACTAGCTGACGGGAGTCGAGTAAATGATATCGTTTTGAAAAGAGGCGATGCTAAAATATCGCCAAGGAACAATAAAGGTGAACTGTGTTTCTGAATTCTAGAAAACGCTCTTCTAATCCCAAAATTTAAACAAAATATATTTTCTGTACAAGTTGCCACTAAACAAGGTGCAAATATAAACTTTAGCCCCAATAAATCAAAACTGGTATACCCGAATGGAACTGTATTCGACATTAAAAAAAAATGGACGACTATATTATTTAAATAGCGTAGTCCCATCGAAAACCGCCTGCCATGATCTACAGACATGGCATAACATTCTTGGACATTACAATATTCTTGATATCAAAAAGTTGCCGACTGTAGTTGATGGAATGCAAATACAAACATCAAAAAACTTCAACTGCGACGTCTGTACGCAAGGGAAAATGACAAACTATCAAAGCAAGATACCAGACAAGAAGCCCCCAAAAAATCCTATCAATGGTGCATTGTGATTTGAACAGTCCCGTGGAACCGATGGCCAGAGAACATTATAGATATGTGTTGAATTTCGTAGATGGCCATTCAGGTTTAATAATAGTTTACTTTTTCAAGAACAAATCTGATACCCTGCTAGCAACTAAGAAATATCTAGCCGACATGGCTCCCTACGGTGAAATCAAGTGTATTCGCTCTGACAACGGTACGGAATTTACCAATAAAGACTTTGAACTTTTACTAATTAACCATCATATCAGGCATGAAATATCAGCTCCTAGATCGCCACACCAAAACTGGACTGTTGAACGTGCGTGGTGGACACTTTTTGAAATGGCAAGATGCCTACTCATTGAATCAAAACTCCCCCAAAAGCTCTGGACGTACGCACTGATGGCGGCAGCCTATATACACAACAGTCGGTTTAACAAAACACTATCTAAAACTCCATATGAATCTTTCTGTGGTTAAAAAAAAGAAATTTAAGCAGAATGCATATATTTGGTTCAACTTGCTTCGCATATATAGATGAAAAGAGTAAATTGTATATTAAAGCCGGCAGAGGTATATTTCTTGGATATGATAAATACAGTCCAGCCAATTTAGTATTTTTTCCAGAGAAAAATAAAACAAAAAGAATCCGATGTCTAAAATTCACAGACACGTTTAATTTTAAAGACGAAAACCAGTCATATGAAGAGGATGAAATTATATTTCCTCAAATAATTAAAACAGACGAAGGCAATAAAAATGACGGAGACAAGAGTATCCATGATGATATTGATGATGATGATGATGGTGATCATCATCATCATGATGATATTGATGATGATGATGATCATCATCATCATGATGTTAAAATCGAAAGATATCCCAAAAGAACTAGAAGGGGACCCGATTTTTTTGTGGTCGACAATATAAAAGATTATCAAATCGACTATTGCTATTCCATGGAAAATGCGCCAAAGAACTTTAACGCAGCAATTAATTCAGAACATTGTGATGAATGGAAAATTGCCATGAAAAAAGAAATAGATGCTTTAATCGAAAATGATACTTATACGGTAGTGCCTCTCGCAAGAGATAAACATGTTATTTCTACAAGATGTGTCTTTACAAAAAAAACTACAGCATCAGGCGTAGAACAGTACAAAGCTATATTTGTTGCTAAAGGATACTCTCAGATTTACGGTATAGAATATGTTTCTACGTTTTTACCGACCACAAACCTAACGAAAATCAGAATTTTATTGCAAATCACATCGCAATATGACCTAAATATCCATCAAATGGACGTAAAAAATGCTTATTTGAATGCCCCAATAGACTGTGAAATTTATATTACCCCTCCAGAGGGATTTATAATGAAAAATAAAAATAGCGTGTGGCGACTTAACAAGTCATTATATGGTCTAAAGCAGAGTGCTCAGTGTTGGAACACAGTATTTCATGATTATATTATTAAACAACAATTTAGACAATGCGCTGTAGACCCCTGTTTATATACCCAACACAAAGACGATAAACTACTGATTTTGATTTTTTGGGTCGATGATATTTTAATCGCATCAAATTGTGACATAATGTTAACTGATGTTAAGAACAAATTAAGTAAAAGATTCAAAATGACCGATCTTGGCAAAATATCCTGGTTTAATCAAGACCGACAATGAAGGATTTAAACAGAGCTAAACAAGTCCTTCGTTATTTAAAAGGAACTAAAGAACAGAAGTTAGTATTTAGAAAATCAAAAAAATCCCCTAAAATTATAAGGATTTTCGGATTCAGATTGGGGAAACGACGAAGATTGAAAAAGTATATCTGGATATTGTTTCAGAGTCTCAGAAAATGGGCTTATTATTTCATGGAAATCTAAAAAAACAAGAGATTGTATCTCTCTCTATGTGTGAAACAGAATTTATCGCGATCACACACACAACCCAAGAAGCACTTTACCTTAAAAATATCCTAAAGACTATTTTAGAGCCAGAATTAACTAAAAGCCCCGTAGTAATTAATTGTGATAATCAAGCAAGTATAATCTTAGTACAGACACGATAATCAACCAAAGATCTAAGCATATAGATATAAAATACCATTTCATAAAAACGAGGTAAAAAAGGAATCCATTATTTTGAATTACATATCATCAGAACAAAATATCGTTTAATGTATTCACGAAACCCGCAACAAGAATAAAGTTAAAGCGTTTTTTTTTTCAAAACTTGTTGGGGGATTCGACTGAATAATTTTTTTACGGGCTATATATATATAAAAAAAAGTCCTGGGCAATGATAAGGCACGCATAAATTACAATTGACTTTTATTTTAGGTTTCTTTATTATTTATCAAAAATGTTCTATTTTTTTGCATTGTTCAAAAAAACTTTTTTAAATGGGTACATATTGCATGCATGTTTCTTTATATGTATATTTATTTATGTGTATGTATGTATGCGTTTTTGAACAAAACTGCATAATCAAATTTTAAAAAATGTTTTTTTTTCACATAAAAATACCTTCCATTTCTTTTATTTCTCTTCTCTGTACACATATATCTGTTTTGACATTTGAACACAATTAAATATGGCATATTTTACATGCCAAAATTTTAAGATCCAAACGATTTCTAATTTTTGTTATGTATAATTGAATATAAAAATATATATTTATTTTTGAGCAGAAACACATTGATTTATTGTAATCAGAGTTTTTTTTCTGTCTGTTTCGATTTACTCAAAACCGCACACACCTCGTCTTCTCATGTATCGTTCTCTTCTTCCTCTTCTACTTCTTGCTCTTTTTCTTCTTTTTTCTTCTCAGTCGTCAGAAGCGTCGTCTTTGTCTTGACTACGTTTTTCCTTCCCCCTTCTTGCTCACAGTGACCCGTTTTTATGCTAAGCTGAACTCTCGTGTGTGCGAGAGAACACGAGATTTTGCGTGATTACTTGGCAATATTAACCGGCCGCCGCCATCTTGCCATTTTTCTTTGGAGATGCCCGCTTTGCAGAATGCACACCTCGAGCGTTTGTCAGGTAAGCCCGTCTGTTCGCAATTTATTACACACTTCCCCCTGATCTCATTATCACAGAAAGAGCAGGGAGGCGGTGGCCTTTTTCTTCGAGTGCTTCTTCGGAGAGGGGGATTCGGGGCTTCATCATCGTCTGCGCTGTCTTCCGTGACACGAAGGTCGGCAAACCTAAAGCTGAGCATCGCAGTATCACTGTCCGGGTCTTCATCATCAGCAGGAGGGTCAGTACTTTGAAGGCTACCACTCTCAGTGTCGCTGTGCGTTGAAGCCGTCATGAACCAGAATGATGGGTCGCTGGTCACGGATTCAATTTCACTATCTTCGTCAAGCGGCAGCTGCGTTTGGAATACTGATCTTAAGTCTTTAATATGACGAGGTACTCCATCAACTCGCACCGCCTGCGGGCTGATCACTTCAGTGACATGACCGGTTCCGTAGCGAGTCGTGCACTGGCCTCGAGGTTTTTTAACCCAGACGACATCTCCCTCTTTTATGTTCTTTTGTGGTGGCTCCGGTTCGGGTAGTGAGCTGCTCTCCAAACCTCTCACCCTCACATGGTATGTATGTAGCGCGTTGGCTGGCGCGGTGGAGGGTGAAACATCGTCCTTAGGGGTGACGTTGTACCAATAGACTGCTTCAGGTACCGTACACCCCTTCCGCGCTGCGATTGTCTTAACACTTCTGTGATTGCGCTCAATAATCCCGTTTCCACTGGGAACATGGGCACACCGAAAACGCAGATGGACACCCCAGCCATCTGCAAACTGTTTAAACGGCTCACTAACAAAAGCGGGGCCATTGTCGGTGAGTATCTCAGAAGGAGGGCCACGCTCGAGGAACACACCTTCCAACTCATGGACAATGGCAGCCGCGTCCTGCCGGCGAAGGGGCCGCCACAATGAAAACCTAGATGGTCCACAGTCGATAAGCGTCAAAAAATGCCTCCCGTTGTAGTGCGTTATGTCCATCGCAATCCTATCCCAATTACGCTTCACACTGAGTATTCCCTTCTTCCACCGGACAGGTGCTGGGTCGATCGATCGGCAGGTGTTGCAGCTTCCCACAACAGATTTCACAGCCCTCCGAGACACAGAGGGGTCAACCAATCTGGCGAAGTAAAGCGTTCGGTTTACACCGGGTTGCCCGCTTTGGCAATGGGCATCATTAATATGCTCCGGGCTGAGTCCCACTGCAGCGCAATTTACAGGTGCTGACTCGTTCACTTCTTTTGGCAGGTCTAGCCAACGGCATGGCACTCTGGTCAGACGATCCGCCTGATTCAAACAGGACTGCACCAGTGTCACATCTATGACCAAGTCGTATTCCTTAGTGGTTTCGGTTAGGGTAGCAAGCCGCCTCCGGATCAACATTTCGGCCGACGCCTTCGTTGTCAGACGTGCTTTTCCGTTCAAAGCATTGGTCATCCACCGATGCACACACGTGGAATCCGTGATGATGTGAAGGATTCTAGCCTGCCACTGAAGCGCTAGATTGACTCCTTTCAGTGTAGCATCGAGTTCAGCTAGGTTTATATGCTTGGCGTCATTCTCCGGCCGAAGCCAGCAGGCATCTTCTATTATCCTTCCGTCGACCGCCAGAGCAACGCCAAGGGCAAGTGAGCTGACGTCTACCCAAACTGTAAATTCATTCCCATCGACGCACCAGCTCCCCCGTACAGGGTCATCATTGGTCACTCTGGCCACAACTTCCACCAGCATGCTTCGCAGGGCAGGATCATGCACCTCATCGTCCCATCCAGTTGACATAGAAGTTCCCCGTCGCTTTATGGCCGCTACAGCCACTCGGAGCCACCCACACACAGGGAAGTGACCCACCAATTTTCCGCAAATGGAAAACGTGCTCCGACGTGTGATGGTAGATGGGATTTCCGGGATTTCACCACTCCTTCCCCATTGAAGGCCATCTGCACTTCCGCTCACCTGCAGTCCGAGCACTTTCGCCCCGTCCTGTAGCCGCTCCGGCTCCTTGCACGACAATCCGAAGTGCTCGAAGTGTTCTTTGACCGCCTGGGCAGACAGGAGGCTCTCATTGACAAAAATGTCGTCTATATACGACGATGTTGCATGTTGCACCGCTTCATCTTGACGCCGGATCGCCTGCATGATTGCTGTCATGATGTTAGGGGCTACATTCAGGCCGAATCCTAGCCTGGTCAAGCAATAGTGAGTTCCTTTGATCACCACCGTCTGGAACGGCCACAGCGATTTCTCAACACGTATTTGCAAGTACGCTCTTCGCAAGTCCAGTATGGCTGCTTCCGCACCCTGCCGCCGCCACTCCCGTAGTTTATGAGCACAGACATCAGCCCCCGCAGTGTGTGGGTCAACGTATTCATTAAGTTCCCGGTAATCAAGAACAGGTCGAACTTTCTGCTTGTTCTCTTGTCTGACAGCCATCAGGGGAATTAGCCCCCGCGGGGGCCCGAGCTCATCCTCTGGGTATGGAACTAATCAGCCATTATCCAGCCACACTTGAAGTTCTGCCTCGTACTGCCCCCTAAGCCACGCAGGAGGGGGATACTCTGTAAGTCGATTCCGCAATGACACTGGTGGCTGGTCGCCCGCCCATTTCCAGGACGCTGTCCAAGTGTTTGTGCCCTTATCGTATTCTGCATGGAAGTTGGGCTCATCGAGAGTGATTGCTGCACACATTTGTTTGTTTGGTCGAGAGAAGCTCACATCACCGGCGCCGTTTACAGTAATTCCGCCTAGCTGTGTGATAGCGTCCATTCCAAGGAGAAGGTCATATCCGAGCAGCTCCCCATCGACCACTAACACCGTCACAGCAACCGGAGAGCCATTGCCAATGCTGATATGAACAACGCTGACCCCACAACACACCAATGAGCCTTAGCCGACAGTAAGTACAGGGATCCTTCGTTTCTTCCATGTGGCGCAATATTCCTTTCGAAGAAGGGTTTGGGTACAGCCGGTGTCAACCAGCGCTGAACGTTCACATCCATCAACTTGAACTGTTACTGCAGGCAGCGCTTTGTTCAATGCCGCATTGGGGAGGGTGCTAGCGCTGCGGCGTCCTCCCCTTGCCCGTTTCCCGGACAATTCCGCGCTATGTGGCCTGGCTTATTGCATTGGTGACACCTTATTACTTGTCATGCTCCATAATTAGGGGTGCGCCTTGTACCACTTTTGCAGTCTCTGGAAAAGTGGTTAAGGCCACCACAGGTATAGCATCGTAGACCCTTCGTTGGCGAGTCCAGAGTGTCAACAGCTGCGGAGACTAGTTCTCGATCGTCTTTCAAGATGTTTCGTGCTCTCGCCAATAACTCCTCCAATCCAATCTCAGTGAGTCTTGACGATGCTCGCAGCAGTCGACTTGCCTCATCCGGAAGTCCCGACAAAAAAGGCGCATGCCAATATGCGATCACTTGCACCGCCGAAGGGAGTGGCAAGCTTTTTCAAGTCGGCCATGTAGACATCCACTGTCTCCCCCGGCCTAAGTCGGCGTTCGGAAAACTGCCTCCAGGCGACAAAAGGGTCTGTACCAAATGCCCCGTATAGCGCTTGTGTAATCTGCTCCATGGTCGGATCCTCCCCTAGCTGCTGGTACACGGCATAAGCCCCTTTAGTGAGTCTCAATGGGATAACCATAGCTGGGT
>NC_136527.1:11873842-12043842 GCF_053919585.1 Euprymna scolopes | reverse complement strand
AACTAAATATAGCCGACATTACGATCCACTGCACCCAATGTTCCAAAATTCATAATGCTTAATGATACAAATATCAACATACCTTAATTTAAATTGAGATAATTAACTTACTTTTAATGGATACATCTCACTAATAAAAGTAACGAAATCATAGTGTAATGTAAATTTAACTTCATTGCTCCTCCTCCCCTCTTCAGAAAACCGCTAATCACCAGAAAAACTACGTAGATCCAAATACAGGTGCGCATACCCAATAAATTGGTTGGAGATTTTGAATAAAAAGCGAAGAGTTCGACAGCATCTAATCCAGTCGGACTTGGATGAAATACAATCATAGATGTCTTTTAGCTGGAGATGAAGCTGACCTGCCGAAGAAAACATCGAAAATCCAGTGCAAAATTATCTTAGGATAGGAATATCGCATTATGTATGTCTTATTGTCTGTATCTATGTATGTAATTGCGATATGTCTAGTGTGTGTGCAATAGAATTATTTATTTATTATTTATTTATTATTATTTATTTATTTATTATTTATTTATTATTATTTATTTATTATTTATTTATATATTAGTCATTTATTTATTATTATTTATTTATTATTTATTTATTATTATTTATTTATTACTTATTTATTATTATTTATTTATTATTATTTATTTATTATTATTTATTTATTATTATTTATTTATTATTTATTTATTATTATTTATTTATTATTATTTATTTATTATTATTTATTTATTATTATTTATTTATTATTATTTATTATTATTTATTTATTTATTTATTATTATTTATTTGTTATTATTTATTTATTATTATTTATTTATTATTTATTTATTATTATTTATTTATTTATTTATTATTATTTATTTATTATTTATTTATTATTATTTATTTATTATTTATTTATTATTATTTATTTATTATTATTTATTTATTATTTATTTATTATTATTTATTTATTATTATTTATTTATTATTATTTATTATTATTTATTTATTTATTATTATTTATTTATTATTTATTTATTATTATTTATTTATTATTATTTATTTATTATTTATTTATTATTATTTATTTATTATTATTTATTTATTATTTATTTATTATTATTTATTTATTATTTATTTATTATTATTTATTTATTATTTATTATTTATTTATTTATTTATTTATTTATTATTTATTTATTATTATTTATTTATTATTATTTATTTATTTATTATTATTTATTATTATTTATTTATTTATTTATTATTATTTATTTATTATTTATTTATTATTATTTATTTATTATTTATTTATTTATTATTTATTTATTATTATTTATTTATTATTTATTTATTATTATTTATTTATTATTATTTATTATTATTTATTTATTATTATTTATTTATTATTTATTTATTATTATTTATTTATTATTTATTTATTATTTATTATTTATTTATTTATTATTTATTTATTATTATTTATTTATTATTTATTTATTATTATTTATTTATTATTTATTTATTATTTATTTATTATTTATTATTTATTTATTTATTATTTATTTATTATTATTTATTTATTATTTATTTATTATTATTTATTATTTATTTATTTATTATTTATTTATTTATTATTTATTTATTATTATTTATTTATTATTTATTTATTATTTATTATTTATTTATTTATTATTTATTTATTATTATTTATTTATTATTATTTATTTATTATTTATTTATTATTATTTATTTATTATTTATTTATTTATTATTTATTTATTATTATTTATTATTATTTATGTAATTGCGATACGTCTAGTGTGTGTGCAATAGAATGTTCAGAAAGTGTGAGAGAATATAATTATTTTCCACAGCCGAAACAACGTCGCAGCCCACAAGAGCCAAGAAAGCCAACAAACCGGAAGTCTAAGACTCTAGTTTTGACTTCATTTTGGCCTCATTTCTATTGATTACTCGTTAGGTTAGCTTGTTGGGGTGACATCGTCCTTTCGAGTATATAAAATTCCTCCTGGTGAGACGTCGGCTTGGGTTAAAGCTGGTTTGATACACCGTCCCTTGTTTGATATGAGGTAGGTTCTTTCTACTGTCGGATCTGTGCCGCCGGTTGATATATGTCCTGGTAACTGCCTCATACACACTCAAATACAATCATAGACATCTTTTAGCTGGTGATGAAGCTGACCGGCCGAAGAAAACACTAGAAACCCAATGCAAAATCACCTTAGGCTTGAGAAATAGGGTATGAATCACGCTATAGTTGCACCATAATTTTTCTACCTGTGATGTTATTCATATTTTGTTTACAATCAGCTATTCCAATTGTTTATTACATTCAAGAGAGAGAGAGAGAGAGAGAGAGGAAGAGAGAGAGAGAGGTGGGGAGAGAAAGAGAGAGAAAGAAAAGGGGAAGCAAGAGAGAGGGGGACAGAGACTGATGGATATCCTGTTGAAAAGAAAATGGTTGCTTTGTTGAATCATGAGTGAAAGATTGTCTATACAGGGTGGAACGATAACAGTGCTCTATCTATATAAGAGCCAGGTACGTCCAAGGATGGAGTATTGTTGTCACATCTGGGCAGGAGATGTTAAAAAGACCTTATCCTGCCTTGACAGTTCAAAATAGACTTCGTAGTGGGGAATGGCCTTTTCTCTTCCCTGCAACCTCTTTCTCATAGAAGAGATGTTGTGAGTCTGTCCCTGCTTTATCGTTATTTTCATGGCAAGTGCTCATCTGAGCTTCAATATATCGCCCCCCTCGCTAAACTGTCACGAAAAACACTCGTCTAGCTGAAACCACTATCAATAATTTTCCCCACGCTTTATCTGTGCCTAAACCTACACGTAGAGTCCATGAACAAAGTTTCTTTCTAAGAATTACACAGCTGTGGAACTCTTTTCCGTTTGCTTGCTTTTCAGCTGACTACAATATGGTCGTCTTCAAGTCCAATGTAAACAAGTTCTTGATGAACCGTCCCCTTAAGTAATCCAATTTACCAAATTTACACTATTAACTATTACTATGATATTGACTTCTGTACACTCCTTAACCTTTATGGTTGATAAGTAGTTTTGACTGTTTTGTGAAAAAAAGTTTCACCCTAAAGAAAACAGCTTTATTTTTTCTTTACTGATGACGTCAGTTCCCATTCCGCGCTGTATTATACTATGAATCATCATCATCTTCATCATAATCAACACTATCACTGCGATCATCATCATCGTCGTCGTCGTCATCATCATCATCATCATAATAATAATCACCAGTAGCAGCAGTAGCAGCAACACCGCATCATCATCATCATCATCATCATCATCATCATCATCATCATCATCATCATCATCAGTAGCAGCAGTGGCAGCAACACCGCATCATCATCATCATCATCATCATCATCATCATCACCACCACCACCAACGATATGATCAGTAGCAAAAATATCATCATTATCACCATCATCATCATGAGCAGCAGCATCACTACGATCATCATCATCATCATCATCATCATCAGAATCAGCAGCAGCAGCGGCACCATCACCATCATCATCAGCAGCAGGAGGAGCAGGAGTAGCAGCGGCACCAGCACATCATCATCATCATCATCATCATCATCATCATCATCATCATCAGCAGCAGCAGCAGCAGCAGCAGCAGCAGCATCATTAGCAGCAACACCACCGCATCACTAGGTGTATCAGAATTTTTGTAGGAATTTTTGACACCCGTAACACGAAACTGCGATTAAAATATAAAAATCTTGTAATTTCTCTTTCAAAAGTAAGTTGTTTATTTTTTTTATGGATTATACTTCCAAAATAAACTATCAAAGTTGTTTTAAAAGTAATAGAAATATTTTTTTTTTAAAAACAGTAATGAATTTTACGAGTTCAATATTTTTCAATTTTTAAACTTTAAAAATCTATCAAAATTTTTCTATTGATTCTATTTTTACAATATTTTCAGGGTCAATGTGAAATTTTATGCTCTTCCCAATAAACCGAATATAATATTTTAGACAAACGTTTTTTTTTAAATTCACGCCCCCCCCATTTTGAAACGTCTATTAAAAACTAAATAATTAATTTACTCACCAAAGTTTTATATATCATAAATTGAAGATAAAAGATCAATAAATAATAAATTCAAATTTAAAAACAAAAAATAAGTGTTTTTTTTAGAAATTTACCTATAAAGTCGGAAGTTCAAAACCTTTTTTTTAAAAAAACCCCACGTTGTTTGTTTTTGTGTTGTTTTTAATGAAACCTTGGTCCTTGCTCCTTTAATTGAAAAAAAAAATTAGGGCTTGAATGACATTTTTCGAGGAGTTATAAGCTTCGAAAGATGGCGGGTGGAATTATTCAATAGTGTTCACGAAATTTCTGACACTGCTACCGCATCATCATCATCATCATCACCACCACCACCACCATCAGCAGCAGCACCATCACCACCACCAACGATATGATCAGTAGCGGAAATATCATCATTATTCTCATCAGCATCACACTGACCACCTTACATTCACCAATCTGTACCATTTTTTTTTTATTTTGCTGTCAGCTGCACTGGACAGTGCCGGTTTCCGAAATGGAATGTTTTTGTGTCTAATCAAGGGAAGGGAGAAAGAAATTTAAAAAAATGTCGACATGCTGGTCATCTGTATGCAAAAAAAAACAAAACAAAAAAAAAACTAAAAAAACATGACAAAAAAAAAAAACAAAAAACGAAATCACAAAAAAAAAAAAAAAAAAATGACAACCGGGGGAAATCAGAAAGAAATTCTTTAAAAACAGAAATACGCTTTCAAAATGGCGAATCTATTGGGCATTTTGTCAGCGGTAAAAAAACAAAAAAAAAAAGATCAGACGATCCGGATTTTCCTCGGTTTCCATGTGAATGATAATGGATACAAACTCGTGAGAGCTAAATGGACAAAACACGTTCAACACAAAAGAAAATTGAAAAAAAAATAACTATCCATATTTGCAGACAACATTCCAAGAAACACACACACACACACACACACACACACACACATATATATATATATGTATATAAGTATATATATTCATATTGATTTATACAGACATGTAACAAGTTTCGCTACACTGGCATGACAATGTTTTGATCTATTGTTATTAATAACTAGGGCTACGACAGCAGTGTAGTGGGTAAAAGAACTCAACACATCGGAGAAATCTGAAGTTGGCTCTATACCTCTGTAGTGGACTGGTGGTATATTATATACTATACCTCTGTAGTGGACTGGTGGTATATTATATACTATACCTCTGTAGTGGACTGGTGGTATATTATATACTATACCTCTGTAGTAGACTGGTGGTATATTATATACTATACCTCTGTAGTAGACTGGTGGTATATTATATACTATACCTCTGTAGTGGACTGGTGGTATATTATATACTATACCTCTGTAGTGGACTGGTGGTATATTATATACTATACCTCTGTAGTGGACTGGTGGTATATTATATACTATACCTCTGTAGTGGACTGGTGGTATATTATATACTATACCTCTGTAGTAGACTGGTGGTATATTATATACTATACCTCTGTAGTAGACTGGTGGTATATTATATACTATACCTCTGTAGTAGACTGGTGGTATATTATATACTATACCTCTGTAGTAGACTGGTGGTATATTATATACTATACCTCTGTAGTAGACTGGTGGTATATTATATACTATACCTCTGTAGTAGACTGGTGGTATATTATATACTATACCTCTGTAGTAGACTGGTGGTATATTATATACTATACCTCTGTAGTAGACTGGTGGTATATTATATACTATACCTCTGTAGTAGACTGGTGGTATATTATATACTATACCTCTGTAGTGGACTGGTGGTATATTATATACTATACCTCTGTAGTGGACTGGTGGTATATTATATACTATACCTCTGTAGTGGACTGGTGGTATATTATATACTATACCTCTGTAGTGGACTGGTGGTATATTATATACTATACCTCTGTAGTAGACTGGTGGTATATTATATACTATACCTCTGTAGTAGACTGGTGGTATATTATATACTATACCTCTGTAGTAGACTGGTGGTATATTATATACTATACCTCTGTAGTAGACTGGTGGTATATTATATACTATACCTCTGTAGTAGACTGGTGGTATATTATATACTATACCTCTGTAGTGGACTGGTGGTATATTATATACTATACCTCTGTAGTGGACTGGTGGTATATTATATACTATACCTCTGTAGTGGACTGGTGGTATATTATATACTATACCTCTGTAGTGGACTGGTGGTATATTATATACTATACCTCTGTAGTGGACTGGTGGTATATTATATACTATACCTCTGTAGTGGACTGGTGGTATATTATATACTATACCTCTGTAGTAGACTGGTGGTATATTATATACTATACCTCTGTAGTAGACTGGTGGTATATTATATACTATACCTCTGTAGTAGACTGGTGGTATATTATATACTATACCTCTGTAGTAGACTGGTGGTATATTATATACTATACCTCTGTAGTGGACTGGTGGTATATTATATACTATACCTCTGTAGTGGACTGGTCGTATATTATATACTATACCTCTGTAGTGGACTGGTGGTATATTATATACTATACCTCTGTAGTGGACTGGTGGTATATTATATACTATACCTCTGTAGTGGACTGGTGGTATATTATATACTATACCTCTGTAGTAGACTGGTGGTATATTATATACTATACCTCTGTAGTAGACTGGTGGTATATTATATACTATACCTCTGTAGTAGACTGGTGGTATATTATATACTATACCTCTGTAGTAGACTGGTGGTATATTATATACTATACCTCTGTAGTAGACTGGTGGTATATTATATACTATACCTCTGTAGTAGACTGGTGGTATATTATATACTATACCTCTGTAGTAGACTGGTGGTATATTATATACTATACCTCTGTAGTAGACTGGTGGTATATTATATACTATACCTCTGTAGTACACTGGTGGTATATTATATACTATACCTCTGTAGTAGACTGGTGGTATATTATATACTATACCTCTGTAGTAGACTGGTGGTATATTATATACTATACCTCTGTAGTAGACTGGTGGTATATTATATACTATACCTCTGTAGTAGACTGGTGGTATATTATATACTATACCTCTGTAGTAGACTGGTGGTATATTATATACTATACCTCTGTAGTAGACTGGTGGTATATTATATACTATACCTCTGTAGTACACTGGTGGTATATTATATACTATACCTCTGTAGTAGACTGGTGGTATATTATATACTATACCTCTGTAGTAGACTGGTGGTATATTATATACTATACCTCTGTAGTAGACTGGTGGTATATTATATACTATACCTCTGTAGTAGACTGGTGGTATATTATATACTATACCTCTGTAGTAGACTGGTGGTATATTATATACTATACCTCTGTAGTAGACTGGTGGTATATTATATACTATACCTCTGTAGTAGACTGGTGGTATATTATATACTATACCTCTGTAGTAGACTGGTGGTATATTATATACTATACCTCTGTAGTAGACTGGTGGTATATTATATACTATACCTCTGTAGTAGACTGGTGGTATATTATATACTATACCTCTGTAGTAGACTGGTGGTATATTATATACTATACCTCTGTAGTGGACTGGTGGTATATTATATACTATACCTCTGTAGTAGACTGGTGGTATATTATATACTATACCTCTGTAGTAGACTGGTGGTATATTATATACTATACCTCTGTAGTGGATTGGTGGATATATTATACATATCCCCCAGTCGTACAAAATAGGAAAAATGATTTGAATTGAGAAAGGAAAGCAGTGTAGTGGACTGATGGATATATTATACATATCCCCCAGTCACGAATTTCGATGACAATAAAAATATAGGATTGTGAAATATTCGTTGATCATTCAATCCTGGGCAACGTCGGGTCTCCCTGCTAGTGAAAATATATTTTTAAATATATGCTGTTTTTTTCTGTTAAAAATAGACTAGAATCAAGATAATAGAGATGAAAAAGTGTTTACAGTGGATAGCTAATCTGCACAAGTCTTGACCTTTAAAATTTTACTGACAAAGTGCAAAGATCTTTCTCGTATTCACAGAAAAAAAAATTATATGCAACGATTCTAAAAGATACAATATTTTTATGCAGCAATTCTGGTTTCTGATTGGTTGTTAGCAGCGATGTGGACACATTTGATTGGTCAAAGAACCTTCAAATTTCTTTTATGATCTATATATTAATAGGATAGCCTGTATGTTATTTATTTTGCGTGTCACGCTTATATCTGAGTGACTGTTGTTTAATTGTTATCGACTTCCATTTCTTGTAATTAATAATTTGTCCAAGAATTTTTAATAAGTTTAGGTTTTGATTATAGCTGATGACACTCCAGTAATCTATGTTTTTTATAAATAATTTTATCAAGAATTCTTAAGTTTTGGTTTCTGTTTCGATTATAGCTGAAGAAACTTAAGTTATATATTGTTTTTAAAACATAATTGTCCACTAACACATGTTTCGTTGTCTATGACTCATCAGAATGGCTGAATCTAGTGAGATTCGAAAAATATATATATATATTATACTAATACAATAGCGTGTGTTATTTATTTTGTGTGTCACGTTTACATCTGAGTGACTGTCGTTTAATTGTTATGGACTTTCATTTCTTGTAATAAATAATTTTACCAAGGAAAAATGAATTGCTTTGAGTTTAAAAAGGAAGTAATAATCCTAAAATGGAGAATTTTAAGACATTGAAGGGTTAAAGAACCCAACACATTGGAGAAATCTGAAGGTGGCTCTATACCTCTGTAGTAGACTGGTGGTATATTATATACTATACCTCTGTAGCGGACTGGTGGATATATTATACATATATTATACATATTCCCCAGTCGTACAAAATAGGAAAAATGATTTGAATTGGGAAAGGAAAAATGAATTGCTTTGAGGAAGGAACGAACAACGTGTTTACTTGAATTAAATGAACTAGAATTTATTTCGTGAAGAAACAAATGAAAGAAAAGAGTACAACACGTGTTCATGTCCACGTTCGTCTCTCGCTGTTTACTGGTGAAAAGGAAAGTCTATTGTCATAGAGAGAGAAAGGGAGAAAGTCAATCCAGTTTGGTGTGCGTCGCTCGCTGTTAGCTGGTGAGAAGGAAAGTCTATTGTAGTATAGAGAGAGAATGAGAAAAAGTCAATCCAGGCCATGGAGATAAAAAACGTGTAAAGTGTACGTACAGTCTGTTAGCTCGTGCCCCATACATAGTAGCAGGGGACGTGACGCGCGCGGGCGCCCCGAAAGGTGGGGGGGGGGGGTGGGGGGGTCCGACGACCGCTCAGCTCGAGAGCTAAGTCGAAAAAGGGAGAAAGCAGCTAATTGCTCTTCCTTTTATATTTGTTTCCGGTGGTCTTTTGCGCATGTGTGGATTTCCTTCGAAAGGGGAAGTGACGTTGCCTTTGTGTGCGTACGTGTGCGCGTATGTGAGTACATGTGTGTACATTAGCGTGTGTGTGTGTATACACGTGAATGTGAGTGCATGTACACGAACGTGAATATATGTACGTGTGTGTACGTGGGCGCGTATGTTTGTGTGCGCGTGTGTATATGACAAGTAATATGGCTTGAGATGTGAACGCGTGTTTTTGTGTGAGACTAGGAAAGGCTCGCACAGCAGCATATTCTTTCCATTGTTTTGACTCTTTGGTGTGTATCCGGTGATATCTCATATGCTTTTTATATAGATGTGGTTCTATCTTTACACCATCAACGCTCTGATCCCCATCTGGCATCAATTAAAATGAATGGCTCTCGTCTTTGGGAGGCCTCAAGTTTTGACAGGCTTCTGGGCTTGACCTTTACTCCTGATCTTAAATGGAATACGTACATCAAATCTGTTGCCAATGCCGCTGGAAAAATGGTCGGATCCTTCTATCGATCCAGTAGATATCTCACTGCTGATGCAATTCTCTATCTATATAAGAGCCAGATACGTCCAAGGATGGAATACTGTTGCCACATATGCACAGGAGCTGCTAGAAAAGACTTGTCCTGCCTTGATAGGGTTCAAAATAGACTTCGTGGCCTGGTGGGAGATGTCCTTTTCTCTTCGCTGCAACCTATATCTCACAGAAGAGATGTTGCGAGTTTGTCCCTGCTTTATCGTTATTTTCATGGAAAGTGTCCGACTGAGCTTCAATCTATGGTCCCCCCTCGCCAAACTTTCACAAGAAACACTAGACTAGCTGAAAACATTATCAATATTTTTCCCCACTCTTTATCTGTGCCTAAACCTAAACATAGATTCCATGATCAAAGCTTCTTTCTTAGAACTGCACGCCTGTGGAATTGTCTTCCGTTTTCCTGCTTTCCAGCTGTCTATAATATGGTTGTCTTCAAGTCCAACGTGAACAAGTTTCTGATGAGCCGTTCCACTTAAGTTAACAAATTTACCGAACTTCCATTACTATCGATTACTATATTGTCCTTTTGACTACACTCTTTAACCCTTATCCTTGAGTGGCCTATCGGCCTTGATAAGTGGTGACGCCTATGTAAAAAAAAAAAAAGATTGACTGTGTCTTACTCGGATATATACTTGAGAGTCAAAAGAACGAAAATAATAATCTGTTGTCACAGCTCTATTAATAACTACAAAACACACAAAAACACACATAGAAACACACGCACATATATATGTATATATATATATATATATATATATATATATGCATATATATTAATTTTCATTTATACAGATATGTAACAAGTTTTGCTACACTGGCATGAAAGTGTTTCCATCTATAGTTATTAATAACTAAGAAACACACAAATACACACACGCACGCACACACACAACCATATATATATATATATATATATATATATATATATATATATATATATATATATATATATATATAGCCAGTAGAGTTTAGTTTCCTAGAAGTACATCCAATGAAACAACATGTGTCTACCAAAATAGTGCTCAATGAGTGAACAGAGCAGGTATATTAATTTTATTTATACAAACATTAATGGCTACATATGTGCATACATGTTTCTTTAATCACCCACGTTGGGGGATTACGTCTTCAGGCCCAAAAAAATTAGCCCAGTCGTTAATTTCGACGGTAATTCTTGGCCTGAAGACGTAATCCCCCAACGTGGGTGATTACAGAAACATGTATGCACATATGTAGCCATTAATGTTTGTATAAATAAAATTAATATATATATATATATATATATATATATATATATATATATATATATATATACTAGCATGGCGACCCGACGTTGCTCGGGATTTTAAAGAGTATTAATAAATGTTCCGCACTTCCAATACTTTTATTGTCATTGAAATCGGTGAAATCGCCCATTCATTAATCAAATCAATTGGTTGCCTGCTCTAGTCAGGAACTCACCGCTGTGCACTGGAAAGAAGCTTCACATGCCTCCCCGTCGTGACTTAGTCCACCATTCACTGTAGTCTACATTGCACTGTAGAGAACTTACTGTTGATTTTATGAAATTATTTTCACTTTTATGTAATGACTTGAATTAAGATTAAAATGAAAAAGTCAAGTACTATGGTCCAGTTATACTCTAAACAGAAGCGTTCATTTTAAACGCGCCCCTGTCTTATAAAAGAACCTGTTGTTGATTTTATAGACCGAATGCAATTATGTTGGTCGGCTCCATAGAAGTGTTAACTTTAGCCCAAATTGGACTGTTTCTTCTTTAATAAGATTTCTTCGATTATTTGATTTTTGATACTTATCAGAGGCATTCCGATACAAAAACCTATCTAAAAACACTCCCTGACGCATAAGGTACATGTGTGTGAAATTAAAAAAAAATTAGCCCAGTCGTTTTCGAGTCTATAAGGAACGAACTCATACACAGAGACAAAGTGCCTTTTATATATAAGTAGAGTAGAGTAGATAGATAGATAGATAGATAGAAAGACAGATAGAAAGAAAGAAAGAAAGATAGATAGATAGAAAGACAGATAGAAAGAAAGATAGATAGATAGATAGATAGATAGAAAGACAGATAGAAAGAAAGAAAGAAAGATAGATAGATAGAAAGACAGATAGAAAGAAAGATAGATAGATAGATAGATAGATAGAAAGACAGATAGAAAGAAAGAAAGATAGATAGATAGATAGAAAGACAGATAGAAAGAAAGAAAGATAGATAGATAGATAGATAGATAGAAATTTTATAGCAAGCCCCACTCTTGTTTACTTCTACTTCCGCAATTTTTTGATACAAGAACCTACTGTTGATTTTATCGGCCGAGCCGTTCTGCTTGTGTGGTGATAAAACTTCTTGAATGCAATTATGTCGGTAGGCTGCATACGAGGGGCGTGCAATAACTAATGCCCCTGACCCACTTCCAGTTGTCTCATCTAGATGTAATTTTGCATGTGCAATGATTTATATCTCTACGGGTTATGCGTTTTCTGTTTTACAGGTGTTTGAACTGAGTCAGGTGTGAAATGGAGCCTGTTGAATGTCGAGCAGTGATACGGTTTTTGTATTTGAAAGGACGCACACCACAGGAGACTTTTGATGAAATGAAAGAAACTTATGCTGATAATGCCCCATCATATGAACTTGTAAAACGCTGGCATCGTGAATTCAAACATGGCCGGAAGTCTGTGAAAACAGCTCCCAGACCTGGTTGCCCCCTTCTGCCATTGATGAGGCATCTGTCTGTCAAGTTGAGGCTGCCATTTTGGAAGATCGTCGCATTACTATTCGCCAAATAGCCCAAGATGTCAAGATTAGTACAGGGTCTGTGGAAACTATCATTCATGATCATTTGCATATGCATAAGCTGTCTGTCAGATGGATTGCCAGGTTGCTCACACCATTCCAGAAGCGAGAACGCGTCGAGTGCTCGAGGATGAATCAAAGTTTTTCAAAAGACTGATTACACAGGATGAAACCTTGGTCCATCATTATGATCCAGAGACCAAAGCCCAGTCAATGCAGTGGAAGCACTTGAACTAACCACCTCCAAAGAAGGCAAGGGTGCAGATCTCCGCTGGCAAGGTCATGCTCACAGTCTTCTGGGACCAGGACGGAGTAGTGATGACAGATTTCCTGGCAAAGGGTACCACAATTACAGGAGCCTATTATGCTTCACTTTTGAGGAAATTAAGGGAAGCTATCAAAATCAAGAGGTGGAGCAAGATCAGCAACGGTACCCTCCTTCTGTAGGACAACGTTCCGGTCCACAACTCGCAAGTTGCCAGATCAGAAGCACGGGCGTGTGGTTATGAAATCCTTGCCTATCCTCCCTACTCTCCTGACCTTGCATCCTCTGACTTTCACCTCTTCCCAGCCATGAAGTTGTTTTTGAAAGGAAAGCGTTTCCCAGATGATGCAGCCTTGATTTCTGAAGTCACGTCGTGGTTGGAGGATCAATCTGGGGTGTTCAACAAAAACGGTCTCCAGAGCTGCATCAAACGATGGGAGAAATGCATAAATCTTGGTGATTCCTATGTAGAGAAAGACTAATAACTGTGCCAAATTTCGGTGCTCTACTGCTATGTGAATTGGGTCAGGGGCATTACTTATTGCACGCCCCTTGTAAAAGTGTTAACTTTGACCAAAATTGGACTGTTTCTTCTTTAATCAGATTTCTTCGATTATCGATTTTCGCTACTTATCGGAGGTATTCCGATACAAAAAAGAACCATCTAACGGCACATAAGGTACATGTGTCTGAAATTTAAAAAAAATCAGCACAGTCGTTTTCGAATCTATAGGGAACTAACTCACACGCACACACAAAGTGTTTTTTATATAAGTAGATAGATAGATAGAATATTATATATATATATATATATATATATATATATATATATATATATATATATATATATATATATACAAGTTAGAAAAGCATTTCATCCAAGGCATGAAAATTATTAAACAAAATGTTTTTACTATAGGCTTTTAAAATAAAGGTACAAGATTCAATTTTAAATTTATTTATCTTCAAAGTGTACTTTTATAAATTTTACAAAGTAAGGTATTAAATTTAATACCTTACTTTGTAAAATGTATAAAAGTGCACTTTGAAGATAAATAAATTTAAAATTGAATTTTGTACCTTTATTTTTAAAGCCTATAGTAAAAACATTTTGTTTAATAATTTTCATGCCTTGGATGAAATGCTTTTCTAACTTGTATCCTATCTTTTTAAGATTATATTTTATTTAATTTATTAATTTGGATTTAAAAAAGATGAATGTGATTTTGTATGTATTTATAAAAACTCTCCTACTCTCTATTTCAGACTGTATTTCTCCTCACACCACAACTCATTTTTGCAGCCCCCTCTCTGTATTATTACAGGTCTGAATATTCTCTCTGTTTCAGTTTGTAATTCTCCTCACTCCACAACTCTTTTTTGCAACTCTCTCTTTGTCATATATGTCTGAATTATAAGAAAATCTGTTGTTTTCTTTTAACAAATCTTTAAAATAACCTTTTTAGATTAATTTTTTTAAAACTTCTTTCAGAATAGAAAATCTTTACAATTTAATAAGGAACATATTTCATATAGGTTTCATCAAAAATATTCAGTAGATAACGAAAAAAAATAGAGATGAAAATTTCAAAAGGACTGTATAACTGGTTACGCTCAATAGTAGTCCTCGCTAGCAAAAGACTTTGTTATTGTTATTCTATAATTATTATTTAAAACATTTTGTGTCCTGCGCTTTCACGCGAGGACTAATATATATATATATATATATATATATATATATATCATCGAGTGGCCACCGGGTCTTGATAAGTGGTGACTACTTTGTAATATATATACAGAAAAGGGATGAATGTGCAATGTGATGCCTATCGAGGTTGGATGTCGAGGATTTTTAGGACACTCCACCATTTCGCTCCTTTCGAAAATAGGCGTCATTGGAAGGGATTTTAAAAAACAAAAATGTCGCCTGCAAACAATTGTTAGACAGGCATCATGCTGGATCTGGCGCAATTCGAAGACATTTGGAAAGAGAGCATAATATTGTCCGTTCTCGGGCTGCTCTGGAAGAAAAAGAAAAAGTGAGAGGGAGGGAAAAAGGAAAAAAAGGGGGAGAAGAAAAAAAGGAAAGAAAAAGAGGGAAAAGGAAGGAAAAAAAGGGAAAATTAAAGAGAAAAATAAATAAAAAAATTAAATTAAAATTAAAAAGTTAAAAATTAAAAAAGTTAAAAACAGCGTTTTTCCTCTGCTTGAATATGCCCGGTAATTTTTTTTTTTAAATCCTATTTATTGCTTTGCCCAGCAGCAATAGCTGCTGGTGGCGCCAGGGGTGGCAGTCCCGCTTTAGCCACCGAAACTGTGTCATCACCTCTGGTTAGCGGCTGATGAGGGCAAAGTAAAAGAACATGCGAAAGAATATATATATATATAAAATATATATATATATATATATATATATATATATATATATATATATCTATATCTATATCTATATATATATATATATATATATATATATATATATATATATATATATACACTGATTGAACGCACAGTGTTGCCCGGTCGTACAATAAGCTTTTTTTTATTTTTACAAAGGAGTTACCAATTATCAAGGCCCAGAAACCACTTAAGCCAGATTAATGAATGTAAGGTAGTCAATGCGGCAAGTTGCAATTGGGTAAAATTGCTGTTTTCTGCGTCGAAATCTATCCATATAGCACTTATCGTTGTCTGCTTTTTGAAGTAGCATTTCTTTAGCTCCTTACATCAAGTGACTTCATGTCTTGTCTGGTGCTGTTTTCACGCATAAAGTTAACATGTTCCCATAAACCGTCTTCAAAAGAAACCACTTTTTTTCTATTCTAGTAATCCTTTTTGAATCCTCTTATAATATTCTTCATTATTCAATTGACAATTTGCCCATCTCATTAACCTTTGCGTTCGAGTAGCTTTTGGCCTTGATAAATGGTGTCTCTTTAGCAAAAATTCAAACTCTGTTAATTCCATTCATCATTTTCAACCCTTTCAGAATATTCTTCATCGTCCAACTGGCAACCCATCATACTAATTAACTGTTGTCCTCGCGTGGCGTTCGGCCTTAATAAGCGGTGACGCATTTGTACAAGAAGAATAAAAGACAAGTGGCGAGCAAATGATGCTAAAACGAAACGTTTGTACTGACGGCGACCAATTTCAGCCTCACGTCCGCCATTATCATTCAGCTGTCTAGATGTAAATAACTACTTCGTATTTATGGGACGAACAGATTCCTATCCCCCCCCCACCGTCAACCTCACGACACTGAAGATTTCCTTGTTTGAAAAGACTATCGTCTCCAAGACAACTTACATTGTCTCGGATTAAACCGATTTCCTTTCCACAAAAGATCCGATTCTAATTTCTTCGTTTTAAATTTCGCACCACCACCGCCAAGGTCGGCGTCGTCATCATCATGTTTAATTATGTTGCTGGTTGTTTTTTGTTATACAGCATATCAACCATTTTCAGATTATTTAATGCCGAATCCAGTGATTTTGAAGAAAATGTTTTTAATAGAATATATTTGTTTTGTTTTTTCAAGTCAGTTTCTATTTAACCCATAGTTGGGACCCTAACAGGTACGACCACTCCGGGTCAGAGTGGGCCTGGGAGCAATGGCAATTAAGGGGTGGCTCCACACTCCCAAAAGCCCACAAGCTGGGGTCTCACCATCGGATATAGTTTAAGGTTCGTATGTAGGGAAGCACCTGTTTAATCATGTAAAGAAATATTTTTTTTATTAGAAATGTTTCAACAAATAAGTTCATTAAGACGAAAACATGGAGATAACTATGATCGAAAATAAAATGCTTTTTTTTCTTGCAAAAAAAAAGGTTCAGTAAAATGAATAATTTTTTGTAATAATAACCACAGGGTTTTTATAACGACGAAAACGATGTTTTTGTGACGACAAGTACGATTTTTTGTAACGACGAAAAGAATTTTTTTATAACAACCAAAAATATTTTTATAATGACGAAAAATATTTTTTATAAAGACGAAAATATTTTTTATAATGACGAAAAATATATTTTATAAAGACGAAAAATATTTTCATATAATGACGAAAAATATTTTTATAACGACGAAAAATATTTTTATATAATGAAAAATATTTTTATATAATGAAAAATATTTTTTATAAAGACGAAAATATTTTTTATAATGACGAAAAATATTTTTTATAACGACGAAAAATATTTTTATATAATGAAAAATATTTTTTTGTAACGACGAAAACAATTTTTTATAACGACCAAAAATATTTTTATAATGACGAAAAATATTTTTATAATGACGAAAATATTTTTTGTAACGACGAAAAATATTTTTTATAATGACGAAAAATATTTTTTATAATGACGAAAACAATTTTTATATAATGACGAAAAATATTTTTTTATAGTGACAACTGCGATTTCTTATAACGACGAAAACGATTTTTTTTGTAACGACAAATACGACTTTTTGTAACGATGAAAACGATTCTTTTTTGTAATGACAAATATGACTTTTTGTAACGACGGAAACGATTTTTTTATGACAACAAATATAAATTTTTGTTGCGATGAAAACAATTGTTTTTAATAACGACAGTATTTTGAAACGACTAAAACAATTTTTGTAACAACGAAAACGAGTTTTTGTAACGATGAAAAGGATTTGTGTAAAGAAAAAAAATTTGTTTTGTAACGACGAAAAAAATTCTTCTTATAACGATGAAAATGACTTTTTGTAAAAACGATAAGGATTTTTTGTAACAACGGAAACGAATGTTTTGTAACGACGAAAACAATTATTTTTCGACGAAAACGACCTTTCGTAACGACGAAAACGATTTTTTGTAACGACTCAAACCATATTTTGTAACAACGATAGTAATTTTATATAAAATATTAATTCAGATAACTTGATTATGTACTAGAGCTGACATCTATTCAATGTAGTCGCCTTCAGCCTTAATCTTCGCCTTGATGCGGGTCTGGAACTGGGAGCATGACTTTTCCACAAGCGCCGGCAGGAGTTCGGCAAATACTCGTCGAATACTCGGCGGATGGCGGCGATCGGACAGGTTTTGGTGTTGTAGGAGATCACTTTGGCGATGTTCTCACCGTATGACAAAACGAAGTAGTCCAGTGGGTTCAGGTCGCAGGAGGGAGTACAAAGTTCAGGTCGCAGCGAGAGAAGGGTTCAAAGTCGTAGCACTCCTGAAGACAAGCCTGGGTCTCTTTGGACTTGTGAGTCGGCGCCAAGTCCTGCTGCAACACCTAAGATCTGCCAGCAACCACCTGATTGCACCAGGGGATCACCATACTCTTCAGCACATCCAGGTGCACTTTGATGTTGACTTTCAAGCCAACTTCGAAGATGTGAGGTGGCATGATGTGGCCCTCACTAAAAATACACCAAAGACCATAACCATGACCGGAAACTTGGTTTTCATTACCCTGGGCACGCCCCTGTTATTCGTCCCGATGCATCTTGAGGGTTCGGGCAATGGTCCTGTTATCATAACTTTAAGAAGTAGGGAACATGAGTTGTACAGTGGCGCATCTCCTATCTCGCTCGTTGAATATTTTGTCACTTTCAAACGTGATAGAAGGTTCCTATCGCTCTTGGGATTTGTATACAACTTGTCAATTAGTAGATGGTCTGCATAAAAAAGGGGAAAAACAAAGAAAAACCGGTTTTTATCAAATGGAAATGGAATTATGTCGTCTTTTCTATGGCGATAATTTTATCACTTAATTGTCATGTGGAAATTAGTTTAAAAAATCATAGTGACACTCTTCTCTCTTGGCGACACAAAAACAAAAAAAAGAGGGAACAATACAAAAAAAAGAGGGGACAAAAGTTGTGCCAGATGGACGAGTTCTTGGTGTGAATGCTTTACAAGGATGAATAAGAGATTGAAGCTCAGTCGAGTACTCTCCATAGTCATTCAATCGCTGATCCTACATTTCAGCTGATCGCCATCATCTATCAGTAAAGAAAACTGACTTTTATCAAACGGAAATGGAATGTAGTTTTCTTTTTTTGTCTGAGGCGACAATTTTATCATTCCACCCTGCATATAATCTGCTTTTTTTTTGTTCATTTTCTTATCATTTTTCTTGGGATGGAGCATCCTGCCGGATACCAGAAACTGACCCGCTTTTTTCAGACACCCCAACCCAGAGACCGTTTTATGATTCTAATACTCTTTAAATACAATCGTTTGTATTTTTCTTGCACTTGTTTCACCGGGTATATACAGCAGGCAGTTTTTACAATCGTTTTTTTTTTTTGCGGTTGCTCCTATAATTACTGGAATTATGGATTCTTCCCGAGATTCCAATTTCTTTTCATGACGAATAATAGACAGTTGTATTTCGTTATTATTACCCTCCCAGATCTGTTTAACGCTGCATCATTAGGTACACTTCAACTAGGGTTGCTACTTTCGCTCTCTTACTGTTTTATAAACACTGGGCAACGCGTGGGAGAAATCATTTATTTAGTTATCTATCTATCCATCTATCTATCTATCTATCTATCTATCTATCTATCTATCTATCTAACTGTCTATCTATCTAACGGAGTAATCAATAGATTGAACCGTGGTAAACAATTAGTTGGGCGAGTATGCAGGTTCAGAAAGGTTCAAAGGATCATGTTGTGACATGTATCAAACTGAGTGACCGATCAAATTGCACCGGAAGGTATGCAAACGTGAACCGGATCTGACATGTCAAGGGTTCTAGTTTTAAGAATTCGAGTTAATTTTAGTGAGTTGGTTTTGAGACGCCGAAGAGACAGGATGGGTCAAACATAAGGGAGCGACAGTGACGAAATGCCTGGGAGCGAATAAAGAAAAAAATATATAAAATCAATCATTCGTCTTGGGTCCGTTTGGAGCGTTTTTGTTACAACAGGTTCCAGCTTCCCCCAAGGATGATTGACGAATCTCCCAGAGGTACCAGCAATGTTTCGTTATATTATCTATGGTCTGATACACACGCACCCACATTCAAGGACTAGGCGAGTCACGGCCTGATAAAAAAAATTAAATAAGAACGTTCCATCCAACACGGCCGTAGCCGATATTGAACTCACTACACGAGTTCAAATCTTGTCGGTAGTGATTATTTTTTTTATTACGCATGTTCACCCTTTACAAAGCCACCTTGTCATGAAGGACATGCGGCGTTCAAAAATCCGGAAAAAATAGCGGGTATCAAGGGTATTTTTTTTATCGTGACGCCGTCACTAGATGGGGTGCCTACGACGGCTTAAGAGAGTCCATCTATCCTTGAGAGAAGGATAGACCACGCTAGTTTCTCAACCTGGTATTTTACCTCGCGGTATATACAGCGCCTAGCCTTCCCAAATGGTACTGGCCAGATTCAACGTTGCTTAACTTCAGTGATCTGGCGATATAACATTACTCCTTATCATTATGGAATGTGTAACATCTCCGTTTTCGAGGTACGTAGGAATTACAAAGTCATGGCGTATGACTTATTTCCAAGTGGTGCTGTAATGAACCCGAGGTTTTTTTTTACATAGGCATCACCACTTATCAAGGCCAAGAGGCCACTCAAAGATAAGAGTTAAAGAGTGTACAGTAGAAATTGGACAATATAGTAATCGTTAGCAATGAAAATTATTAACTTAAGTGGAACGGCTCATTAAGAATTTGTTTACGTTAGACTTGAAGACAACCATATTGTAGTCAGCTGGAAAACAGGAAAACGGAAGACAATTCTACAGGCGTTCAGTTCTAAGAAAGAAGCTTTGTTCATGGAATCTACGTTTAGGTTTAGGCACAGATAAAGAGTGGGAGGAATTATTGATAGTGTTTTCAGCTAGACGAGTGTTTCTTGTGGACATAGATTGAAGCTCAGTCGAGCACTTGCCATGAAAATAACGATAAAGCAGAGACAAACTCGCAACATCATCTCTGTGAGATAGAGGTTGCCACGGACGAAAAATAAATAATAATAAAAGAAAAAAAAGAAGAAACACACACAGAGAGAGAGAGAGAGAGAGAGAGAGAGAGAGAGAGAGAGAGAGAGAGAGAGAGAGAGAGAGAGAGCTAAGAACTACTCACAACGGCAGAGGTCCGGAAACTAGACGCAAAGAGGAATAAATAGACAATAAAAGTCAAAAGAAAATTCTGACGAAAAAACACACACACACACACACACACACACACACACACACACACACACACACACACACACACACACACACACACACACACACACACACTCACACATAAAAGAGCTAAGAAAATGTTTAAAGAGATAAGTTGATTGCGTGTTTTCTTTTTGTTTTTGTTTTTTGCATAGGTTCAAACTCCGCACGTAAATTTCTTCATTTTTCTTTTCAGTTCGAAATTTCGAGCAGAAAGATTCCCGAGTTCGACAGAAAGATTCCCGAGATCGCCAAGATACACCTGAAGAAGGTTGGAGGTTACATCGGACGAAACGTTGTAAAAATAACACTTAACAGTAGTCCGGGGACCCCCCACACACAAAAGTTTCTTTTGCTTATTTTTTTCTCAGATGTCGTAGAATGTCATTGTAGCATTTTTTTTTTGCCACGTGCGTGTGTCTTTTTTTTTTTGCCACGTGCGTGTGTCTTTTTTTTGCCACGTTTCGTTTCCATGTCATGCTATTCGACGGCTTTATCTCTTCCGCCCGAAGAGACCGGTCAACGTCGGCTCAGATTTCAAGAGCAAATTAATTTCTTGTCGACGGGCAGGGGCGAGTCGAATTTCCCCCACCCACGCGCCGGCACGACGGATTGGAAAACAATGTTTCGCAGAATAAAGCCTGTTCTATTTCGATCGACTTTAATGCGGAAAACAAAGAAAGAAATTTAACCAGCATGCAGCGCAAAAAAATATATGGCCTCTTTATTCTATACTTCTTTTTTTTTTTACAAATGAGTCATCAATTATCAAGGCGCGGAGGCCACTCGAGGATAAGGGTTAATGAGTATAGATTAGTCAATGCGACAATATCGTATTAACCGTTTTTTTGGTAAATTGAAAACTCCCTCTACCATGCTAGAAAACTACTTACGCCTGACAGTATCCTATACCTCTATAAGGCAACCATTCGCCCATGTATGGAGTACTGTTGTCACATCTGGGCTGGTGCATCTGCTTCTTGTCTCTCGCTCCTGGACAGGGTTCAAAAGAGAGTCGCCAACCTGATAGGTCCTGAACTGTCATCTAGGCTTCAGCCTCTGTCCCATCGACGAGATGTTGCATCCCTCTGCCTGTTCTACAAATACTTCAATGGTGAATGCTTTGACGAACTGCAAACACTTGTACCTCCCCGACGTAACTACCCCCGACAAACCCGACAAGCTACTAAGTCTCATCCCTTTACAGTAGAGATCCCTAGGTGCAAGAAAGCCTTTTACTCCAATAGTTTCTTCCCCAGAACTGCGGGTCTTTGGAACTCCCTTCCAGGATTCTGCATTCCCAACTGCAATGATATGCAGAAGTTCAAGTGTAATGTTAAAAAACATCTTTCTACTCATCTCCCTTCATAATGACCCCGCTAATTAAGTCCCTGATAGTAGCCCCCGCTTCAAAGTGGTACTGTGCCTTGTTTGGGGTGAAAATTGAATAAAAAAAAAATATAAAAAAAACTGGCAGCCATCTTGAAAACTGGCAGCCATCTTGAAAACTGGCAGCCATCTTGAATTTTCTGATGGCTCACATTGTACGTTGTGAACGTTATGCCAATTTTGGTGCTTGTATATCTATGTGAAATATTCTTATGGAATATAGAGATAATCTGCCCCACTATATTTACTGAGTTTTCAAGATCATGTAATCGTGTAATACATGTACTCCAGAAAAAAGGGCTATCCCCTTTTCCATGTAAATAAGAACACAAAAATACAAATATACATATATATATATATATATATATATATATATATATATATATATATATATATATATATATATGTTACAGGAAAAAGGGCTGTCCCCTTTCCATGTAAATAAGAACATTAGATATGTAAAAATGAGATTAGGATAAGCCGAGACTCGAACCTTGTAAGCAAGGTTCAGAAATAGAATGTTGGAAATCGGAATATTAAAAAGGTATATTCTAAATTATATTATAAATAGTTAGATATTGTTTATATCGTAAAAAGAATTGAAACTGAATATTAAATGTCAGTTAAAAAGGATGAACAATACAATTTAAAAATCTATTGATTGTTCATTCTTTTACGAAACTGAATATTAAAAATGTCAGTTAAAAAGGATGAACAATACAAATGAAAAATATATTGCTAAAAAATAGGGTGATTGAGAATTCTTTGTTGGCAGAAGCGTGTTTGGAAAAACGTGTGCATAGCCTCGTGAATTGGTCACGTTAGGGAAACACCCTTCTGACGTCATAGCAAAAGGGGGATTCTCAATATAGGAGCTAGAGTTAGTCAGATAAGAGCAGAAGAGCTGGCAGTCAGTCTGCTAGTCAGAGAGAGAGAGAGAGAGAGAAAGAGAGAGAGAGAGAGAAAGAGAGAGAGAGAAGTTAAGAATTGGAGTGTTAGAATTTAGCTATTGTTAGATTCTATTAGAAATAGATATTGTTTATATAGTAAAAGAATTGATTGTTCATTCTGTTTAGAATCAGAATGTTAAAAAAATCAGCCAAAAAGAATGAACAATACAAATTAAAAATATATTGTTAAAAATAGGTTAGAATCATATGTTGAGAGTTCTTTTGTTGTCAAAAGCGTGTGCATAGCCACGTGAATTGGTCACGTTTGGAAAACACACTTCTGACGTCATAACGAAGGATGATTCTCAATATAGGAGCTAGAGTTAGTCAGTCTGAGAGTCAGAAAAGTCGGGAGTCAGTCAGAGAGAGAGAGAGATAGATAGGTAGAGAGAGAGAGAGAGAGAGAGAGAGAGAGAGAGAGAGTGTTGAGAGTCAGTCAGTTGGCAGTCAATGGTCAGTTGACCCTTTGGAAACGAAGGGTAGAAGATTAAACTATGTAGATCCAAATTTGAATTCCTGACGTCATCAGCATTCGACCGGTCTAATGAATAAAGAATCATTATTGTGCTTTTGTAAAACTGTTGTCATGTGTCATGTTTCAACACTCAAAAGGTAACTCTGTTCCGTTCTCCTGCTTTCCAACTGACTACAATATGGTCGTCTTTATTGTCCTTCACGACGATCCTTATCCATGAAATTCTTTATTTGGCCAATCAACTATTGGGTACTGACTTCCTTACTCCTATCACACGTTTCATCGTCCCCCACAGACTCCCTTCTTTCCTGGAATCTATCAGGCCACTCAAAAAATGATAGTCGATTCATGCAGGATGGCCCAAAAGCAGTCTGAAGCATTCATACGTTTCTGTGGCATTTTTTTTCAAGTTTAAAACAGAATTTTAATGAATATCGTTCTTCTAAAGTGTCATCACGTCCAGATTGCATTTTAGAAATTCATCAGCTGTGATAATCAGGCTTTAGTAGGGTGTATTCCAATTCCTGCTGTAGCTGTTCATTTGAACCTGAAATCATAAAAAAATTGGTCAATCATCTCATAAGATGTATAGCAATAACATACTGAATTTTCAAGAGTCTATGACAATTTTAAATGCCTGTATACAAATATATATATATATATATATATATATATATATATATATATATATATATATATATATATATATATATAGCAATAACATATTGAATTTGCTTCTACGAATAAAATCGTCTTGAAACTTATTGAAGGGATCTCGTGACTCTTCTTATGTGTGTGGATTGGAGTTTCGCCCGACAGACAATGAGATTACCAACGTTCGGATAGCCATAAATTCGTAATCGTTCATCATGGCGGAATATCCATGAATGGTATTGGCGCTATTGGACATGACGCTTATTTCGGGGGGGGGGGAAAGACTACTTGATAAAAACGAGATAAGAATTTCTGTTATTAAATTTATTGCAGTAAATTAATTCATTTAATTGATTGCGTATAGGAAGACAAGATCCGTATCGGCTTACAGTGAGTTTAATTTAAAAAAAAGAAACATAGATAATAAATGTAATATTATAGGCACCGCCAAAATTGGGGGGGGGGCAGGTCAGTACTTTTTGACGGACCGTCTTTTTAAAAATCTACCAAAAATCAGCTAATTATCCGATCAATACGAAATTTTCAGCGATTATTAGGAGAAGAATGAACTTTATAACAGTGTACTTATTTTTCATAAACGATATTTATATATATATTTTTTTTGCTTACAAAACCCCCCCTTGTTTTGAAGTGGGAACAAATATGCTTAAAATAATCATCTGAAACTGAACAAAACATATTGTGTTGTTGTAAGGGACAGAATTATAGATAAAAAAAAAAAATAAAAATAAAATTGTTTGCATACCTTATTTTGACGTCTGAATATCAGAACTTCGATTGTGTTTAATTATACCGCTTTTGAGTTTTGAAGTGTGAAATTCGGTGAATATGTTAAGTAAAATAATTAATTTAAGTTAAGCAAAACAAAAAAAAAATTTTTTAATATTTATACGAAAAAAGCCATTTTAAAATTTTTGATAAATAAATTAACAATTTTTTTTTAGCGAGCCGAATAATGCATGACCATTATTAAACAGGGCATGCTTTGAATAATTGATATAAAAAAAAAAAATTCGATAAATGTTGTGCCCTTTGTGTTAAAAATAGCATCATTTTTTTCGATCCCGTTTGAAAACGTTTGCCGCCTTTCGACTACGGTGGACCAAACGCGCTGAAATAAATTTTTTTTATTCTGCTTTAAATTGCCCCCCCCCATTTTGGGGAGTCTGGCCCCCACACACATATACATTAAAAACCAAACTAATACAAATGGTCACCCATCTGGTACTGGCCAGCCTCAGCTTTATAATACATTGAAATTTTCGTCACTGAAAAATAAGTTTTTTTGGCCTGTTTGGTCTTCCATAGTTTTCTTCTTATAATCCGCAAACGTAAACAGAGTCGATCTCGACTCTACATGAACGCGAAATATCTGGTTACCTATATGAATAAGTGGAATTATTTGAAATTCAGGTACTTATATTATAATATTTTTGCATATTCTCTTAGAAAATCATCCTAAATCTTAGTTAGACAATAAATAAATAAATTAATTATTTCAAAAACCTTTTTTTTTTAAATATTTAAGTACGTTTTTTGTGCAAGACAAAAAATGTCAATTGTTAACTTTTTGGGAAAATTTAACATTTAAAATTTAATTAAAAATAGTAGAAAAAGTTTTACATTATTCTGTTTTCTATATGATAAAATTCAGGGTTTTATCTTTCTGGAAAAAAAAAAGTTACTCAGAAATAATGGATTTTAATAAATGTAATTTAGTTTTAAAAAACAACAACAACTTCATTTTGCGGCCATTTTTGGCGGTGCCTATAATATTACCATCATAAAAATAATAATAACAATAATGATAATGATAATAATAATGATAATGATAATAATAACAATGATAATAATAATAATGATAATGATAATGATAATAATAATAATAATAATAATAATAATAATAATAATAATGGTAATGATAATAATGATGATAACGATGATAATAATAATAATGATAATAATAATGATAATAATAATAATAATGATAATAATAATAATAATGATAATAATAATAGTAATAAATAATAATAATAATGATTATAATAATAATGATAATAATAACGATGATAATAATGATGATAATAATAATAATGATGATAATAATAATGATGATAATGATAATAATGATGATAACGATGATAATAATAATAATAATAATAATGATAATAATAATAATAATGATAATGATAATAATAATAATAATGATAATAATAATGATAATAATAATAATAATAATGGTGATAATAATAATGATAATAATAATAATGATAATGATAATAATAATAATGATAATAATAATAGTAATAAATAATAATAATGATTATAATAATAATGATAATAATAACGATGATAATAATGATGATAATAATAATAATAATAATGATAATAATAATGATGATAATAATAATAATAGTAATGATAATAATGATAATAACGATGATAATAATAATGATAATAATGATAATGATAATAACAATAATGATAATAATAATAATAATAATAATAATAATAATTATAATGATAATAATAATGATGATAATAATAATGATGATAATAATAATGATGATAATAATAGTAATGATAATAATGATAATAACGATGATAATAATGATGGTGATAATGATAATGATAACGATAATGAGAATAATATTGATAATAATAATTATGTATAATAATAATTATAATGATAATGATAATAATAATGATAATAATAATGATAATAAAAATAATAATAATGATAATAATAATGATAATAATAATAATGATGATAATAATAATGATAATGATGATAATAATAATGATAATAATAATAATAATAATAATAATAATGATAATTATAATAATGATAATAATAATAATAATAATAATGATAATGGTAATAATAATAATAATGATAATGATAATAATAATAATAATAATAATAATAATGATAATATTAATAATAATAATAATAATAATTATGATAATAATAATGATAATGATGATAATAATAAAAATAATAATAATGATAATAATAATGATAATGATAATAATAATGATAATAATAATGATAATGATAATAATAATGATAAAAATAATAATAATAATAACAATAATAATGAAAATAATAATAATAATAAAAAAATATAATAATAATAATAATAATAATAATAATAATAATAATAATAATAATAATAACAACGCCTCGAGCCTTTCCGACACCCTTTCTGTTTATCAGGATAAACACCATTACTCACAAGTTGTCCATAATTTTTTTCCGCAAAGATTCCAGTTAACAGTTTCCATATTAGTAGTAGACATGTAATTGGTCTATAATTACTGGCATCTGTTCCCTTTGCAGCATCTTTCCAAATTAGTGGCGCCCTTCCCTTAACAAGCCTATCAGGGATATCTCCCAACTCTACGACCCTTTGCAGGGCAGCAGCTATAGGTGAATAAAGGCAATGGAACTCCATCTGGACAAGGTGGCTTCCAGTTTCCCATCCTTCGTATGCCAGCCTTCACGTCATCAATGGTTATCTCATCGTTCTTTATCTGCTGCATTCCTGATAGCCTTTCTCTGACCTCTCACAACCAGCTAGCTTTCTTATTATATCGCCCTTCGACAGACCAAATCCCACTCCAGAACTTCCTGGCATCATTTGCATTTGAAGTGTTGTTATTTCCCGCCTATTTACTACTATTTAATTCTTTATACGGCTGAGACTGATTGTTCCGGAAAAGGTTGTTCTGCCGGAACGCATCACCTTTTCCAAGAAAGTTCCTAATTTTCATACCACCAGTGTGGATCTTCTCTTTCAACATTGTTAGAACGGTCATCGTTCCCTTTTCAAGCAATCTATACCCCCTTTCAAGCTCGTCCTTGGTTTTCTGTCCTAGTTTAACTCTTTTTCTTATTTCTTCGATTCTACCAATGTCTTTCCGTCACCGTTTAATACTTTCTTTAAGCCGCCTCTGCCAGTATGGCTTTCTATCCTTAATTTCGCTCTTTTTCTTCTGTAATAAGCCAAGACGATTCGCAATAACGTATGACGCTGCATACGTAAGCCTGTTAAGTTTCGTAATCGTAATATGATGTTGTGAATTACTCCTTGAACTATTTTTACCTTGCTTTTCACTTTCCGCCTATCACTACTCTTCATACATGGAATATCTATGATCTCGTCGCCAAGAAGAACCTCTCTTAACTTCTGAAGTACTTCTTTTCCTACAGAACTCAAAGCTCGAACTTCATCACCACTTCTCCATACATCTGCTCCTTCCACTGGTTCCATTGTCTCAGTCATCGATCTCATCTGCCTTATATCCTTCAAACTCTTTCTCATCACTTCCCATAACCATATGATTCCATTCCTTCTCAGTTGCCCGTCTCTCATCATCGCTTACATTTCCCTTCTGCACTTCCACTCACTCAGTTCTTTCATCAGAGCTAGTTTCATCAATTTTACTTTCGTTATTCATTTCATTCCTAACCATCCATTCAATCTCTTCTCTTGCAATCACAGAAAGTAGGTTGTTATTTTTAATTTGTTTTAACAGGGATACCAAACTCGCGACACTCCTAGTTACTCCTCCTCTCGATTTCCATTCTACCCTCACTTTTCGGATATATCCACCAGATTTGATACTTCCACTTCTAACAAAGCATTCCCACAGCACTCTTCTTTCCCCATCCGTCCATGGTTTTTTGATATTTCCTGTTCCAACTCCCTTCGTGTCTTGGGACCCTTTCTGGCAATTCTCACTCCCCCTATATCCAACCACATCCTCAGAATTTCGAACAGTTGTATGATGACGACAGGACCCACCCTGTTGACCAGTGGGACACCTACCTGACGTTAAACCATCACAAGATGTTCCAGCCTCATTCACGTCGTTATTTTCAATATTTTGATTTGACATTCTCACATAAATGGGGTTAGTGAATTTTAGGTTACACCATCATCGATAGTTTTATCGAGACATTATCTCTAGGAGGGTTACCCACCAAGGCCAAAGATCCCCTCCAGACCTTTCTGCTCCTCCTCCTCCTCCACCACCACCATCACCACCACCACCACCAACAACAACAACAACAACAACAACAACAACAACAGAAATAAAAGTTACAATGATTATAGTAACACTAATATCGGTAGTAATAATAATAGTAGCGAAAACAACACTAATAACGATAACAGCTACAATAATAATAAAAACATAGTACTACTATCACCAATAATAATAATAATAACAATAATAATAATAATAACAATAATAATAATAATAATAATAACAATAATAATAATAATAACAATAATAATAATAACAAAAACAATTACAATAACAATTACAATAATAATAATAATAATAATAATAATAATAATAATAATAATAATAATAATAATAATAATAGTAACAATAGTAATAGCCAATAATGATAAATAATAATAAAGGATTGGGAATGATTTTTTCCCTCCTCTCTATCCCCTCCCCCCTCTTTTTTTCATAATAACTTATTAATTAATTAATTTTTTTAAATAGTTTATAGTTAACATATTTATGAGTAAATAAAATAAAAAGATCCATCACATACGAAAAACTTGTCCGGAGAGGCGCTTTATCTGTCTTTGGTAATAATTCAAACATTGAAATTGTTCCTAACATTAGGTATTTTTTTTCATGACGATGACAACGCACACATTTAAACATATTTATAAGTAAATAAAATAAACAAATTTTTCACATACAAAAAAAATTGTCTGGAGAGTCGTCTTTCCTGTGTTTTTTGTTATATACTTATTCATGTTATGACTAAAATAAGAGTCTTATTAAAAGAGAGAGATATTGTTGTAAGAGACTTAGAGAGATTGTTCGTTTATAACGATTCCTATATATTAAATGTTCATTCATTAGATGTGTAGATTGGAAGAAGAAGCTCTTTGAGTGAGGAGATAGTGTTCACTATTCAGACATTGTGTAGACATGAAATATTGATGTCACGACATTTTATAACACAGACATATAATAAATTTACCTTTTTGTAGGAATCACAAACACAAGACGACGTTCTACAAAAATACAGATGAGTTTATTCTTCACACGACCGGCCGTGATTTCCATCATCAAGAATTCAAAGCTTCACATTTTAATTTTAAAAGTGATCATCTCGCTTCTATACGTCCATACTCTCTCTGAGTTTCTCACTGACTAACTCTCTGACCGTCTTCTTTTACTCTAAAGTTTTTCTCTATCCCTAGAACTTTCTATTTTCCGTGACGTCATACACATGTTAAAACATGTGCCTTCTTTCACGTGTTCTGGACATGCGTGTTCAAAACTTTTCCTATTTCTACAAAAGGAATTTTAACCTATACTCAGTAACCTATTTTTCCAATATGTTAAAAACATTATCTTATAAGCTGCATTCTTTCAATTTAAAATTTCATAACAAACTTGACAGTTAACATTCTTTTCTTGAAATATTTTATCTCTATTCTAAACAATCGTTTGTTTTACATTTTTAAATTCTCACACGTAATCTATTTCTAAACCTAAATTACGAGGTTCGAATTTCGTCTATTGCTATTTCATTTTCATTTTAACTAATCTCTCTATTTTTATACTTACATGAAAAGGGGACAGCCCTTATCATGTAACAATGACACTTTTTGACCCATAGCGTTTGATCCATTCATTAGATTTTCCTGAAACTTGGCCAAAATGTGGAGGCCATTGTTCTTAATATAAATTCAGTATGAGTGACCCCGGCAAAATTCTGGTTTGCATCCCCGGGGACTTTTAGGGCTAAAAAACATGCCTTTTTGGAGTCTTTTTTCATATTACTCAAAAATTTGATATGTATGTCTATATAGTGATTTTCCATGGTGCTGAATTCAAATATAGATGTCTTAAGGCGTGAAACTGTACCATTTCTCCATTTTCACTGGGATTCAGCGTTCCCATGAGCTCAAAAGGGGTCACAAATGTCCCAAAATTGCAAAAAATGACACTTTGCCCCATCTGTTAGATTTTTCTGAAACTTGTAAAAAAAATGTGAAGGCAACATTGGCCCTTCACACTTCTGACATTCATCATTTTTTTTTCGCTATTTTTAAATTCTCACACGTAATCTATTTCTAAACCTAAATTACGAGGTTCGAATTTCGTCTATTGCTATTTCATTTTCATTTTAACTAATCTCTCTATTTTTATACTTACATGAAAAGGGGACAGCACTTATCATGTAACATAGTCGTATTAATTCAAACATTGATGCCGTTAGAAACACAACGTTTTTTCCACAACGATGACGACAATAAAAATTATCATGACTTATGTTGGCCTATCGCTGATATACGCGGTGTCTTCAATAAGTTTCCAGACTTTTTTTTTTACAGACATTTAAAATTGACATACCAGCCGCGACAATCAGGCTGTAGTAGGGTGTATTCCAATTCCTTATGTAGCTGTTCATTTAAATTGAAATCATAAAAATTAATCAGTCATCTCATAAGAAGTATAGTAATAACATACTGAAGTTTCAAGAGTCTACGGCCATTTTAAATGTATGTACAAAAAAAAAACGTCTGGGAACTTATAAATGGCACTTCGTATGCATTTATTTTAATTTGAGTTTTTTTTTAAATTTCTTTCTTATAACTTCATCGATTGAAAGGATATTTTATTTATATGAATATTATTGGCATAGAATATCGATTAGGAGATCGGTTTTTTCATGTGTTTCAATGGCACGATGACGCCCCCGCTAGGGACTTTGGAAATGATATTTTTTTTTAAAGGGAAAAAAATGTGTAAAAATGAAAAAGGAAATAAAAATCGAAATATATGGACAAATAGAGAGAAAGATAGAAAGAAAAGAAGAGTAAAAAAAGGGAAAGATAGAAGAAGAATAAGAAAGAAAAAGAGAGAAAAAAGAACGAGGAAAAGAGTAAGCAAAGAAGAAAGAAAGAAAGAAAGAAATAGAGAGGGAGAGACATAGAGAGAGAAAAAAAGGGACAGAAAGATGAAGAGAAAGGGCGAGAGAAAAGAAAGAAAAAAGGGGGCAGATATAAAGAGATACAGTTTGAAACGATAAAATAATCGCCCTAGAAAAGACGACATGCTTCCATTTCCTTTTTTGTTGCAGACCATCTACTAATGATATTTTTTTAAGGGAAAAATGTGTAAAAGAGAAAAGGAAATAAAAATCGAAATATATGGACAAATAGAGAGAAAGATAGAAAGAAAAGCAGAGTAATAAAAGAAAAGATAGAAGAAGAAGAAGAAGAAGAAGAAGAAGAAGAAGAAGAACGAAGGAAAGAGTCAGCGAAGAAGAAAGAAAGAAATAGAGGGAGAGACAAAGAGAGAGAGAGAGAGAGAGAAAAGGCGAAAGGAAGACTCAGAGAGAGGACGAAAGAAATAGAAAGAAAGAAAGAAAGAAAGAAAAAAGGAGAAAAGGCCAGATATATAGAGATACAGTATGAAACGATAAAATGATCGCCCTAGAAAAGACGACATGGTTCCATTTCCTTTTTTGTTGCAGACCATCTACTAGTTGGCCAGTTATGTACAAATCCCAAGAGCGACAGTGTTGTATTGTTATCATAAAAGGGTCACCGTGTGTGTGATCGTCTAATATTTAGTCTATTTGTGATATATTCATATCTAATTGTTCATGTGTGTGTGTGTGTGTGTGTGTGTGTGTAGTGTGTGTGTGTGTGTGTGTGCGTGTGTGTGTGTGTGTGTGTGCTACATGTATTTTGGACATACCTTAACTTCATGCGTCGTTGATCTTGTCCACCTGGTATTCATCTTGTTCTTGGAGATTTTTTTCGTTTTTTATTTGTTTTTTTTTGTTGTTTTTTTTTCGGCACGTGTAACCTTTTTTATTATAATTTTTTGTCTAAAAACAGGGGTCGATAACTCGTCTAATGTTTTGTCTATTTGTGATATATTCATATCTAATTCTTCATATGCTTTTCTCTGTCTGTCTGTCTGTCTGTCTGTCTGTCTGTCTCTCTCTCTCTCTCTGTGGTACATGTATTTTGGACATACCTTAACTTCATGCGTCATTGATCTTATTCAGCTGGAATTCATATTGTGTCTTAGAGGGGAGACTGGAAACCTGTTTTAGACGAATATTCATTCACTCCAAGACGATGAATTGTTTTTTATAGTTTTTATTCACCTTCCAGATGTTGATCGCAGAAGAATGGAAAGTGAATGTCTTTGCTTGCTTAAGTCTTATTTTCACACACGTCAGCGTCCCTCCCCCCCCCAGTGAAGGGGAGCGGGCGACCTGTTAAGCCGTCTGTTCTTCTCTATGTCCAAACCCAAACTCACTGACTCCAGCTAACCTGATCACGTGACTCACACGCAGATCCGATCAGCTGACCCCCACTTCCGGTAAAACGTGTCTACAATATGACTTACCATATTTCTTTCTTATTTTCGATCTACTTCCTAACAATTTTACTTTACGGTACATACAGCGCCTCGCCTTCCCAAATGGGCACCCATCTAGTACTGGCAAGGCTCAACGTTGCTTAACTTCGGTGATCTGGCGAGAACCGGTGTGTTAAGGTGATGTCTGATACTGATATAGCCTTCTATGATGTCTGAAAATAACAATGTTCAACAAGTGAAATCGGAGAGGCGCCGCTGTACAGCCCATGCTCTCTACCGATCCAACTTATGCCAACAGGACTATTTCTAGCACCCTCAAAATGCATCGCTGGATTGCCACGAATAACAGGTACGTTATGGGTGATGAAAACAAAGTTTCTGGTCACGGTTATGGTCTTCGGTCTGGTTTCAAGTGAGGGCCACATCATGCCACTTCACATCTTTGAAGTCGGTTTAGAAGTCAACATCAAAGTTTACCTGGATCTACTGAAGAGTGTGATGACCTGGTACAATCAGGTGGCAGCTGGCAAATCCTGGATGTTGTAGCAGGACTCTGCGCCGACCCACAAGTTCAAAGAGACCTAGGCTTGGTTTCAGAAGGAGTGCTACGACTTTGTATCCTTCTCTCACTGGTCACCCTTCTCTCCCGACCTGAACCCGCTGGACTACTTACAGCTATTTGACCGTTGTTAAATAAAGACAGTGTGTATCAAAGATAAACAAAACTCTGTAACATGTGCAATTTCTTGGCCAATCATGTTGATGTTAAGAGGAGTTTGTTTTTTTATCAGTAATCATGCATTTAGTCTTTGGCATGCCAATTGAAAGATCAACTTCTTTCGAGTACTTCACAAGATTGTTCCAAAAATAACTGGAACTCAGATCTGCTGGAGTTAATAGTTCATACAGTTTGGAGAATACTTAACCATATTCTACAACTAGCAGAAAAAAAACATGAACTTATCTGTAAATATCAGGTCAACAAGAAAGTTTTGCAGTTTTTAACTTTTAAATTCAAATGAACATCTCTCGGCTCAAACGAAAATTTATTGATCAAAATCACCTCTTCCCAGCCATGAAGTTATTTTTGAAAGGAAAGCATTTCCCAGATGATGCAGCCTTGATTTCTGAAGTCACGTCGTGATTGGAGGACCAACCTGGGGTGTTGTACAAAAACGGTCTCCAGAGCTGCATCAAACGATGGGAGAAATCCATAACTCTGGGTAATCCCTATGTAGAGAAAGTTTCGTTGCTCTACTGCTATGAGAAGTGGGCCATTACTTATTGCACGCCCCTCGTAAAGGTATTATAACTAAAACTTATTTGAAATTACATCATTTGAAATCAAAATAAAAAAGTCCACAAGAACTTTCTTCTCAACCTAATATTTATTTCGATATAATAATGGTTTATTTTTACAAATATTAATAATAATCGTCGACCAGCACACCTTTCGGCATTGCTATATTAATATCTAATATTATAAATGTCAAAACGTGTAATAGTATATTTGTGCATGTGCTGAAGTAACAGATTTAGTCAAGCTTAATTTTGTTCGAAATTGTTCCACAGGTCCAAATCACGTTTTTTTATACGAAGGAGTCATCACTTATCAAGGCCAGGGGGCCACTCGGGGATAATGTGTAGACCAAAATTTCAGAGAGGAGTTTGGTAGAGACCATTCTGTACACACAGAGACAACGTCATTATATATATATATATATATATATATATATATATATATATAGTCATCCACATACAGTGCTGTTTCGTTATATCACAACTCATCAGACATGGATCGAACCTACAACCATCGTGTTGACAGTCGGCAGCTCTAACCATCGGACCAAGAATCAGTGCCCGTAAATATTTCTCCTCAAATGCCTAATAAATTAGCTTCTGCGCCTCGCAAAGTGCTCAAACTGTCACTTTGTTTACAAACAAACAGCGGGATTCACTTAATCGTTTAAATACGCGTCGGGTGAAAATATATTTACAAAGTGCTCAACCCAACGAGTGGGGGGAGGCTTATTAGTCATCCACATACAGTACTGTTTCGTTGTATCACAACACACACACACACACACACACATATATATATATATATATATATATATATAGTCATTCGCATACAGTACTGTTTCGTTGTATACCAACTCATCAGTGCGGCTAGATATACACCTTTTCACAACCACGGATTGAACCTACAACCATCGTGTTGACAGTCAGCAGTATATGTATACCATTTTCGGACTCTTGTTTCACATCGTTGAGAAAAAAAAAGAAGAAGAAAAGATTATATAAGCTTATAAGCTTATACTCTACGTGTCACGCGACATTTTTATGTTTATGCCGTCTTGCCTGACGCGTCGCCTTTTTCACTTAATCTTATTTTATGAAAAATAGGGATTTTAACATTTTACATCTTTTATCAAAACGAAAATAATTTTAAAACACCGCAAGTCCAATGTAAACAAGTTCTTTTTAACCCGCCCCCTTAAATAATCAGATTCTACTCAACTTACATAATTAACGATTACTACTACCTTGCATTCATTAACCCTTATCCTCGAGTGACCTTGGGGCCTTAATAAATGGTGACTTTCTTGTAAAAAAGTAAGGGTAAGTTTAGTGCTAAACGCCTGACCACCTCTAGCGGCGAATACCGGCGGATAAGTAGGACAGTTTAGGGCGCGGGCTTTTAAAATCCCACTTTCCAACCCTTGTGTCACCTCATCCCGATATTGGAAGAAGACAAACAACTTCTTTCTCAGAGTTTAGAAAAAAGAGAAAGATTTAATCAGCTTATATTGAAACGTTTATGCAATCTTGCAACTTAAAACTTTTCTATTTCTTTGCTTTAAATTATTTTATAAAAAGACGATTGTTAACTTCATTTTTACAAAGTGTTACATCATATGGTCCTCCTCGCCACATTCACAGATTGTTGAGTCAGTTTTGTAGTCCCATCTGAGCATAACAACATTGGCTGCCTCATTTCTACTAGAATCACAATGTTTCTAGGCCAGGAGTGAGAACCTCAGAAGGGGCTGTGTTTCCATGGCATTAAAAGGGCCGCTGCAAGAAAGGTGGGCTCTCTCTACCGTGCTTGACAACTACTAACATCCGAAAGTATCCTGTACCTCTATAAGGCCACCATTCGCCCATGTATGGAGTATTGCTGTCACATCTGGGCTGGTGCATCTGCTACTAGTCTCTCGCTCCTTGACAAGGTTCAAAAGAAAGTCGCAAACCTGATAGGCCCTGAACTGGCATCTAAGCTTCAGCCTCTGTCCCATTGACGAAATGTTGCATCCCTCTGCCTTTTCTACAAGTATTTTAGTGGTGAATGCTCTGACGAACTGCAATCACTTGTGCCCCCACGACGTGAGCACCCTCGATAGGCTGCTAAATCCCACCCCCACACTGTAGAGATCCCTAGATGTAAAAGATCTTTTTACTCCAATAGTTTCTCCCCCAGAACCGCTAGACTCTGGAATTCAATCCCAGGTCCCTGCTTCCCCAACAGTACTGACATGCAGAAGTTCAAGTGTAACGTGAACCGACATCTTGCTGCCCAAATCCTAACATAGTACCCCAGTAGTTGTTGCCCCTGATAGTAGCCCCCTACACCAAAGTGGCAATTTGCCTTGTTTGGGGTGAAAATGTAATTAAAAAAAAAAAATGGGGCTATTCTCTAACCATCTGGTTCACATCTGTAGTCTGCTTTCTTACAGAGATGTTAAATGCTCGCCATGTCTGAGAACATTTCTCTTTGACTTCAGTCCTTGGGTCATTGTTTCATTGGATGGTTCACATCCATGAAGGAGATGGCGTTCATCAATGTTAGCTCTTGTATAGATTTTTGGGAAAGACAATGGAAGTGTTTACAAATTTCTACATTACCTTCTATGTGTTGAATATATATATATATATATATATATATATATATATATATATATATATTCTCTCATCTTTGACTGACGCATGAGAACAGAAAACTTCAAATATGTACCATATTTTAATGAAATTTAAACCATACTTATATAAGATACTAATTCAGAGAGTTTTTCAAGACTTCAACTTCTTCTGACTATATTTTGAGATGAAGCAGAAAGAGGAAAACAGTAAAAAAAAAGAAAGTAATATAACGTTATAAGCATAGCGAAAAAGTACATATTTTATTAAAAACAAAGTAAAAAAGAAAACAAAGAAAAAAAAAGAAAAAAAAAAAGAAAAAAAAAAGAAAATACTTTTGATGCATCGTTATACGGGAAATTATATACTGGAAAACACGGGTAAAAATGTTTCAATCCATGAAGCAAAAAAAAAAAAAAAAAAAGAAAAAAATGCAGAAGCAACAATCGATTAATTATTCACCCAATTTCTAATCACAATCGTTCGATTTACAGCAGAATGATTTTTCAAATTAAGGAACGGAATCAGTTGAAATGTAAAGAGATATTAAAATGAAACGACAAAAAAAAAAAATGTTCATTACTGACTACGCAATTGTCTATTTTTGCAATCGTATCAAGAAAAGATAACTAGCGCAATTTTTTTTGGCTTAAATTAGATTTGTATTTTTATACCAAGTTTTATAAATTAACCAAAACGGAATCCTAACGATGAGATATGTATTTTAATATGTATATCTGTATGTATGTGTATATGTGTGTATGTATGCGTGCGTGTATGTATGTGTGTATGTATGTGTGTATGTGTCCATGTATGCATGCGTGTATGTATGTATGTATGTATGTGTGCATGTACACGTGTGTGTAGGTATGTGTATATGTATGTGTGTGCATGTGTGTATATATATGTGTATGTATTCATGTGTATGTAGATTTGTCAGGTCATGTCATATGCTACTGGTACCATGTAACCCAGTACTACCTGCCTCATGGTCGGGTCACCGGCGACTAAACTGGTTCCCCCACCAGACTTGTTTGGTGAGGAGGGCTAGCCTCCCTGGAGGATTAAAAACAAGACCTTCCAAAGGGCGAATGAACTCTTTTTCTGGGTCAACGGCCAACTAGCACCGTGTATATTTGTGTGTGTGTGTATATGTGTATTGGGGTGGAGAGGGCTTCCGTAAGCCGTGGTGAAGGCAACCTTTCTAGGAGAAGCAAATCTCTGATTTAAAAAACCATAAAGCGGAAGACCAGTACCCGCATTAAGCTGGTCTGCATTTTTATTTATTGCTGGCTATCTTGCTCTTGCTTGTTGCTGGATCTCAACATTTTGAACCGAGAGAGAGACTTAGCTGTCGTACAAAGCTAAGACTCTGTAACATCATCTTTGTATAGATACTTCCTCAGGCATTTGGGCTCATGGATTTTAAATGTCTGAGGGAGTGGCACTCGTCTGACAAGACGTTGCAATCATCATGTATTCATGTGTGCATGTATGTGTGTATGTATTCGTGTGTGCATGTATGGCACTATTTCTTTGTGGCACTATTTCTCAGTGTCACTGTTTCTGACACACTCTACAGCATGGCCGAGTGGTGATTTGGCCTTGAGCGTAGAGATACAAAGAAATGCATTCCCAGAATTCCCTTTCTAGATCCCCCCTCTTTCTGTCTGGACTGTCATGAGGTGAGCACGGATATTTCTGTCTCTCCGTAAATGGCGGGAGGGGGAGCAAATCTCTCCCTCAATACTAGTTAGGGTAGGTTAGTTAGTTTTGAAAAGCCTATTACCTATGTTTAATTATAAAGATTAATTATAATTTGTATATTGTATTGTAATATATTTTTTGTAAAATAAATATGTAAGATTATACAATATATATTACAATTGTGTTGTGTGTCGTTTTTTTTTTGCCATAAATGTCTTCATTGCAGAATGAGCCGCCCCTGAGAAAAAAGAAAGTTTCCAACCCGAATGCCACCAAAGGTCAAGACGTTTCATGGGAGAAGAAGGAGCCACGCAGCCACATCCAACATCTCAGGTATGCTTTTCTTCTTATAGACCCTAATGACGTCATTATGGAACCGTGTCTAAGACGATTAGTGTAGCAGGTGTGTCGGTCACATGCCAATGACCGGCAGATCGTGTTATACATGTATGTATGTTTATATATATATATATATATATGATTAGTTATTTTTTTTTTTTTTGAAAAAGAATTCCAGCAGAGTGCTCAATTAAAAGGAAAATCCAAATTTTAAGAGCGTACTTATATTTTGTGTACAGAAAGTTGTTAGTTGAGACAGGTCATTGGTACCGTCGGTTTCAAGCCCGATAATAAGGCCCGTTTAAGGTATCCTTATCAAGCTCTCTGACGAATATTGGCTGAAGAGAGCTTGATAAGGATACCTTAAACGGGCCTTATTATCGGGCTTGAAACCGACGGTACCAATGACCTGTCTCAACTAACAACTTTCTGTACACAATATATATATATATATATATATATATATATATATATATGCATGTGTGTATGTATGTTTGTATGCATATTACATGATAAGGTTTCCCCTTTTCATGTAAGTAAAAAATAGGGAATTATTTAAATGTAAATATGAAATAGGATAGTCAAGGATTCGAACTTGCGAAGCTTGATTTGTAATTGAAAATTTCAATCATAATTTAAAATAAATACAGAATGTTATTGAAATAAGGAATTGCAATTGTTTAGCTTACATATCTGTATATGGAAAAGGAATGTAATAATGAAATTTGTTTCTGTTAAGGAATTTAATCGTCAATTGAAATTGTAAACATATTTTGTAAAAATGTTATTTAAAAAATAGGTTACTGAATGTGGAATGTGGAATGTGGAATCGCAATTGTTTAGCTTACATTATTATGCTTTATTGGGAAAGGAATGCAATGATGAAATTTGTTCTGTTATAAAATGGAAATTAAAATAAGGAATTTAATCGTCAATTGAAATTGTAAACATGTTATTTGAAAAATAGATTACTGAACTCAGGGTCATGTCAAGTTTGGCAACGTGACGCATGTCATCTAACGTGCTTTATGAGCTCATGTTTAATCATGCGATGACGTGACAAGTTCTCAATATAGGTAGAGTTTTAGATGCAGTCTGGGAGAAGAGGAGAAGAGTCGGAGAGAAGCAGAGAGGTTCAGACCGATTCTCCGTTAGAATCAAGGCACCCTCTAGAAGTGAGAGGGTTTTAGAAATAACCATGTAACAACTTTGAATCCCTGAGATAAAATCATGTCCGACTGGTTGAAGATGAAATAAAGGACGTCAACATGTATTTTTGTATCTGCGTCTCCGTGTTGTTATTCAACAGAAAAGGTATTGTCCATTTATATTATAAGAACTTTGTGATAATCGTCATCTCAAAAATAGGTAAGAAATATATGTATCAATATTTATAGAAACACTCCCGTTCATATAGAACTGTCTCTCTCTTTATATATACCTGTTTATATCTCCAATATGCTATCTCTTACAACATGAACATCTTAAGACATGAAAACTCAACACATGAACACTCCTAAGACTCTAATCTCCCACTAAGACTTTCTAATACTAAGACGAACAACAACAATACAAGAATATAATGAATTTAGGAAAACTCGTCCCGAGAAAACTCGTCTCGGGAAAACTCGTCTCCGGAAAACTCGACCCCGGAAAACTCGTCCCCTTTCGCTAGGTAGGAAAACTGGTCCCTTATTGAATAAATATCGATTGAAAACACATTTTATGATCGTTCTTGAAGGAGATATTGTTTTTTAAAATAGACTATAGCCCCCCCATAATATTAAAAAAAATATTTTTACTTGTTTAATGTTTTTTTTTTTTTTAAATAAAATCGATTTTCTAAGTGTCCGTTTTCTACCTAACTGGCTAAAAAAAAAACATTGAACAAGTCAAAATATTTTTGAAAAATATTATGGGGGGGGGCTATAGTCTATTTTAAAAAACAATATCTCCTTCAAGAACGATCAAAAATTTGTTTTCAATCGATATTTATCGAAGACGAGTTTTCCCGAGACGAGTTTTCCCGGGACGAGTTTTCCGGGCACCGTAAATAATAACACCCACCACGTAACATATATTCCTGAAACTTTTCCTTACATGCTGAATCTGAACCACGGGACAAAAATTTATATTTTATATATATATAAATTTATTTCAGATTTGTCTCAGGGTTCTCACATGAGTCTGCTTTACGTGTCTACATTTCTGTCTTCGTCTAATCTTTTGACCTGTCAGTTCCGGTACATCATCCTCAAAAGGACACGTTTCATTCGTGAGTTCCAGTGAAGTAAGTCCTCCAACGACACGTCTCACTAACGTGTCAGCTCTGGCCACGTACTCAACTGCACAAGGTCAATCTACCTTATATTTTGTTTATATTTATGTCTCCAATATGCTATCTCTTACAATATGAACATCTTAAGACAATATGAACACTCAACACATGAACACTCTTAAGACTGTCTCTATCTCACAACATTGAACATGATCACTCTAAGACGAACAACATCAACAATATAGAATATACGTCATTCTAATAATAACATATGTATGTATGTATGTATGTATGTATGTATGTATGTATGTATGCGTGTTTGTGTCAGGTCATGTCATGTGCTACTGGTACCATGTAACCCAGTACTACCTGCCTCATGGTCGGGTTACCGGCGACTAAACTGGTTCCCCCACCAGACTTGTTTGGTGAGGAGGGTGGCTAGTCTCCCTGAAGGATTAAAAACAAGACCTTCCAAAGGGCGAATGAACTTTTTTTTCTGGGTCAACGGCCAACTAGCTAAGACTCTGTAACATCATATTCGTATAGATACTCCCTCAGGCATTTGGGCTCATGGATTTTAAATGTCTGAGGGAGTGGCACTCGTCTGACAAGACGTTGCAATCATCATGTATACGTGTATGCATGTGCGAATGAAACTTTATCGGGGTCAACTAACACTGTGTGTGTTTGTGTGTATGTATGCGTGTGTTGGGGTGGAGGGATCTCCCGTAAGCCGTGGTGAAGGTAACCTTTCTAGGAGAAGCAAATCTCTGATTTAAAAAAAAAAACATAAAGCGGGAGACCAGTACCCGCATTAAGCTGGTCTGCAGTTTAACTTGTTGCTGGATATCTTGCCTTTGCTTGTTGTTTTTCAACATTTTGAACCGAGAGAGAGACTTAGCTGTCGTACAAAGCTAAGACTCTGTAACGCCATCTGTGCATAGATACTCCCTCAGGCATTTGTCTATTAAAATGGTCCTGTGGTGATGGAAGTCATTTTTGGGCTCTGTCAGCAGCGGCATATATGACTCACCGGCGTGTGGAGTATGCTCTGGTGCCCAGCAACCTAAATCCCAGTCATGGATTAAATGGCATGGTGGAAAGGGCTTACGAGTGTCGTGATGAAGGCAACCTCTCTAGGAGAAGGAAAACCCTGATATAAAACCTGTGGTGATTGCTGCATCCAATGATGTTGACTTGCTCTTCTTTTTGGTTCAATGTGGCAGTTGTTCAGAGAGTGGGATTGTCTCAGTGCAAAGTTTTCCTATGAAAAGCTTCAAGCACAGGCATTACTTGATATGCAATGGAATACACATTTTGCAATCAGTGTGTATCTCGATAATAAAAAGGTTGGCTTTAGCCTAAAACAGCAAACGGACACTCAATGGGGACTGATGCAGCAATGAATTTAGCTAATACAGATATGAACGTCAATAACAATAAGGCCTCTGGAATTTCCCGGAAGGTATCTCAAGGCAACACATCCTGGACTGTGGCGGTTTGAAACGGCATATGAATGTTCATAGAAGTTACCGCTCTTCACGATTTGTGCTAAAGAATGCCTGAGGTTGGCCGGCTTTAAAAATCACTTTCCTGCGGTTCACCGCTGAGATGTATGTATGCCTTGATTTTAAAACGCTATATTAAATAATGGCAATATTCGAGAACGATGTATGCATGCATGTATGTATGTATGTATGCATGTATGAATGTTATATGTATGTATGTAACAGTCGCTTTCGTGTGGCTCACCGCTGAATTGTCTTTATGCTTTGATTTTCTAACTCTATATTAAGTAATGGCAATATTCGAGAACAAATTCGCTGCCATCAACATGTATGTATGTATGTAAGTATGTATTAGTGTTGGGACGAATCAGAATCGGGAATCGGAAAAATCGGAACTTTTCAGGGTATCGAAAAAAAAAACCCACTCTAATTTCCGATTCCAAAACCGATTCCTTAAAAAAAAACATGTTAAACTGAATTTTACTTTGTTAGCACTTAAGATAAAATAATGTACTAAGTACTTAGTGGCATTAAAATCTGTAACAACAACAACAACAACAACAACAACAACAACAACTGGAAAACCGCCTCTGTGGTACCAGTCTTACAAGAATTCCGGTGAAAGAACTGACCCACTAAATTATCGCCCCATTAGCCTCCTCCCGCTTTTCGCCAAAATATTTGAGTCCTTAGTTAATCAAGCCCTAGTCCAGCACCTAACAGCTGCTAAACTCCTGACTGACAAACAATATGGATTCAGGCAAGCCCGTTTAACAGCAGATATCTTAACTGTAGTTTCTGAACGTATATACCGTTCATTGGATAAAACAGGGGAGGGTAGAGCGGTGGCCCTTGATATATCTAAGGCTTTTGACAGGGTATGGCACGATGGTCTTCTAAAGAAAATAAGATCATATGGAATCACTGGAAGACTTCATAATGTAATTAAATCCTTCTTAAGTAATAGAAAAATCAAAGTTGTCCTCGTCGGTCGTATATCCAAACAATATGACATAAATGCGGGAGTACCTCAAGGGTCTATCCTTGGACGTCTATTATTCCTGATATTCATAAACGACCTCCCTGATAAAATTGTTTCGGAGATGGGTATATTTGCCGATGACACCACTCTCTATAACAGATATGGGGGAAAACAAATGAACACATATCCAAGGAAATGGCAGAAACACTAGAGGATGACCTCCAATCCGTAGTGGAATGGGGACAAAAATGGTTGGTCACATTCAATGCTGCTAAGACTAAGCTTGTTTCCTTCAATAACTACAAGAAACCTTCTCTACCACCAATAGCAATGGCCAAGAACACATTGCCTGAAAGTACTTCTTTTAAACTCCTCGGCCTAACGTTTACAGGGAATATGAACTGGAATAGATACATTGAGAGCATTGCCAAGGCTGCTGCAAGGAAGGCTGGCTCCCTCTACCGTGCTAGAAAACTACTTACGCCTGACAGTATCCTATACCTTTATAAGGCAACCATTCACCCATGTATGGAGTACTGTTGTCACATCTGGGATGGTGCATCTGCTGCTTGTCTCTCGCTCCTGGACAGGGTTCAAAAGACAGTCGCCAACCTGATAGGTCCTGAACTGTCATATAGGCTTCAGCCTCTGTCCCATCGACGAGATGTTGCATCCCTCTGCCTGTTCTACAAATACTTTAATGGTGAATGTTCTGACGAACTGCAAACACTTGTACCTCCCCGACGTAACTACCCTCGACAGACCCGACAAGCTACTAAGTCTCATCCCTTTACAGTAGAGATCCCTAGGTGCAAGAAAGCCTTTTACTCCAATAGTTTCTTCCCCAGAACTGCGGGTCTTTGGAACTCCCTTCCGGGATTCTGCTTTCCCAACTGCAATGATATGCAGAAGTTCAAGTGTAATGTTAACAAACATCTTTCTACTCATCTCCCTTCATAATGACCCCGCTAATTAAGTCCCTGATAGTAGCCCCCTGCTTCAAAGTGGCACTGTGCCTTGTTTGGGGTGAAAATTGAATAAAAAAATAAAAAATAAACAAAAAAAAAACAACAACAACAAACGATGTAAATTTATTTTACTTGGGCAAAAAAAAAAAAAAAAAAATTTGGCTTTTGCCCGGTCATTGACAAACCCGACAAAAACCTTTAATGAATTTGTGGAGGTGGTGGTTTTTCACACTTCTACACTAGACACATTTGAGGCGCCAGCGTTTCTTTGATTTCAGCATATCCTGTCTGTTAGTAATGTTTACTTGTCATAAAAGTAAATTTTCAATATGTTGATAAAGGCCATAAACTGAAATCCTGTAATAAACGATTCAGTGAAGCAATTTGCCAGTTAATTTATATTCTTTTCACCGATAAGACAGACGCAAATTCACCAATGGAGACTGGAAACGTGTCTGCCAACAAAATTTAAGTGCATATTTTCTTTTTTAATAATTGAAAATATTTTTTACTAAAATGTTTTTCTTATATTTCGTTTCATATTTAATCTTATATTCTCATAGGGTTTGTATTACCGTACACATAGATTAGAAAAAGTTATAAAAAAAACAAACAAATATATAACAAATAAATGTGATCAAAAGCAAGATAAGTAAATTTTCAACCTAACTGGATATGTGTTTAGTGTTTTTATTTAATGTAAAATGTTCATTCAGCTGAAAAAACACACAGTGTTTACGGATGTGTCGGAAAATAAAAAATGGCGCTGAACTCTCTGCTGAACACATATTTTCATAAATTTCTCTAGGCTGTTTTTGAATCCAGTAAACGACGGGTACTTTTGCTAGTATATATATATATATATATATATATATATATATATATATATATATATATATATATATATATATATATAACTACTTCATTTATTCACATAAATTTAATATACGAAAGTATAGATTTATGCGTAAACTTTAAGTATTTACTTCAAAAGTGCTCAATACGTAGGTAGAGCTAGTTAGTAATTTATATATGGCGATTAAGCTACACTGAATATTCTGCGTTTAATCCAACTATAGGATTCGTCAGGCTTATGCGCATAAGCCTGACGAATCCTATAGTTGGATGAAACGCAAAATATTCAGTGTAGCTTAATCGCCATATATATTTTATAAATTACTATATATATATATATATATATATATATATATATATATATATATATATATATATATATATACCAATCCTTATTTAAGAAGCTCAATGTAACTACAGAGCAATATAGAGAATAAATGACAAAAACCTATATTTCAAAATTCACGATGTTGACCATCGTATAATTTATTCCTTTAATTAAGTATGCATGCATTAATTAGAATTATAAATTTACTAATTATCAAATAGAACATTTTGGCAGACTATTCCTAAATTAATAGAACTTATTAGTACGAATAGATGGGTTTAGTAAATTTATTTCTAATATTCAAAATGGCGTAATGGAAACATATAAGGTATTTGCAGCTTCTCTTCCAATTTCCGGATTTTATGTCATGTCAAAACGCACTTTATTACCTTTTGACGGGTTGATTGTTGCTATTTCTTCTGATGAGTTAAGGGCATAATAGATTCTCTGATTGATATAATAATCAAGTGATTGATTCTGTGCTACGAAACGGATACTGTCAAGAATTGTAAATGTTTACTGAATTAAAGGAACAAATTATAAGATAGTCAACATCATGAATATATATATATATATATACATATATATATATATACATACATATATATATATATATATATATATATATATATATATATATATATATATATATATATATATATATATATATATTTGTTTTTAAATCCCCGAAACAGTGTTTCATGGTAAACAACTGATGATCCCTTAAAAATAAATTATTACTGATGATATAGTGAATTCGAGAGAACAAGTTATTGCAGTGATTGCAGGTGATTGAATGACTTACTGACTTCTAACGAATGATAAAAAAATTGGGTTTGTTTTACTGTACACATAGATTCGAAAAAGTTGTCACAAAACAAATATATAACAAATAAATGTTATCAAAGGCAAGATAAGTTACTTTTCTAACTGGATAATTTTCTAATGTTTTTATTTAATGTAACATATTTATTCAGCTCGAAAAACATACAGTTCTTACCGATGCATTGGAAAATTTAAAATGGCGCCTGACTCTCTCTTTAACACGGTAAGTTTGGGAAAAGGTGTTATAAACATAAAACTAGACTAAATACTGTTAGAAATTCGGTCAATATATGTTGCCGTGACATAGCTTGACATATATTCGGTGTGTTTTTAATAGTATTTTGTCTAGTTTATTATTTATAACACCTTTTCCCAAACTTACCGTGTTAAAGAGAGAGTCGGGCACCATTTTGAATTTTCCAATACATCGGTAAACACTGTATGTTTTTCGAGCTAAATAAACATGTTACACTGAATAAAAACACAAAAAATATATCCAGTTTGGTAGAAAAGTAACTTATCGTGCCTTTGATAACATTTATTTGTTATATATTTGTTTTTTGACAACTTTTTCGAATCTATGTGTACAGTAATACAAACCTAAAAAATCTTTTTGTATAGTTTTAAAGGTTAAAAACTTCCAAGAATATATATATATATATATATATATATATATATATATATATATATATATATATATATATATATATATATCAGTCATCATCAAGCTATTTATTAATAAATGTGAAGCTATATAGGTGATTAGTTTTACATTTCTTGTCAAAACTGCGAATATTTCATGCACGAAAATCGTCTTAAATAACACCGGTTATCGTTAGACTTGGCATACGAAACCCCCGAAATTATCACGCTACATTTTTTTCGCTTCCTTCCTATTTTCATTTTTAACCACTTTTCCCCCTCTTTTCCGCTACGATACACCACATCTCCCCATTCTTGACGCAACACAGACATTCGTAGACCCATTGAACTTCTAATTCTTCGACGATTTCGTTTAGATTTGGCCCTGGTTCCTGGCAAGTCTTTGCTTGTAAAACGCCAAAAAGAATGAGAAAAAAAAAAAATAAATAAAAAAAAATAAAATATATATATATATATATATATATATATATATATATATATATATATATATATATATATATATATATATATATATATATATATATATATATATATATATATATAAGGAACACGGAAACTGGAAGGAATATTTTTAAAATGGAAGTTTGGGATGATTACGACAATTTTGGGTGTCCATTGCCAAAAATAATTTCGAGTTGAGCCACGAGAGTAGCCAACTCTCCAAATATGAAGATGCCAGAAATAAAGGCTCAAAAAGCAAAAAACAAAAACAAAAAACAAAACAAAACAGTTGAAAGACATCAATTTAGTCTGAACGTTTAACGGTGAAACGGCGTAACAGTAAAACTAAACGGCTATTTCGAATTTATTTGTAAAAATCAAACGGAAATTCAATGGTAAACGTAAGCTTAGCAGACCAAAAAAGTTGCTATAGTAAATTTAAGCCTCTTGATAAGTGGTGACGTCTATGTAAAAAAAAAAAAAAAGAGGAAGTAGGAAAGTAAAAAGGTCCTTGCCTACTAAATTTCAAAGACGATGTGAGGATAGTTGTATGGCTTTCACGGTTTTAGGGGTTGACAGGAATTAAGTCTAACAATTCTGTGGAACACATTTTTGCCAAATATTCCTCAGACCAAATTTATCTCGGATGGATGTTTGCTGGTTGAAAATTTTGAACTGTGTAGTTAGTATTCAATATTAGGTAGAAAATAAGTCCTCTATGCAACGACAGCAAAAACCTCTGATGACCCACCCACTACCAGTATATGAAGTGATTGAAAATACACTAAGTATGTACGTGCAAAATGAATGCCGATGCTCAAAATCTATAAATATTTGGACCCCTCCCTTTACTTTAAAATTCACCAAAAATCAGAAAATTAACCAATGTCAATGAAATTTTTGGTAATAACCACGGAATATAAGGAATGCATTATTTGTTTTATTTTAGTACAAATGTATTAGTTTGTGTAAACAAAAAATACCTTCACTAAAGTTATGGTTTCAGTAGTAAAAATGCATGAATTTATTTTTTCTTTTCATGAAAAATTAACATCGTTAATTGTAACAAAAATACTTCATTTTTACAGAAATATTACGAAAAAGCCCCTAATGTTCGTATTAATGGTAATCGTTATGTTGGCAGATGAACGGAAATGCTATGGTAAGCAGACCAGCAGAACTGCTATGGTAAATATAAGCTTGGCAATTAACGAAAATGCTATATTAAACGTAAGGTTGGCATACCAACATAAATACTATGATAAACGTAAGCCTGGCAGACCAACGGAAATGCTATGGTAAACGTAAGGTTGGAAGACCAACGGAAATGTTATATTAAACGTAAGACCGGCATATGCACCGAAATGCTATGGTAAACATAAGTATGGCAGACCAACAGAAATGCCATGGTAAATAGAAGCCTAGCAGACCAACGGAAATTCTATGATGAATATAAGCCTAGCAGATGAACGAAAATGCAATATATATATATATATATATATATATATATATATATATATATATATATATATATACAGGGTGACCCCCCCAAAAAAAACAAAAGCTAAATGGAGGCCATCTTGAACATATGCTGTAGAACGGAGAAAAAAAGGCCAAAGACCTTAGTGTTTTGATGTGATGTTTTGAATATAATAAACTAGTTATGACCAAAGTTTTATTTCATTCGGACATAACACTAAGAAATAGGGCCTAATTAGAGTTGGGGCCCTTTTTTTGGTCATCTTGTATATATATATATATATATATATATATAAGAGCAAATAGTTAATAAAACATATCAAAAAACACTTAGAAAAAGAGTTAAAAACATATTTAATCTGAAAAGGAAACACTTGATAAGTGGATAGTCCTTAATCCGCGGAGTTTCGAAGAAATACTTTCCTTCTCGTCAGAGGGTAGGATTTAGCAAAATGCGGGATCGGATTTTGCTTGCAAAAGTATTTGATGAAACTACAAGTAAGTCAAAGATCTTACTTGATAACAAAAAGTGAAGCAGCGGGAATAGGGTGAAGAAAAAGGTGATTACACGTGAATAGATAGTCTGGTGAAAGGTAAATTATCCAATGACGGTAAAATCCAAAAATGCAAATCCAAGAAAGTTAATTGAATTTCTATTCGCACAAATAAAATCCAAGGAAATCGCGTAATTGGAAGATGGTCCAAAATAATCCAAAAGGCCGAAATCTGTGGAATAATTCACAAATAGGTACAAGGAAACGGGGAAAGAATTCCAATAATATTATTAAAAGAAAGATAGGATATGCGTTAGACTCGGCTGCCGGGGAAAGGCGTATGCACTCACTCACACACACATACACACACACACACACAAACACACACACACACACACACACACACACACACACACACACACACACACACACACACACACACACATCAGTTAGATCCATGTCGAAGGAACCTATATCTAAAATTTCTAGTGTTTTGACCCAAAATTGTCGGAGAAGTTTGGTAGAGTTCTCAAAGGTCAAATTTCTGTCTGAAAACAGGTTACAAAGATTTTTCCAAATCGCAGTACCCTGTATATCAAATTTCAAGTCTGTAAATTGACAGAGTTATTGCGTAGGGAAATGTACACAGAAACACAGACAGACACGTTCACGTTATATATATATATATATATATATATATATATATATATATATATATATATATATATATATATATATATATATATATATATAACAAATGGTTGAAACCATTGCCAAAAGGGAAAATATGATGGAAAAGAATGAAATCTGCTTCATTCGAAACCTTAAACCTGATCTAATAATTATTTTTTTTAAAAAACAAACATTTTCACCTGGTCAAAATGATAAGACCACTGATAATTTATCTAACAAAAGGCAATTATAAATTACTAAAAAGGGTTTCAATATTTAGTATAGCCTCCATTATTACGAATTACTTCAAAGATTCTCTTCGGTATGCTAGCGACTAAGTTTTTTATCAGTTGTGAAGGAATGTACTGAAAACTGAATCAGAAAGTTCCTTTGTCGAATCATACTGGGTTCCATCCTTGAACACTTCTTTTGCCATCCATCCCCAAAGATTTTCAATGGGATTGAGGTCCGGAGAACATGCTGGATGATCTAACAATTCTATATTATTTGAAGAAAAGTATTCTCGTGCTTGTCGAGAAGTGTGTATCGCGGTCCCCGGAAAACTCGTCCCGGGAAATTCATCCCCATACGATTGCTCTTGCTCCCGTCTCTCTTTTTTTTAATATAAAATGAATTCCGAAGGAATACGTCTTCTCTTCATGATTGCCTTAATATATATATATATATATATATATATATATATATATATATATATATATATATATATATATATATATATATAAGCAGGCTACCCGGCATTGCCCGGTCGTGAAATACGTTTAAATATATTTGGATTAATGAAGATTTTGTATTTATTATTATATTTAATTGGGCCCAATATATAGTAATCATTTAAAAAAGTTTTTAAAAAACCCAAAATATTCAGCTCACGATTTACTTTTTTATTCAACCTTGATCTATGAAAACACGTTTGCTGCAAGGCTAAAAATTAAAACATTAACCAATAGTAATTACGTTACGCATGCATATTCATAATGCCTTCGTTCGACCTTCACCTGCAAAATTCCCTTTTTTTTTCTTAATTTTCAAACTTTTGCACCAACTTTCGCGGGCTAAAATCCAAGGATAAAGTTTCGAACGGGTTCGAATATCCTATATATTAAGTTTCATATCTGCAAACCAAAAACTAACAGAGAAGTTAGATAGGTAAAAATTTTTAAACAATTATATATACGCATACATAAATTATATATAGAAAGAGGTTTGTGCTTACTATAACCTTTTTACGCAAATATTACGCAAGTATCAATGTAGAATATCTGCTCCACCACCACAACAACAACAACAAAATAATCTTAATAATATAATTGTTGTGGCGGAACTAACCTATGTTACCTACTGATAGACTATTCCAATCTAAATAAATACAAGAAGACTAAGCTGTAAGCTGTAAGGTGTCAGGTGATACCCGCTAATTGGTCACTGAAGTGTGGTGGCTGCTTAGATGCTGCACTTAAATTAATTGTCCTCAGTCAAACCTTTCTATACTAAGGCAATTTTATTTTTGCAGAATGCCCCTTTTGAGTGGAGCTGGTTATCTCCCACATCAAACCGACCTTGTGTCACATTTTGTTTTGTAGGGAAAAAAATAAATAACCAGTCGACACCCGGTACTTGTACTGGACTGGTGGTTGAAGTTTGGTGGGAGAGCACTAACCAGACTTCCGCTGGATGAGTGCGAACAGGACTGGGACTGTGGAGAGGCTAATTGCTATCTAAATTCTATTGACAACGAATGGGTCGCTATTAAGAGAAAACAATGATAAACGGCTATTGCAATAACGCAAAATAATTTGCAAAGATTATTAAAAGAGTTGGTGAGTTCTGGAAATCTGAGGAAAATTCTTGGCATTGAGACCCAGGGAACATCACAGAGAGAATTTTTTTATGATTACTCCTAGTGAATAATAATAATAATAATAATAATAATAATAATAGTAACACCGGGAATTGTGTAAACGACTGCATTTTGAGCGTACAGACAAATGGTACAAGCATAAACCCGCAACAGCACTCGAAAACGAGAACCATAAAATCCTATGGGACATGGACATACAGACGGACACACCCATCCAAGCAAGAAGACCAGATGTCGTAATAATTAACAAGAAAGAAAAATCCTGTCAAATCGTAGACTTTACAGTCCCAGCTGATCACGGGGTGAGTATGAAAGAAAAGGTGAAACGAAGCAAATACACAGAGCTAGCCAGAGAGTTAAAAGGGATTTGGATGATGAAGAAAATCAAAATAGTACCGATAATAGTAGGAGCACTAGGAACAATTCCGAAAAACTTCGAAAAAAGAATGTCAGAAATTGGAATCAGAGGAATAACTGCAAAAATAGAACGACTAGCGATAATGAAAACGACTGAAATATTAAGGAAAACCCTTGAATGCGGAGAATAATACAAGAATACAATATAACGAAGAAGCGTTACAGGGAATGAAGACACTGAAGCTGCATATCTACAAGTTCTACATCTCCATCACGCATCCCCTCTCATTGTCTCATCACCGTTCCCCCAATAGAAAAATGATACCAAAGAGCCGACAAGGGTCAAGGAGGATGAAAAGACCGAGGAGAGAGCGCTGACCAGACCTCCGCTGGACAAGCCCGAAGAGAACTGGGACCTTGGGGAGGCTTAGTGCCACTCAAATTCCTGTATAGACGAATGGCCACTGCCAGCGAGAAATCAATGGTAAGAGGCTGTTGCGATGATGCAAATTCATTTGCAAATGCTATCGAAGGAGGCTGAGAGAGAGTTGGACGTCTGGAGAGACTTGTTGTCACTCAGCTTCCAGAGAACACCACAGGTTGCCAATCAGATCGTTTGTTGACTTGTGTGAAAGCTCCATGTGAGCCAATAATAATAATAATAAAAATAATAATAATAATAATAATAAATAATAATAATGATAATAATAATAATGATAATAATAATAATGATAATAATAATAATAATAATAATGATAATAATAATAAATTAAATATATCCCACTACTTCAGACTTATCTCCTCTTTCCGCAAACATACTGACCACACACACACACACACACACACACACACACACACACACACACACACACACACATACTCGCTCGCGCGCGCACGCACACACACGCAGACACACACTCACACACACGCACATACGCGCACACAGACACACACACACACGCACACACGCACACACACACGGACTCAAACGCGCGCGCGCACACGCACACACACACACACACACACACACACACACACACACACACACCGAAAATTGATTCATCAGCATTCATGACCATCGTCGCTCATGGCACGGTTTTTACAGTGAAGGATTGGCACGCGGCCATCATTATTTACGTAATCGTTTTGTTCCCACGTTTGGATGACGGAGGAGAGGAAAATCAATTGGAGACTGCGAGTAGTCATCACTTTCGATGGGGGAGGGATCAGGCAGAGGAGGAGGAAAATTCGAAAGTAACGAAATAAAAAGCGAAAGACATTGTAACAGTTTAATCATATATACAATGTGTCTTCAATAATTTTCAAGCCTTTTTATGCACAGCCATTTAAAATGGTGTAGAGTCTTGAAAATTCAATATGTGATTGCTATACATCTTATGAGATGACTGACCAATTTTTATGATTCAAGGTTCAAATAAACAGCTACAACCAGAATTGGAATACACTCTACTAAAGCCTGATTGTCACAGTTGGTGAATTAAAAAAAAATTTTTTTTTACATTTTCACCCCAAACAAGGCACATTGCCACTCTGGTGTAGGGGGTTACTATAAGGGGTAGCAACTGCTGGGGCACTATGTTGGGATTTGGGCAGCAAGATGTCGGTTCACGTTACACTTGAACTTCTGCATATCAGTACAGTTGGGGAAGCAGGATTCTGGAATGGAATTCCAGAGTCTAGCGATTCTGGAGAAGAAACTACTGGAGTAGAAAGATCTTTTTCATATAGGGATCTCTACTGTGTGAGGGTGGGATTTAGCTGTCTGTCAGGTTTGTCGAGGGTGTCTACGTCGTAGGGGCACAAGTGATTGCAGTTCGTCAGAGCATTAACCATTAAAATACTTGTAGAAAAGGCAGAGGGATGCAACATTTCGTCGATGGGACAGAGGCTGAAGCTTAGATGCCAGTTCAGGGCGTATCAGATTGGCGACTCTCTTTTGAACCCTGTCTAGGAGCGAGAGACTAGCAGCAGATGCACCAGCCCAAATATGACAGCAATACTCCATACATGGGCGAATGGTTGCCTTATAGAGGTACAGGATACTTTCAGGTGTCAGTAGTTTTCTAGCACAGTAGAGAGAGCCTACCTTTTTCGCAGCAGCCCTGGCAATGTTTTCAATATAATTGTTCCACCTCATGTTTCCTGTGAACGTTAGGCCAAGCAGTTTGAAAGATGTACTCTCAGACAGGGAGTCGGTGGCCATTTCTGTTGGTGGCAGAGAAGGTTTCTTGTAATTATTGAAGGAAACCAGTTTAGTCTTAGCATTTTGGTCTTCAAAAATGCAATCTGGACGTGAAGACATTTTACAGGAACGACATGCGATAATTTCTGTTTTAAATTTGGAAAAAATGTCACAGAAACGTATGGAATGCGTCAGACTGTTTTTAGACCATCTTGCAGAAATCGAACATCAATTTTTGAGTGGCATAAGAGATTCAAGGAAGGCAGAACATCTGCAAGGGATGATGAGAGGTGTGGGAGGAGTAAGGAAGTCAGAACACAAGAGTTGATTGGCCAAATAATGAATTTCACGAATATGGATCATCGTGTTTCTATGTAGACAATAAATTCACAGTTTGCTCTCAGTGTGGGAACTGTGCACATAAGTATTCGCGAGAAACTGAAGATTCAGAATATTTGCGCGAAGTTTGTCCCAAGGGTGCTTCATCCTTGTCCATAGACTATTTGATGAATATGGGTATCAAGACAGTTCCTGGCCTTCTCTATAGTCGAAGACTTGCTCCCTGCGACTTTTAGTTTATCCCTAAGCTCAAGGAAAACCTTAGAGGCTGTTGATATTAGACAATTGAGGAGATGAAAGAGGTTGTTGGGAGGTTCATTCGAGGAGGTGCTTAGGACTTATATTTCTCTGGATTCTCGGCACGTGTAGTCTAGTCTCCTCTAAGGCTGTTACATAAAATCTGGCATGCTGAAAGCGAATATCGAAGCGGCAGGCAGAAAGAAAGACAAACGATTGTAGTCAATCTACAAAAGCTTAATTCTCATAAAATTATGTACAAATGTTTTTACAATTCTCATTCAGATTTTGTAAGTTCTTTTCAAAGTCTCAACTCTCTTCACAGACCGCGACCGATGGATGGATGAGGTGGGGAGGGGTCCTCTCTCCAGGGAACGGCGGGTTTATACGACCTGTTCTCCCCGAATTAAACGAGCAATCTGTTTAATTTTAGTGCGCATTGACCCGATGTGGGATGGGATGGAAGTCTCCCCAGCCAATCAAATCATGCTAAGCCCCAACGATCTGAGACCCCATTCAAGACTAAAAATCACATAACCTCGAGGTTACCACCCATCACTCAGCCAGTACAATATTGTCGTCTAACATCCTCGCATTTCCTGTTGTTGAGTTTTTCCCAAATAACAAAATATCTCAGGTCTTCCCCCCCCAAAAAAAACAACAAAAAAATATATCCATTTTGACAGTGAATTAAAATATATCTATATTTATCTTCTCTATCTTAAATCCTTGGGTTATCTGGCGTCACCCGGGAATACAAAGCTACCTCAGCGTAGTTCTAACGCTCCTAAATGGGGAATTACGTTACAACACGCTCATACAAAAGGACTTTCATTGTGCCTTCCAGAAGTTGTACAACAAGGGCATTGCAGCCATAGGAAATAACTTGTTTCTTTCTTGACAGTTGGTCTCTGTGCGAACGAGCGTATTTCTATGGATCAAATTGACTTGAAGCACTCCATAATGAGCAACAACTCAAAGGATTTATATATACTATTTTATCATATTTTATTTTATTTCCGGTTCAATTATGCACAAAACGGCCATTTGTAACTTTGCCATTGCTGAATATGATTTTAAAAGTTTTTTTTTTTACAAACACGACTATCTATCTATCTATCTATCTATCTATCGTAATTTCTGTTGTTACTTTTATTACCTCCATTATTATTATTATTATTATTATTATTATTTTATTATCATTATTATTATTATTATTATTATTATTATTACTATTATTTTATCATTATTATTATTATTATTATTACTATTATTTTATCATTATTATTATTATTATTATTATTATTACTATTATTTTATCATTATTATTATTATTACTATTATTTTATCATTATTATTATTATTACTATTATTTTATCATTATTATTATTATTATTATCATCATCATCATCATCATCATTATTATTATTATTACTATTATTTTATCATTATTATTATTATTATTACTATTATTTTATCATTATTATTATTATCATCATCATCATCATCATCATTATTATTATTATCATTATTATTACTATTATTTTATCATTATTATTATTATTATTATCATTATCATTATTATTATTATTATTATCATTATTATTATTATTATTATTATCATTATTATTATTATTATTATTATTTATTATTATTATCACTATTATTATTATTATTATTATTATCATTATTATTATTATTATTATTATTTATTATTATTATCACTATTATTATTATTATTATTATTATTATTATTATTATTAGGAGGGTGAAGCTATAAATTCTCAATAACTACGCATTGGATTTTTTTTTTAATTTTGCACAAACATTAAACATGATGTGTGTAAAAAAGTAACAGAACGGATTTTCCGGGAAAACTCCAGTCACCCCCCCTAGGGGTGCTTTTCGGGTTAAAATGACTAAAATTGACACTTTTGTGCTTATTAAAAAAAATTGATGCCTTGGATTTTTATAAAACTTTCTGAAAAGTTGTAACTAACTGATTTCTATATAATTTTGTTTGTCTATACTTTGCGATAATTCTTGGGTGTGCCTCAGGGGCTATTTTAGGACTAATAAAAACATTTTTGGGACTATTTTACAATATTTGTCCAAAATTTTCTGTGTATGTCTTTTTAGCAGTTTTGCATGGTGCTGAAATGAAATTTAATTCTGTTAAGGCCTTGGAGACTTTGGGGGCTAAATGGGGGGGGGCAAATGATGGACTTAGTCATTTCTTTTTTTTTGCATGGTGCAGAACTCAAATTTACATATGCACTGTTTGTTAATTTTCACCAGGATTTTTGGGCCTAAATAGGAAGGGGAGGGGCAAATGCTGAACTTAGTCATTTTTTATGCCTCGCCCACTTTGCACTTGTTATTATTATTAACATTGTCATTATTATTATTATTATATTATTATTATCATTTTTATATCATTATTATTATCATTATTATTATTATTTTATTATTATTATTATTATTATTTGTATATTATTATTACTATCATTTTTATATTATTATTATTATTATTATTATTTTTATATTATTATTATTATTATTATTATTATTTTATATTATTATTATTATTATTTTTATATTATTATCATTTTTATATTATTATTATTATTATTATAATTTTATATTATTATTATTATTATTGTTATTATTGTTATTATTATTATTTTTATATTATTATTATTATTATTATTATTATTATTTTTATATTATTATTATTGTTATTATTATTATTATTATTATTTTTATATTATTATTATCATCATTTTTATATTATTACTAGACCACCCGTGACCCGTTGGGTCAGTACGTTATATTAGCTATGGAATTCATGTATGAGCGTGACACTTGTGGCATAAAGAAAATAGTTTTTTTTTACATAACAGAAGCATTTCTATGAAAGTATATTAAAATGAAAAAAGAATATAGATAGATTTCTATGAGTCGTTCTGTTTATTATAATTGTTATTTTTTTTTAAATTACAGTTACTGAATTATAAGTGGTTGGTCATACTTATAGGTAAATATGCACTGAACAGGTATCATAATACTTATTATAGTTAAATTCAAATTTTGATATATCATCTTTTAAATGAAATTGTTAGTTACAGAATAATAAAAAAATCACTCTCCACATGTTAATAATGGCTTTTTAAATAGAAAATGAAAATAAAATGTAACTTTTTTCATTTAATTTAAGCAAACATTCAGTACCCATTGTGTAAAATATTTAATTTGTATGTTAATAATAAGGTCAATAAAATTAAGACAATTCTTTTCTATTTACATTTTTTGTACAATTAATTTTTTTTAAAGAAAACTTTTGTTATCCTTTTGCTTAATTGAGACTTCTTATCAGGTTCTAACTCTCTTATATCCAGATTAATTATATTAATTAATTTATTTTATTGAATATGTATCGCTGAAAAGCACGGGTGCTTAAGCACTTATTGTACAGAAAATAAATATTGTATTCATATGCTAATAATAAGGTCACTAAAACTAAGACAATACTTTTCTATTTACAACATTTTTTGTACAATTTGAGTGTTTTAAAAAAACTTTTATGTTTTCCTTTCGCTTAACTATCCAGTTTTACATCGCTCCCTTTTTCTCTCTCTCACACATACACGTAACTATTTCTCGCGTACGTAACGAAAACAGAGGGAGTAGGAGTATTGAAATCTATGAGAGTGAAAGTGAGAGGTGTTTTCTTTCACCGCCGCTGTTTCTATTAATAATGAGTGTTGTTTTTTAAAAGGGAGAAGTTTTTTTGAAACTGCGACAGACTTTACGAAGTTGAATGTTTTTAGCCGTAAAAAAAACAAAAAACTACGGTTGATTTTATAAAATTATTTATTTATAATGACATGAATTAAAGATTTCTCGCGTACGTAACGAAAACAGAGGGAGTAGGAGTGTTGAAATCTATTAGAGGGAAAGTGAGAGGTGTTTTCTTTCACCGCCGCTGTTTCTATTAATAATGAGTGTTGTTTTTCTTGTTTGTTTACTTTTGTTTTTTTAAAAGGGAGAAGTTTTTTTGAAACTGCGACAGACTTTACGAAGTTGAATGTTTTTAGCCGTTAAAAAAAAAACAAAAAACTATTTGATCAAATTAAATGAAATTGTTTGTATTAAAAGCGATATAAAAATTCCGGAATTGGAATAACGGATTGAAGACGTTGCTATTTACGCATGCGCAACCGGATGTTGAAAACCGGAAATCTGATTGCAAACATACAAGATCCATAGACTTTTAGTATTATATAGATTATTATTATATTATTATTATTATTATTATTATTATTATTATTATTATTATTATTATTATTATTATTATTGTTATTATTGTTATTCGTATTATTATTATTATTATTATTATTAACATTATCATTATTATTATTATTATTATTTTTATATTATTATTATTATTTTTATATTATTATTATTATTATTATTATTGTTATTATTATTGTTATTATTATTATTATTTTTTTTTTATCATTTATTTTATTTTATTTTTTTATTTTTTCATTATTATTTTTTTCTATCGTGTTCATTGTTTGACAGCCGGATAATAAGCTAAGATTATGCCACGGTTAAAATATTTTAATTTTTACCCTCCCCCTTTCCTTTTTTTAATTATTATTAATTATCTTTTAATTGTTAGCATTGAGAAAGAGTAACTATAACGTTCAACAATCATTGAACCTTACTGTCTGGTCCGTTTCCGTTCGCAGACGTCAATCACAGCACACGTGCAAGCATGTTTTAGACTGACCGAAATTTAAGTATTAAGTCTGGACGCCTCACATATTTCTTAGCCGACGATGGAAGGTGACCTGTTTGTTTTTCTATCTCTATTTTCTCTCTTCTATTCAACTAGCGGTGGTACCCGGCGTTGCCCGGGTGTTTGTCGGTGTGTGTTGTGTTAAATAAAGAAGAAATCGGGGGGGGGGGGGGGTAGGATCGAACCCGAAGCCCCGAGGCGAAGTTTGGAAATAAAATCGGCCAGTCAGAATGAGTTAGTGAAAGATGTTTTAATTTATTTAAGTAAGAACGAAATTGACAGGTTCGCACCCGGAAGTCGTCGAGCGTTACGGCGACGACGACGACGACGACGACGGTTTTTGTGTTATAAGCGAAGTAAAAAAAAGAAAACAACGTTAAAACTTAAGCGGGGAAAAAAACTAACGTAAGGCAAACGAACGATGAAAACAGTACATCGAACACATGAAAAATGGCTTAAATAAGCCTGTTTCGATATTAAAATTTAAAAATTCGGTGGGTACACGGGTGTTTTTGGATGTATGGTCGGGGGTGGATAACCGAAGTAAAAAAAAAAAACAGAAAAACGAACGTTACGTAAAAAATTACTTAAATAACACTGGTTCAATATTTAAATTAAAAAAATCGAAAAAAAAAGAAGACATGACATGACTCGAACCCAAAGCGTTTAGATAATGAAACAACGCGCTAAAATAAAAAATCGTAAAAAATGACTTAAATAACACTGGTTCAATATTTAATTTTAAAATAGTCAACCATATAGGAACCTATTCGTGACCAGACACACACACACACACACACACGCACGCACAAACGCACACACACAGATATTCAGCTTTATATATATATATATATATACATATATGACCACACACACACACACACACACACACACACACACACACACACACACACACACACACACATTCAGCTTTATATTATATATATATAGAGAGAGGGAGTGAAATGGAGGGAGCGAGAAAACTGAATTCTTTTACTGTATAACATTTGGGCATATCCATGTATTTTTTATGTTCACATCTGTCAGACGGAATTCGCTTCGACATTTACTTTGCCTGCGTACTGTCAGCGCCTCCTGGTGTGGCTTGCACTATGAAACTAACAGGGGTGATAATCCAGACGAAACTGTTTTTTTTTTGCATGCCCTCTATTGACATTTCCAACAAGTTGATTACGATAATGTTATTTCTTCTAATTCTCATCTCTCTCTCTCTCTCTCTCTCTCTCTCTCTCTCTCTCTCTCTTTATGTATATAGGGTGTCAACAAAGTCTGGCTACTTAAAGTGGCCAGACTTTGTGGACACCCTGTATATATATATATATATATATATATATATATATATATATATATATATATATATATATATATATATATATATATATATTTTTTTTTTTAAATAAGGGAGTAGTCACCAACAATGTATTTTTTAACATTATTTTATTATTCCGTGTCTTGGTTTTTCATTGAGAATTATGTTTGGATCATTGTAATAATGTTTTTAAGTCATTGAAATCGTTTACGCGCGTTTCAGACGGTCTGTGATGCGTCCTCATCAGAAATTATTTTCAAATGTGTTGGAGATGTAAAGATGGCGATTTTCGTAGTTAATTTGAAGTTTTTCCAAGGGGTGGAGGCTTGTAAGTGTTTATTATTCATTGGTATGCTGAATTTTTATTGCTCTTTTATTGGGCTTGTCCAGGGAGACGTTGACCTGGATGTAGTCGCTATCTCTTTCTGCTAATGTTTTTTCTTTCCCTTTAGGATGGGGTAGGGTGTGTGTGTGTGTGTGTGTGTGTGTGTGTGTGTGTTTGTAATGATCCAAACATAATTCTCAATGAAAAACCAAGACACGGAATAATAAAATAATATTAAAAAATACACATTGTTGGTGACTACTCCCTTATTTAAATATACATCTTTCTTTCGTTGGAATTTCTTAACCCATTTTATATATATATATATATATATATATATATATATATATATATATATATATATATATATATATATATATATATACAGTTCTTTGTAAAGTGGCATCAAGCACATACACACAGAAAAAGTGCCTTTTTATATATAAGTAATAATGTTTTGGTGGAAGACATATTTGTTTTTTACTAAGGGGTCATCTTCTATTATATAAAGGAGAGTCGTCTGCTTTTGTTTTAATTTTCTTGTCACTTTGTTTTGCTGGGGATGGGGCATTCTACCGGATGCCAAACATTCTCCCATTAGTTTAGTTACTCCAACCGAGAGATCTTTTTTAAGATTCTAACCGTCTCTTTAAGTGCTATTATTTGTATTTCTCTTGCATTTGGTTCACCTGGTATATTCGCCAGATATCTTTTGAAATTATTTTCCATTAGCCCGGTTGTCAACTAATCTATATATATAAAAGCGAAAATGTATGTATGTATGTGTGTATGTTTGTGTGGCTGCTAAAAAAACAGACACAACAAAAATTCACAAACTCGAAACTATTGAAGCTCGATCCTTCGCTAAAAAAATATCGAAAAATTTGGCCAAAATCGTTAACTTTTTCACCCTGAAATCGACAATTTTCGACAGGGGGGATAAATAAAAACGGTCCTCTCGTGGCAATGATCGATTCTACGCATGCGTCAGATGACGTCGTGACCTGATTTACTTTAAATAGTTGAAAAACCGAACAAATTTCATGTACGTCGCGTTAGCTCAGTTGGTTAAGGCCTTGGTTAATTATCTAAACGTTTTGGGTTCGAATCATGGTGTGAGTTTTTTTTTTACGATTTTTTAAATTTAAATACTGAACCAGTGTTATTTAAGCCATTTTTCACATAACGATCGTTTTTTTCTGCTTTTTTTTACTTCGCTTATTCTTAGCGACACCCAAAAACATCCGGGTACCCACCGATTTTTTAAATTTTAATATCGAAACAGGCTTATTTACGCCATTTTTCACGTGTTCGATGTACTGTTTCCATCGTTCGTTTGCCTTATGTTAGTTTTTTGTGTTTTATTTTATTGTTTGATCGCCGCAAAGCGGGGAAAACAGAAACTGGCTTCCGCAACTTGACGTTGTCGCACCACACTTGTCAAGTCATCTGTTCCTGTGGCCTAGATGGTTAGGTCGCAGTGTCTTTTTTTTTCCATTTCCTTTCCACCTTCGCGTCAAACGTTCGGGGTTCAAGCCTACCTTTATACTAAAACTATTTTTTTTCTTTTACACCTCCAACGACCGGCCAACGTTTTTTTTAACAGGGTTGTTTTAATCTACCTCCCACCAACACTCACCTCCAAACAGCCGGGCAACGCCGGGTACCCCCGCTAGTCTATATATATAAAAGCGAAACTGTACGTTCGCTTTTTGTGTATGTCCAAGAAAGGCTTTTTTCAAAAAAGCGGTCAGTCGGTTCACAACATTTTAAAACTTTTTATCTCACATATAAATCGTAATATCTCAGAGTTAACAACGAAGCTCGACTGTCTATTTAATTTGCTCGACTTCGGGAAGATAAATATTCAACATTTGTTGCTCGTCACATGTAGGTTAGGCCATTTCCTATAATGTTTCCCCCTACCCCTAACGTCTTGGGGGGAAGCATTCCCGCACTAAATGAAATGCTACCCCGCAGTCAAAAGTTGACCTCATTAAGTCATTAAAACGTGCACCTGCTAATTTAAGTAATTAGATAAATTCAAACGTGTTCCCATTAGTATCTCGCGGTGGCGCAATGGTTAACGTCGCACGTTTTTTTTCACACTTTAATTTACAACTTTGCTCCAAGGGTTCGGGTTCGATCCTCATACATACCTACCAAAACATTTTTTTAAATTTTACCCCCCCCCCGGAGTTTCACACAAACCTCCAAACACCCGCGCACCGCCGGGTACCCCTCGCTAGTATATATATAAAAGCGAAAATGAGTGTATGTATACTTGTTTGCATGTATGTATTTGTGTTTGTATGTCTCGCATAAACTTTCGACACGGTTCACGAATTTTCACGAGATCGGTATCATTTGAAAATTGCAACCTTCGCCCGAAAAATATCGAAAAATTGGCCAGAAAAATTAATTTCTTCACCCTATAATCATCAGTTTTGTACAGGGAGTGGTCAGCAAAAACCGTCCTCTCATGACAAGTTCGCTTCTACACATGCGCAAATGACGTCGGAACATGATTTAGTTTAAATATTAAAAAAACCCGCACAATTTCGTCGAAGTCATCTTAGCGCAGTTTCTTGGAGGGCGGGGTTATTATCTAAAGGTTTTGGGTTCGAATCGTGGTGTGAGATGCCTTTCTTTTTCGATTTTTTAAATTTTAATATTGAAACAGGGTTATTTAAGCCAGTGTTTTGTTTTTTTGTTTTTTTTTTGGTTTTTATTTTTCAGATTTCACAGTGTTTTTTTTTGTTTGTATTTTTCAGATTTTTTTTTCTTGTCCCCCCCCCCCCCGATTTTTACATTTAACATCGTTCGTTTGCCTAACGTTAGTTTATTGGGTGGTTTTTTTTTCGCTTTTTTTAAAAAAGTTTTAACATTTTAATATTTAAAAATATTTACTTCGCTTATGCTTATGTTTTGATTACCCCCCCCCCCCGCCGGAGCACACACATCTAAACACCCAGACAACGCCGGGTACCCTCGCTAGTACTTTCATAAATCAGAGTCCATTTACTGTAGGCTGTTTTTGGACCCAGTCAACGACGGGTACTTTTGCTAGTATATATATATATATATATATATATATATATATATATATATATATATATATATATATATAGTATATATATATATAGTATATATATATATATATATAAGAACAATAATTAATAAAACATGTAAAAACACATTATTATTACTATTATTTTTATATTACTATTATTATTTTTATATTATTATTATTATTATTATTATTACTACTACTACCATTTTTATAATATAATAATAATAATAATAATTATTATTATCTTTAATCTTATTTTTATTTGTTTTATTATTATTATTATTATCTTTAATTTTATTTTTATTTATTTTATATGATAATTATTAGTATTGTTATTATTTTATTTGTTTTAATATTATTATTATTAATATTATTATTGTTGTTGTTATTGTTGTTGTTGTTGTTGTTGTTGTTGTTGTTGTTGTTTTTATCGTAGTCATCGTTTGACAACCGAATAATTATCCTTAAGCTAAGATTATGCCACGGTTAAAATATTTTAATTTCTAACCGCACCTCATTTTTTAATTATTATTAATTATTATTTAAATGTAAATGATGTAACGTTCAACAATCATTGAACCTTACCGTCTAGCCCGCTTCCGTTCGCAGAGGTCGATCACAGCACACGTGCAAGCATGTTTTAGGCTGACCGAAATTTAAATATTAAGTCACATATTTCTTAGCCGACGATGGAAGGTGACCTGTTTGTTTTTCTATCCCTATTTATTCTCTTTAACTATATACTAGCGGGGGTACCCGGCGTTTCCCTGGTGTTTCGGGATGTGTATGTAGGAAAGGGTGACCCTGTTTTAATATTATAAAAAAACGATGTTAAGAAAAATTGGAAAACCCAATACAAAGCAAAACAGCAAACAAACGTGAAAAAAAGGGGGAAAAAGGGGAGGGGGGAAAGGAAAAAAAGGGGAAAAATGTGTAAAAGAAGAAGAAAAAGTTTAGGTAGAAAGACAGGTTCGAACCCGAAACATCGAGGCTAAGGCGGAAAAAAATGCTCGACACGTTACCCCTCCGCCACAGAGACATACAATTGAGAACGCATAAAATTAAACCTTTAAAAACACTTGCAGGTGGTTTAAACTAACGCCAAACCTGACGTCATTGTGTTGTGAGTAAAATAAAAGCGAACAGCATGGATTCGCTTTTGAATATATGTATTAACGTGAGTGTGTGTGTGTGTGGCGGTGTCTGTGTATGTGTGTGTTGTATGTGTGTTGCATGTATGTGTGGGTGGATGTAGATTAAAAGGCACCGGTCAGTACTTAGTTGACCATAGCTAATGTTCTTAATTTACAGACTCCAAGACAAAAAAAAAACTAAATTCTCAAGTACCTTATGCCATAAAAACCAAAAGTTAGGTTGGATGGGGGGAAAGGGAAATGAAAAAGATGTTTATTATCTTCAAAGACCTCACTTATCCTCTTACCGCTTTTTATGACTCCCACCCAGGTTGCATTCTAACTTGATAAACGAAATAGGAAAATTTATTTGGTGGAAATATCACTTTCGACGGTAATTCTTGGCCTGAAGACGTAATCCCCCAACGTGGGTGATTACAGAAACATGTATGCACATATGTAGCCATTAATGTTTGTATAAATAAAATTTATATATATATATATATATATATATATATATATATATATATATATATATATATATATATATATATGAACAAATAATTAATAAAACAGGTAAAAACACATTAAGGAGAGTTAAAAGCATATTTCATTTTCAAAAAATTAAGTGGATTGTGCTTAATCCGCTGAGGAAGGAATTAGCAAATCGTGGAATCGGATTTTGCTTGCAAAGTATTTAATGAAACTACAAGTAAGCCATAGAGCTTACTTGGTAAAAATTTTAAAAAATAGTGAATGTTACGGGTATCGGACCACCGCAAACATATCAATGAAAAATATAAGAGTAAAAAAAAATAATTTGAAAAGAAAAAAAAAAATTTTATTAACGAAGAAAAAAAAAAAAGAAAATCAATAGTAAATAAAACGAAATGTCTATAAGCTGTTTATTATCGATAGTGTAATGGAGATCACTCTGTTTTCTAGTTATTTCCCTTTTATTAGAAGTAAATGTTTTTATAGTAATGTTTGTTTTTATCTTTTAGACATAAATGCTTTTTGGTCAAATATAATTCAGAAAAATCTATATAGTTTTTGATGAAAGAGATTTTCCTCTGTATCTTGTTTAGTTCATCTGTTATTTTAACGACTTGAGTTTTCTTGTGTTTTCCTTCGGTCGGAGTTATAATAGGCCGTCGCCTCTCATTGCGTCTCAACGTCGTGTTATAACTGAGTTAAAAATAACGATCGTTCGCTATCTCTAGAGAAGGTTCGTTTTTGAATGTTTTTTGTTTCATGTTTTGAAAATCTCCAGAGACGCTAAAAAAACGTTTTACATTCAAATTCATAAGTAATACGTTTTATATTAATTTATATAATCTTTTATTGTTATTTTCTTTTAATTAAGTAATTTATTGTTCTTATTATTATTGTATAATATATTTAGTATTTTTATGGTGTTATAATTAATAATAATATTAATAATTATTTTATTATATTTTATTTTTATTATATATTATTATTTGGATAATTAATATTATCTTTTGTGTAATAAATCATAATTTATTCATATCGTAATTGGAAAATATATCATCCCATGACAGTGAAGCAGAGGGAAAAAAAGAAAAATGATTTCACATGAATGGATGGTCGGGTGAAGAGTAGAATATCCAAAAACGGTAAAATCCAAGAAAAGTTGGTTAAAATCCGGTATCCACAAGTAAAAATCCAAATGAATCGCGTTATTGGAAGATATTTCAATGTCATCCAAAAGGCAGAATTGCGTGTCATAATTCACAAATGGATACAAGAAAAAAAGATTGAGTTCAAAATATTATTATTAAAAGGAAGATAAATTGTGCGTTGAATGAAGAAATGGAGAGATGTCACGGCCGACTTTCTAAATACGAATAAAGAAACATACTAGACAAAATACTGTTAGAAATTCGCTCATTATATGTTACCGTGACACAAGTTGACATATATTCGGTGTTTTTTAAATAGTATTTTATCTAGTTTATTATTTATAACACCTTTTCTCAAACTTACCATGTTAAAGAGAGTGTCGGGCGCCATTTTGAATTTTCCAATACATCGGTAAACACTGCATGTTTTTCGAGCTGAATAAACATGTTACATTAAATAAAAACACAAACAATATATCCAGTTAGGTAGAAAAATGACTTATCTTGCCTTTGATAATATTTATTTGTTATATATTTGTTTTTTGACAACTTTTTCGAATCTATGTGTACAGTAATACAAACCCGAAAAAGTTTATTATCTTAAAAGCAGAAAACCCCGGGGTCTGATATTAACTTTTTTTTATATGATTGGGGTGAATTCGAAATTAATGTTTCTGTTTAAAGCACAATTGAACAATGTTGCTATTTTAAACTTAAATTCAAGCCATCTATATATATAAAAGCGAAAATGTATGTATGTACAGTTGGCCTCAAAATTATTCATACCCTCGTTGATTTTTGACATAATTCATTGTTGTGATGAAATGAAAGCATTTTGTTAAGTTTGTTTATGATTTATGTGCAACCAACAGGTGAAAGAATAACAGCAATAGGCAAATTAAAAAAATATTCAGTTTCAGGGTTATTTTATTCACAGATCTTTAAAAAAAGTCATGTTCAAAATTATTCATACCCTAGGTTTACAGTGTCCATTTTCTTTCTTCAATAGTCAACAGCATAGCCTTTGTTCTTTATGACTGCTTCTAGTCGGTTCTTATAGGTGTCCACAAGCTTACTACACGTTTCCTGTGGGATTTTGGCCCATTCTTCCATTGCAAAAGACTTAAGCTGGGTCAGGTTAGTTGGTTTCCTGGCCATCACTCGGGTCTTTAAGTCCCGCCATAAGTTCTCTATGGGATTGAGGTCAGGACTCTGACTAGGCCACTCCAGGACGCTGATATCATTATCCTTGAACCATTTCTGGACTACTTTAGCAGTATGCTTTGGGTCATTGTCTTGCTGGAACTTCCAGTTGTCGCCAAGTTTGAGCTTCTCTGCAGATTCCTTCAGGTTTTCATCAAGGATCTGGATGTAGTTCTCCTTTCTCATGATTCCCTGGATCCTGACGAGGTTCCCTGTACCGTGGGAAGAGAAGCATCCCCATAGCATGATGTTTCCACCACCGTGCTTGACGGTTGGCACTGTGTTCTTTGGATTGTATGTTTCTCCTGTCTTCCTCCATACGTATGCAGTATCTCTGTGGCCGAACAACTCCAACTTCATCTCATCAGACCACAGGATGGTTGACCAGAAGCTGGAATCTTGCTGTATATGGCCTTTAGCAAAGGCCAGGCGAGCCTTCACATGATTCTTTTTGAGCAGCGGTGTCTTTCGAGGCCTGCATCCATGGAGACCCCCTCTGTGCAAAACTCTCTCGATAGTGGACCATGAAACCATCGTCCCTGCCTGGTGAAGTTCTTTTTGTAGGACCTTGGTTGTGGTTCGGGGATCTTTGCTGACCTCTCGGCAGATCTTCCTTGCAAGTTTGGTTGAAACCTTACGCTTCCTGCCACGCCCACTGAGGTTTTTAACAGTGTTGAACCGCTTATACTTATTAATTATACTCTGGACGGTTGCCACAGGAACATTGTACTGCTTAGCAATAGCCTTGTAACCCTTTCTCTCACCGTGGGCTTGCACAATACGTTGACGTAGGTCTTCGCTAAGTTCTTATTCCTTCCCCATGATGATCAGAACCTGTGGACAAAGAAACTTTTTAAATCTATTTATATTGACATCGAAAAAGGTATTCATTCAATTGAAACATCTTGAAATAACTACAAGACAAAGATTACAAGGGGTAGCACATTAATAGGAAGTAAAAAGAATGGGGTTGATCATAAAAGTACATTTTTGTTTAGGTACTGGCAGGGGTATGATTGATCTGAACATGTGCACAACATAACTTTGGTCCCTATCTATTATTATGAAAATAAGGTTTACCCAACTCACATGTGGATTTATGTGCAATAACAAGTAGACAAAAGATACAAAGGAAGTACCATCATAATACCTTTCAGAAATGAATAATCAAAACAAGAAATATTTTTTGTATGGGGTATTAATAATTTTGAGGACAACTGTATGTATGTATGTGTGTTCGCTTTTTCTGTATGTCTACAAAAGGCTTTTTTCAGAGAAGCGGTCGCTCGCTTCACAACTTTTTAAAACTTTTTATATCACATATAAATCATTATATCTCACAGTTAACAACGAAGCTCGCCTGTCTATTTAATTTGCTCGATTTCGAGAAGGTAAATATTCAACATTCGTCGCTCGCCGCATGTGGGTTAGTCTTTTTCCTATAACATCTTGGGGGGGCTGAAGCGTTCAGCAGTAAATGAAATACCATCCCGCAGTCAAACTTGATCTCATTAACTCATTAAAAACGGGCACCTGCCAAATTCAAGTAATTAAATAAATTCAAACGAGTTTTCGTTAGCATCTCGCGGTGGCCCAATGGTTAAAACCGTTGCACTCTTTTTTTTTCACACTTTAATTTACAACTTTGCCTCAACGGTTCGGGTTCGATCCTCATACTTACCTACCAAAACATTTTTTGTTAACCCTCTCACCCCCGGAGTTTCCACACACACCTCCAAACACCCGGGCAACACCGAGTACCCCTCGCTAGTTATATATAAAAATAATTTCATAAAATCAATAGCAGTTTCTCTACAGTGCAATGTAAACGACAATATATTGTGGAGTTCGTCACTGCGGGGAGGCATATGAAGCTTTCCCCCAGTGCACCGCCATAGATCCCAAACTAAAGCAACCAATCATTCGATTTGATTGAAAAATGCTCGATTTCACCGATTTCGGTGACAATAAAAATATAAGGATATAAAATATTTGTTGGTTCTCATTCAATGCCGGGCAACGTCAGGTCTCCCTGCTGGCTTCTTTATACAAAGGGAATCGCGGAAATAGCCACAGTTAAGAATGGGCTCATTCTTGTCTTATTTTTTACAATGGCTTCTTTCAACGCATCGGAAATGAAGCGAGTTTCAAGTTAAGATATTCCTGGGCGAGGATAACATTGTTTTGCCCCTTTTTCTTTCTTCTTTGTTTAAAACGTGAATCCGCGAGATTTGGGCGTGATTTGACGTAACAAAGACGCGTTAACAGACGGCCATCTTGTTTTCTTCTTTTAATTTTTTTGTTGTTTACTGTATCAGCGAACAGTAATAGCGGAAACTGTTTCCTAATTTAGATGATTATATCTGTTAAAGATAGCTGTCCTAAACTGGGAGAGAGAGAGAGAACAAAAAGGAAAATGAAAATAGATAAACACAAGTTCAATGAGCCTACTTCCCTCAGGCAGGAGCTCTCCGCCCTTGGAGAACATTATCTGGAGAAGATATTACGTTTGTACAATGCGATAGTATCTACGTATATTTTTTTTTTTGTTTTTGTTTTTACAAAAATAGCGGAGCAATGAAATGATTACAATGACCATTCCCGTGAAGAGACATCTTTGTTGTAGTCTTTTTTTTTTTTTCGGAGGTGGAAATTCGCATGTATTTTCTTAGTTAATTAAGTGTAAGTTGGCGTACCTGCGAGTTCGAAAAAGGCCACTTATCGTGTAGCTAGCAAATGCCTCAGGATTAATGCCGGCGATGGCGGCGGAAAGCCAACAAAGACAATTCTTATTTCCTTATTTCTTTTCAAGCAAGACAGTCGACTTGAAGATTAACACTCGTGCACGGTTTGAACAAAGCACTCTGATAAGCGCGTAAATATCAAAGGCGTCCACGTTGTTATCAGCACGGACAGTGCGGCCTAGTTCTGGTCGTTTGAAATGAGCAAAATTTTATAAAGCATATTTTGTGTGGCTATTTCCGCGATACCCTTTGTATAAATAAACTAGCTGGGAGACCCGACGTTGCCCGGGATTGAATGAGAACCAACAAATATTTTATATCCCTATATTTTTATTGTCCCCAAAATCGGTGAAATCAAACATTTTTCAATCAAATCGATTTATTGCCTGTCCTAGTTGGGGACCCATGGCGGTGCACTGGGGGAAGGCTTCATATGCCTCCCCGCAGTGACGAAGTCCATAATATATTGTAGTGGACATTGCACTGTAGAGAAACTGTTGTTGATTTTATAAAATTGTTTTTATATATAACTTACTTGGTGCCCGGCGTTGCCCGGGTGTATTGAGCAAAGAAGAAAAAAAAAAGTGGTAGTAGGCAGGCAGGCTCGAACCCGTGACGAAGAGGAGGAAAAGAACATGAAAAAAAACGTGACGTCTTTGCTGTTAGCCAATCGAAAAGAGGGTAAGTCACTCGCATGTAAGCATGACACACAAAATAAATAACACGAACGCTATCGTATTAATATGTAGATGAATGTTTAAAAGAGTGTGCAAATTAGCTAGATCCTTTGCAGATGAATGCAATACACGAACCAAATTTTAGTGATTCAATGAATTTTAAAATTTATGACGTGGAATGTTTGAGATTTGGATAATACGTATAGAATATTACTGCCAGTTATATTTTGTAAATCTGGTAATCACAAGTTTCCATACCAGCTGATTGTTAGATAATTTTATTCTGAACTATATATATATACATACATATATATATATATATATATATATTTTTTTTTTGTTGAGATCCAGCAACAAGCAAGGGCAAGATAGCCAGCAACAAGTTAAACTGCAGACTAGCTTAATGCGGGTACTGGTCTTCCGTTTTATGGTTTTTTAAATCAGAGATTTGCTTCTCCTAGAAAGGTTGCCTTCATCACGGCTTACGGGATCCCTCTCCACCCCAGAGAACCGAGAGAGAGAGAGAGAGAGAGAGAGAGAGAGAGAGAGAGAGAGAGAGAGAGAGAGAGAGAGACTTAGCTGTCGTACAAAGCTACGACTCTGTAACATCACCTGTGTATAGATACTCCCTCAGGCATTTATCTATAAAAATGGTCCTGTGGCGATGGGAAAGTTGTGACGTGTGGAGGTTTGAAATGCTGGAAGCATGTAATAATTGATCTCAATGAGAGTCTTCAGTCTCATGCCTGCTTGAGTGTGTGTATTCACCGGTAGGACTAAAAAAAAAAAAGAACTAATTTTTAGGCTCATGGACTTTAATTGTTTGAGGGAGTGGCGCTCGTCTGACAAGACGTTGCAATCATATATATATATATATATATATATATATATATATATATATATATAATGATTTTATTAGATCACTATGATCGGATGTTACGACATTTAAAACATAACTGCTAAAATTTCAACGAATGGCAAGATTTGCGGATGAATTTAAAGATTACCAGTTAACTGGCGAATGTCTAATCTGCAAATGCTGCAATATGCAGGTAAGAATAAAATTTGAAATATAGCTGTATGATAAATTGGTATTGTTATACAAATTACTGAAATAGTTTTGTATTTAAAATTCTGTAACGTTAAAACTAGCCATATTAAAATTTCATTGACTATTGAGATTTTTAACCTATTCCATCATCTTTGGGCGTTTTTTTTTACATGGGGTTCACCACTTATCAAGGCCCGAAGGCCACTCAGGGATAAGGGTTATTGCGTGTACAGTAATCAATGAGATAGTATTGTAGTAATCATTAGTATTGGGGGTTTTGATAAAGTGTCTTACTTAAGGGGGCGGTTTGTCAGGAGTTTGTTCATGTTGGACTTGAAGATGTCCAAGTTGTAGTCAGGTGGGAAACAGACAAGCGGCAGAGAGTTCCACTGACGTGCAGTTCTAAGAAAGAAGCTTTGCTCATGGAATCTATGTTTAGATTTAGGCACAGATAAAGAGTAGGGAAAATTATTGACAGTAGTTTCAGCCAGACGGGTGTTTCTTGTGAAAGATTGGCGAGGGGGGACGAGGGATTGGAGCTCAGGCGAGCACCTGCCATGGAAATAACGATAAAACAAAGACAGGCTCGCAACGTATCTTCTGTGGGAGAGAGGTTGCAGGGAAGAGAAAAGGGCATCCCCCACTAAATCACGAAGTTTATTTTGTACTCTGTCAAGGCAGGATAGGCTGTTTTTAGCAGGTCCTGCCCAGATGTGGCAACAGTACTCCATTCTTGGACGTACTTGGTTTTAGCGTTAATTAACAAAAGATACTGCGCACTATTACGCTAAATATTTACATGACATTATTGCTGTTGTGATGTCTCTAGATTCAACAGAGGCACAAAGTATATCAGAGTTCCAAAACTATTGGAGGATGCAGCTCTTCTAATTAACATCAGGTTTATCGCAACTACTAGACTACTCGTGACCCGTTGCGTCAGTATGTTATATTAGCTATGGAATTAATGTATGAGCGCGACACTTGTGACGTAAAGAAAATAGTTTTTTGTGACATAACAGAAACATTTCTATGAAAGTATATCTATATATATCAAAGCGAAAATGTATGTATGTATGTATGTATGTATGTATGTATGTATGCATGTGTGTTCGCTTTTTTTGTATGTCTACAAAAGGCTTTTTTGGCCGTCATTCTCGGTTGGCTAGCTCCTTCTTAAAACTTTTTATATGCTGTCTAAATAATAATATCTACGACTAAGGAACTCGGGTCGCAGCTATCTTTAATTTACCCGACTTTTACAAGCTATTTTCGAGATACTAGCGGGGAAAACAGATCAGGCGACCTGCTAATTTTACTTTATAAACGTCAACTTAACAGACTTATCAATTCGTCTGTTCCCGTGGGCGAGATGATTAGGTCGCAGGGTTTTTTTCCATTTCCTTTCCACCTCCGCGTCAAAGGTTCAGGGTTCAAGCCTACCTTTCTACTAAAACTTTTTTTTTCTTTTACACCTCCAAACACCCGGGCAACGATTTTTTCTTTTTAACAGGGTCGTTTTGATTTACCCCCTCCACCAACACATATCTCCAAACACCCGGGCAACGCCGGGTACCCCCGCTACTTAAAAGAAAAGAGAATATAGATAGATTTCTATGAGTCATTTTGTTTAGAATTGTTTATTTTGGAAAAAAAAACTTACAGCCATTGAATTATAATTGGTTTGTCATACTTATAGGTAAATGTGCACTGAAAAGATACCATAATATTTAAAGTTAAATTCAAATTTTGATAATCTGCTTTAAATGAAATTGTTAGTTGAAAGTATAGACTAGTTAAAAGCCCTCTCCCCATGTTAAGAATTGCTTTTTAAATAGAAAATAAAATGTAACTTCTTTTCATTTATTTTAAACAAACATTCATGACCCATTGGGTCAAATATTTAATTTATATGTTAATAATAAGGTCAATAAAACTAATTAAGACAATGCGGAAATGAATGATGTAAAAAAAAAAAGCAGAAAGTATAAACAATTTAATTATTTAAACGCGAAAAAGAAACAACAACTGGGACACTGAAAACGTATACAGTAAAACAATACGTTTTATTGTCGCGTTGATTATTTATTTGTAACGCAATTTAAAAAAACATATTTTCGGGGTTATTTATGTTATATTGGTAGGGTTGAAGAAAATGTATGAACTTGTTTAAAAACTAAAGAATACATAAAAAAAGAAGAAAATGTACGAATGTTTAAAAAAAAAGAAGAAAATGTACGAATGTTTAAAAAAATAGGGAATAAATAATAAAAAAAAGAAGTCGTTGGGTAAATCGCCGTTCTGCAAACGTAGCAACTTGTGCTTATTTGTTTTCGCTGTTATGGGTTTATGTTTATGTGCGCATGCGCAACCGAAAGTCGTAAACTGGATGTGTGATTACAACACCCGTTACAAGGTTATTTGAGTTTTATAATTATATAGATTTTACAAAGTTAGAGACGAAGGGGCTGAGTCTTTCGACATTATTGGATTAGTTGCTAAGGTCGAGGTAGTTGCGTCCCCTTCCCCCATAGAAGTAGACTCGCCTACTTGCATGAGACGAGAGAGCGGGCTACTGAAACAAGACATTCACGGCAACGGGTGTGCTTTTAAATATACGTCATCTTGCCGACAATTTACAGGTTTTAGTATTTTAAAATGTTTCAATGCATAAATCATGGGAAGGTTAGATCACCTGATAGTTTTAAGTACCGAGTTTCAAGTAGGCTCCGGTAGTCTCCTACGACATGTTTGAAATCATGGGAAGATTTTGTAAAACGAAGAGAAAAAGGCATAAATCACCTGATAGTTTTGAGTGCAGAATAAATAGCCAGCTTCATGGTTTTTTTTTTTTACACAGAGATCACCACTTATCAAGGCCCGGAAGCCACTCAGGGATAAGGGTTATTGCAAGTACATTACGTTAGTGAGGAGATTTGATGAAGTGTTTACTTAAGGGGGCGGTTCATTAGGAATTTGTTAACATTAGACTTGAAGACATCCAAGTTGTAGTCCGGAGGGAAGCAGGCAGACGGAACAGAGTTCCACAGGGGTTGCAGGGTAGAGAAAAGGGCATCCCCCACTAAACCACGAAGTCTATTTTGTACTCTGTCAAGGCATGATAGGCTGTTTTATGCTCCGGTAGTCTCCTGCGACGTAGAACAAGTTTTTTTTTTTTTCATCACAATACGAAACTGTAGTCTTGATAATTTACAGACACATTTAATTGTAAAATGCAATGAACAAAATATTTGTTTAAGTTTTATAGTGTTACAAGCATTACTTATTAAAATAAACTGCACAAGGGCAGAACATCTTTTTTTTTTTACACGGTGGTCACCACTTATCAAGGCCCGGAAGCCACTCAGGGATAAGAGTTATTGTCAGTACAGTACGTTAGTGTGGAGATTTAATAAAGTGTCTACTTAAGGGGGTGGTTCATCAGGAATTTGTTTACGTTGGACTTGAAGACATCCAGGTTGTAGTCAGGTGTGAAGCAGGCAGACGGAACAGAGTTCCACAGGCGTGCAGTTCTAGGAAAGAAGCTTTGTTCATGGAATCTACGTTTTGATTTAATTGTCACCCGAAACAAGGCACAGCGCCACTTTTAAATAAAAGGCTACTATCGGGGACATAGGTTGCAGGGATATTATGAAGGGAGTTGAGTAGCAAAACGTCTGTTCACATTACACTTGAACTTCTGCATGTCAGTACAGTTGGGAAAGCAGAATCCCTGAAGGGAGTTCCAATGTCTGGCAGTTCTGGGGAAGAAACTTGGAGTAGAAGGCTTTCTTACATCTAAAGGTCTCAACTGTGTAGGGGTGGGATTTTGCTGCTTGAACAGGCAGCGGGATGCTCTTCTTCTTATTAAGGTACTTGCATTTTTCTCTGACCTTTTATATTTTTCCAGTAAGTTCATTTGATATATATATATATATATATATATATATATATATATATATATATATACTTGTTTATTGTTATATAAACATGCTCACATCCCGCTGCTACAAATAGCCACTTGTTTCAATCAAACAACAGATATCATCAGGCAGCGACTTGACTATTCAAAAGTTCAATGAATAATCATTGAACTTTTGAATAGTCAAGTCGCTGCCTGATGATATCTGTTGTTTGATTGAAACAAGTGGCTATTTGTAGCAGCGGGATGTGAGCATGTTTATATAACAATAAACAAGTATTATCAGCTCTTTTTATTGAGCACTATCTAACAACCTCGTTGAATTCATTAGTCCATTACTTTTGAATATAAAAAAAAACCCGAGTATATATATATATATATATATATATATATATATATATATATATATATATATATATATATATATATATATATATATATATATATATACTAGCAGAACCCGTTAACCGGCGTTGCCCGGTGGTAGCACCCCCCCCCGCGCGAAACTTTAAAATACGACTGGTATTTTTGTTGTTGTTGGCCAAATATTAAATGGACTAAGGTCGAAGAAAAGAAACGGGTTTGTACTGCCAAAATAGCCCAATCAGTTGTTGTTTTTTTTTTAATAAGTGCTACAGCTTTAACCCTCCACCCCGTATGTCACTGTAATGTAATATTATCATTCTAACTTTTTTTTTTACCATTTCAAAGAAGAAGCTTTTCAAAATTTTCGGTAGAATTTGTAAACTACTGAATACCGTGTTTTTAACAGCACCTAGCACACGCTACAGTAAACGTATTACATAAAATAAAGGCCCGAGAATAATTTTTGTTGCTGACGTAAAACTAAGTTACCAAGCATATAAATATTCGCCAGAAGTATGCTGAAAATATGCGATAAAAAATGAGTTTGTTTTACTATACAGATAGATTCGATAAATTTGTCAAAAAAAAAAAAAAAAAACAGAACAAAAAAAAAAACACATAACAAATAAATGTTCTCAAAGATAAGTTACTCTTCTACCTACCTAGGAAAGCTTTTACAGTTTTTACTCACTGTAAAACGTGTAATCGGTTCGAAAAGCATGCAGTGTTTATCGCTATATTGGAAAAGGAAAATTGGCGGCGAGCTCTCTCTTTTTTGTTAATTACATTTTCATGGAGTACTGACCCCACATCTGGACATCTGGAGGCTAAAAACAGCCTATCCTGCCTTGACAGAGTACAAAATAGACTTCGTGGTTTAGTGGGGATGCCCTTTTCTCTTCCCTGCAACCTCTCTCCCACAGAAGAGACGTTGCGAGCCTGTCTTTGTTTTATCGTTATTTCCATGGCAGGTGCTCGCCTGAGCTCCAATCCCTCATCCCCTCTCGCCAATCTTTCACGATAAACACCCGTCTAGCTGAAACCACTATCAATAATTTCTCCCACTCTTTATATGTCCCTAATCCAAACGTAGATTCCATGAGCAAAGCTTCTTTCTTAAAACTGCACACCAGTGGAACTCTCTGCCGCTTGCCTGTTTCCCACCTGATTACAACTTGGACGTCTTCAAGTCCAACATAAACAAACTCCTGACAAACCGCTCCCTTAAGTAAGACACTATCAAAACCCCTAATACTAATGATTACTACAATACTATCTCATTGATTACTGTACACACAATAACCTTTATCCCTGAGTGGCTTCGGGCCTTGATAAGCGGTGACCCCCATGTAAAATAAAAAACAAAAAAAACAAGGCAAATTGTCACTTTGATGTAGGGGGCTACTATCAGGGACATAAGCTACAGGGGTACTATGTAGGGAGCTGGGTAGCAAGATGCCGGTTCACGTTACACTTGAACTTCTGCATGTCAGTACAATTGAAAAAGCAGGGACCCGGAAGGGAATTCCAAAGTCTAGCAGTTCTGGGGAAGAAACTACTGGAGTAGAAAGCTCTCTTACATCTAAGGATCTCTACTGTGAAGGGGTGGGATGTAGCAGCTTGTCCGGTTTGTCGGGGGTATTTACGTCGAGTGGGTAAAAGTGCTTGTAATTCGTCAGAGCATTCACCATTAAAGTACTTGTAGAACAGGCAGACAGATGCAACATTTCGTCGATGGGACAGAGGCTGAAGCTTAGGTGACAGATTTCAGGTTGGCGACTCCTGTTGACATGAAAATTACGAAGGTACCATTTGTTTCACTTGAAATTCAATATTTTTTCGTCTGTATAATGTAGAAGCGCCTAAAATGCTTTGAACAAAAACAAAACCAATATTTTTGAAATAACATTCGATGCTGTTGATGGCGCTTTAATTTGAAAAGGTAAGTCTTATTTTGGCACGCCAGGACGCCAAGACACTAACTAGGATGCCAAAAATTACGCCAGTGCAGTAAATTTTATTCCGTCATAAAAACAATTTTCTACAGAAAAAAAAAACTTATTTTTACATTTTTATCTAGCGGATAAACACAAAATTATATATGAAAAACCACGTTTATTATTTCTAAACTCCAACAACGGAGCTAAAGTTGATGTCTTCGATTGTAAAACAAAACGAACTTTTTTGATAATCTCTGTGTGGCGTACCACTAAATTATTTCTTCTAATAAATAAAAATGAATAACATTTATATTTTTCAATGATCTTTATATATTTATCTAGCAAATAAACATAAAAATATATGTGAAAAAACACGTTTATTATTTTAAAAAAATCAAACGTTTTTCTAAAAACTGTTGCATAATTTTTTTAAAATAATAAACGTATATATATATATATATATATATATATATATATATATATATATAAAATCGCTAGATAAAAGTATGAAGATTCTTGCAAAAAATAAACTTTATTCAATTTTATTCTTTAGAAAAAAATAATTCAGTGGTACGCCACACAGATTTATCAAAAAAATTAGTCTTGTTTTACAATCGTAAACATCGATGTGCGGACAGTTTCGATCATTATTGATTTCATCAGGCAAGACAATTAAAAAATAAAATAAGAGCCTTTTAATTGTTAAATAGAAATAGACTTAGCCGGTTTCGCAAAATAAGCCTGAGGAAGTACTTCTGTTGAAAGCGCTCGCGATTATGGATCCAACATCCTGGGCCCAACTCTTTTCCTGATCTACATTAATGATCTTCCAAATCATATCCTTACATCATTTGTAGACATTTATGCTGACGACACTACCATTTATGGTACCACATCTAAGACAGTAAACGACCAAGTTCTCTCCAATTCTCTCTCCTCTGATCTTGAGCACGTAGTACAATGGGGAAAGAAGTGGCTGGTTACTTTTAATGCTTCTAAAACCAAGCTTCTCTCTTTACATCATCAACATTCTAATCCACATTTGTCATCAATTGAAATGAATGGCTCTCGTCTTCAGGAGGCCTCAAGTTTTGACAAGCTTCTGGGCTTGACCATTACTCCTGATCTTAAATGGAACACGTATATCAAATCTGTTGCCAAGGCCGCTGGAAAAATGGTGGGATCTTTCTATCGATCCGGTAGATATCTCACTGCTGATGCTATTCTCTATCTATATAAGAGCCAGGTACGTCCAAGGATGGAATACTGTTGCCACATCTGGGCAGGAGCTGCTAGAAAGGACTTAGCCTGCCTTGATAGAGTTCAAAATAGACTTCGTAGCCTCGTAGGAGATGTCCTTTTCTCCTCCTTGCAACCTCTATCTCACAGAAGAGATGTTGCGAGTTTGTCTCTGATGTATCGTTATTTTCATGGAAAGTGTTCAACTGAGCTTCAATCTATGGTCCCCCCTCGCCAAATTTTCACAAGAAACACTCGTCTAGCTGTAAACACTATCAATAATTTCCCCCACTCTTTATCTGTGCCTAAACCTAAACGTAGATTCCATGAACAAAGCTTCTTTCTTAGAACTGCACGCCTGTGGAATTGTCTTCCGTTTTCCTGCTTTCCGGCTGACTACAATATGGTTGTGTTCAAGTCTAAAGTAAATAAGTTCTTGATGAGCCGTTCCATATAAGTTATTAAATTTACCAAATTTTCATTACTAATGATTACTATATTGACCAATTTCTACTGTACACTCTTTAACCCTTATCCTTGAGTGGCCTCTGGGCCTTGATAATGTGGTGATGCCTTTGTAAAAAAAAACAAAACATATACAATTTCGAGAAGAACACAAAAAGGAATAATAAATCCTATAAAAAAAATAAAAATAAAGAATGCAGTTTAAAGTCCCGGGGGAAAAAGAAACTAAAATTAACATATCACAAACTTAGCACTTGCATAATCCGATTCTAAAATGTCTACAATTCCAAAACAGAATTCAACTATATGAGAGTGGAAAAAAAAAAAGGAAAAAAAACCTGAACTAAAATTGTTAAATAGAAGACGGGGATCATCAGCTGCTTACCATGTAGCTGTTTCAGAGATTTAAAAACAGGACAGCTGTTAAATATATGGCTCTCCAGTGGATATTATACCACCTCCCCAATGATAAAAATGTAAAATAATACCGTTACTATTTTTACTAATATATGAAAAAATATAGATAATTAAAATATAAAAATATAAAATAGTTCTACTATATATATATATATATATATATATATATATATATATATATATGTATATATATATATATATATATATATAGGTTGAAAATAATCAAAAGATTAGAATCATTGAATTCCAAAAAATGGTTGTTGATAGTGCTTAATCAAAGAGAGCAAATTATAGTTTTTAATATGAAATTATATGAAATTATGATTGTAAAACAAAACTATTTTTTTTTTGATAAATGTCTTTGGCGTACCACTGAATTATTTTTTTTCTAAATAATAAAATTTAGTAAAGTTTATTTTTACAAGAAAAATAATTCAGCAGTACGCCAAACACAATTTTATCAAATCAAAGTCAGTTTCGTTTAAGAAGAAAAAAAAACAACAACAACAACAACAACAACAAAAATCAACTTCATACCCAGTGTATAATTTTGATTTTTTAAAAATAACGTTTTTTTTTTTCATATATATTTTTATGCTTATTCGCTAGATAAATGTCTAAACATTCTTGTAAAAATAAACTTTATTCAATTTCATTCTTTAGAAAAAATATAATTCAGCGGTATGCCACACAGAGATTTATCAAAAGACTTAGTTTTGTTTTACAATCGAAAACATCGACTTCAGCTTCTTGTTTTTTTTTATATATATAATTTTGTGTTTATTCGCTAGATAAAAATGTAAAAATAAGTTTTTTTCTGTAGAAAGTTGTTTTTATGACGGAATTAAATTTGCCGCGTTGCATACTTTTTGGTATGCTGGCGTGCAAAAAGAGAATTACCGAATTTGAAACAGAATTCTTAGATGCGTCCATGTGTCTGTACTTGTTTCTTTGAAATAGCAATGTTGTTTGTCTGTCACACCCAAGCTTTGAATATTATTGTCATGGTTGAATGCTCAGATTGAATGGTAGTGTTGTTTTGTTAATGTTTTTCATACGTTTCTTATCAGTTGAGATCCGGGGCCGGGGCGTGGGTGATGCGGGGGTGTATGTCAATCCCTTTTAACTGTTGTTTGGATTGGAAGTTAAGGATCTTGGAATTGGGTTGCCTTTAGCGCCACTTGTGCACAAATATGTTAGGCTGTAAATACAAGAGGGCAGAGATAGATAGATAGATAGATAGGTAGATAGATAGATAGATAGATAGAGGGGAGATAGAAAGAAAAAGAGAGAGAGGGAGGGGGAAGACCCGGAGACGAAGATAGAGAAACAGGAAGAGATAGGAGAGAGGAAGTAAGAAGAATGAAGCGGCATAAAAAGAAAGAGAGAGAGAGAGAGAGAGAGAGAGGGGGGAGAGATTAGGAAAGAGGGGGAGGAGAGCTGGAGAAGGAAAGAGAGTAAGAGTAAGAGACACATGAGAATTGGGGAGGATGTAGAGAGATAAATAGAGAGAAGAATATCAAATAGACACACACACACACACACACACACACACACACACATATATATATATAAAGTCACACACAAATATGTATATGCACACAATAAGACTGATGTTAAAGAAGAGAAAATCACACACACACACACACACAAACACATCTCTCTCTCTCTCTCTCTCTCTCTCTCTCTCTCTCTATATATATATATATATATATATATATATATATATATATATAGAGAGAGAGAGAGAGAGAGAGAGATCACACACACATATAGAGAGAGAGAGAAAGAGAGAGAGGGGGCATAGATAGATTGATAGATAGATAGAGAGAGAGAGGGGGGATAGATAGAGAGAAAAAGAGAGAGAGATAAAGAGAAAAAGAAGGGGGTAGAAAGAAAAACAGACGGACAGATACGCACACATATTAATGGCCTGGCAAGGCTACAGGGAAGACAACCAAAGTAACAAAACTGAAACTGCCTACCAGGACACTATATATACAAATGTAGGCTAATTTGGGTATATTTTATTGATTTGAAAATTTAGTCATTTTTTTTTAACCAAAGTGCAAATTTTCATAGAACGAAAGATATGAACATTTCAACATTCAAATTGGTTACCAGTATATATATATATATATATATATATATATATATATATATATATATATATATATATATATATATATATATATATATGAACAAATGATTAATAAAACATGTTAAAAGACATCTGGAAAAAGAGTTAAAAACATATTTAATTTTAAAAAAGGAAGCACAAGATAAGTGGATAGTCCTTAATCCGCGGAGTTTCGAAGAAATACTCTCCTTCTCATCAGAGGGCAGGAATTAGCAAAATGCAGGATCGGATTTTGCATATATTATATATATATATGGGGGGAGAGAGAGATAATGCCATAAAAGGTTTCAATCATAGTCATTTGTTTTCCTTTTTTTACATGGAGGTCACCCATTATCAAGGCCCATAAGCCACTCGGAGATAAGGGTTATTGTGTGTACAGTAATCAATGGGATAGTGTTGCAGTATTCGTTAGTATTGGAGATTTGATAAATTGTCATTACTTAATGAGGCGATTCATCAGGAATTTGTTTATGTTGGACTTGAGGACATCCAGGTTGAAGTCAGGAGGGAAACAGGCAAGCGGTAGAGAGTTCCACAGGCGTGCACTTCTAAGAAAGAACTTTGTTCATGGAATCTACGTTTTGATTTAGGCACAGATAAGGAATGGGGAAAATTATTGACGGTGGTTTCAGCTAGACGGGTGTTTATCGTGAAAGATTAGGGAGGGGGACCAGAGATTGGAGGTCAGACGAGCACCTGCCATGGAAATAACGATAAAAGAAAGGTAGGCTCGCAACGTCTCTTCTGTTGGAGAGAGATTGCAGGGAAGAGAAAAGGGCATCCCCCACTAAGCCACGAAGTCTATTTTGTACTCTGTCAATGCAGCATAGGCTGGTTTTAGCTGCTCCTGCTCAGATATGGCAGCAGTATTCAATCCTTGGACGTACTTAGCTTTTATATTGATAGAGAATTGCATCAGTAGTGAGATATCTTCTGGAACGATCGAAGGATCCGACCATCTTTCCAGCGACCTTGGCAACAGACTTGATGTACGTGTTCCGTTTTCTGATCAGGAGTAAAGGTCAAATCCTAGTTTTGCATATGAATTACAAAATATCTGATATTCCCCCAAACCTCTGGTCTTGATGGATGGGAGGCTAAAACTTGCTGCTAAATAATAATATAATATAATTTGAAATAACAACAAGGGGAGACTTGATTCCAAATATTTCTCATATGCTATATCTCTCCCTCTGGTTTTCATATACAAAGTAAATTTCACAGTGTATAAGGATTATTTGATACTTGAGATATTCATAATCGTACCCTGTTCCCAAAAGAGGAGAGATATATTTTATGGTAAACAAATTATACAGAATTCTTTGTGTTCCGCCATTTAACGGCTCATCAAGCCTTAATGGACTCTTGATGGACCGAAATACAATGATTTCTGTGTAAGTTGATAAACACACACACACACACACACGCACACACACATACACAAAAACACACGCACATGCACATGCGCGAACATATAGGCAAGATTTCGATTTCCTGTCGTTGAATATATTTTTTACCCACGTCCATACCTAACAGGGTAAATCACCACTAAAACGTTCTTCCTCTCTCTTTTCCTCTTCATCTCCCCCTCCTCTTCACTTTTATAAAACTCTGCTTTCTAAACTGAAAAATGTTATTTTTATTGTGATGGCTGAGATTTCAAACTATTTTATACTGGCATTTCAGCCTGTTGACCAAAAAGACAAACTAAAAAAAACGGTCATTTTTTTAAAACTTTGACCGCTATTATGACCCGTGAACATTTATTCTTTTCGGCTCAAATCAAGTGATTAAGTTAGATCCATGTCCAAGGAATATATATCTAAAATATCAAGTCTTTAGACCCAAAATTGTAGGAGAAGTTTGGTAGAGTTCTCACAGGTCAAATCGTTGAACTTTGACCTCTTAAACGCCAAATTTCTGCCCGAAAACGGATTACAAAGATTTCCCAAATCTCAGTTGCTGTATATCAAATTTCGAGTCTGTAGACTTTAAATTGACAGAGTTATTGCGTAGGGAAATGTACACAGACACAGAGACACACAGACACACACACACGTTCACTTTTATAGATATACTAGCATGGGTAGCCGGCGTTGCCCGGGTATTTGGAGGTGTATGTTGAGCAAAAAAATAAAATGCTGTCAATTTTTTTTTTAACTTTGACCCCTATTATGACCCCTTAAAATTTATTGTTTTAGGCTCAAATTAAGTTATTAAGTTAGGTCCATGTCCAAGGAACCCATATCTAAAATTTCAAGTGTGTATACCCAAAATTGTCGGAGGATTTTGTTAGAGTTCTCAAAGGTCAAATCATTGGACTTTGACCTCTTAACAGCCAAATTTCTGGCCGAAAACCGATTACAAAGATTTTCCCAAATCTCAGTACCCTGTATATCAAATTTCGAGTCTGTAGACTTTAAATTGACAGAGTTATTGCGTAGGGAAATATACACAGACACACACACAGACAGACAGACAGACACTTTCACTTTATATATATATAGATTTTACTCACTTTCCCCCCCTCACAAGATTGCAGCCGTTGACAGCCACTGCTAAGTCTAATTCTGGAATTTAATAAAAAATAAGCATAAATAAAAGCGCTTTTAAATCTTTTTAAAACAAAGAATAATGAACTAGGTAGATACAAAATTAGCTTTTATTGCCTTTGGTAACATTTATTTATTTATTGCGGATTCATCTTTTAGTTGCTGTTTCACGATATATAGTTATTTAGTTATTAATTTTTTATATATATATATATATATATATATATATATATATATATATATATATATATATATATATATATATATATATATATATATATAAAAGGTAAAGAAATTCCAACGAAAGAAAGATGTATATTTGAATAAGGGGGGTCACCAACAATGTGTATTTTTTAACATTATTTTATTATTCCGTGTTTTGGTTTTTCATTGAAAATTATGTTTAGATCATTGCAATAATGTTTTTAAATCATTGAAATCGTTTTTAACGCGTTTCAGACGTTCTGTGAAGCGTCCTCTTCAGAAATTATTTTCAAAATGTGCTTCACAGAACGTCTGAAACGCGTTAAAAACGATTTCAATGATTTAAACATAATTTTCAATGAAAAACCAAGACACGGAATAATAAAATAATGTTAAAAAATACACATTGTTGGTGACTACCCCCTTATTTAAATGTATATATATATATATTATTTTTTTACTATAATAATTAAATACCTACAGACACTAGTGTTTCATGCTTTCGGGATTCTTCAGTGCAGGGTGTCACGATTAACACCAGCCAAACGAGTCGAACCCCGCGACATCTCTGGCTCGATTAGCGGAGACCGTATCCATTCGGCTACCATTAACCGTGTGAAAATAGCGTTGAATTTTAAACATTTTAATTTAAATGTTCATTACGTCAGTCAGACAGTGATCTAATCGTTATACGATGATCTATGCATAAGAGCTAAATTGACCGACTTTTTAATTCAACTGAAAGTGCTCAACGATAAGAAATGAATTTATATATATATATATATATATATATATATATATATATATATATATATATATAGCCAGTAGAGTTTAGTTTCCTAGAAGTACATCCAATGAAACAACATGTGTCTACCAAAGAGTGCTCAATGAGTAAACAGAGCAGGTATATTAAATTTATTTATACAATCAATGTTTGTATAAATAAGTAAATAAATTTCATATATATATATATATATATATATATATATATATATATATATATATATATACGTTATTAATTTATTTATTACGGACTATTATCCTCATCTTTTTAGTTGTTGTTTCACGACGTTTCGCCCAACTGTTCCTCTGACCTTCGTCAGGTGGTAACCGCGACGGGATAGGAACTCCGAATCTCCTAACTTCATTCTCAGCAATTACTGCCTTCCATAGTTGTCGTCTCACCATGTTTTGACCAACTAATCCTCTGACCGGCTTTGGGTAGGATTGAAACCGCTAACTTTAGACAATATTCACCTGGAACCGTAGAGAAGCCCGGGAAATAGTTCGCCGAAACTTCGTGAAACAGCATCTAAAATATGAGAATAATAGTCCGCAATAAATAAATGAATAAACAATACTGATCGGTTGAATCCAAGTTTAGCGTTACAAATTCCAGATTTTTTTGAGGATCGGCATTATTTCCAAACAGATTATTTTGCGCTAAACATTATTTTTTGTTTTAAAAAAAAAATAACCATTGTAAGCATAGAACGAAATATCGGAGCCGGTGATTTTGTTTAATTTATCGCCATCATCTAAATTGAAAATAAAAATGTCCGCTTGTCTTCTTCATAAAATCATTCTTTAATCTGATTGGCCGATTTTTTTCTTCGAGAGTAACCTGTCCTTTCTTTTTTGGAAAGTGTGTGGGGGGGATTTCCCTTTATTTAAAATATAATTAAACAAACGAAAATCCCCCCCACTCTTTGAAATAAAGACCCAAATCTTGTTTAATCATTTTTTTGTTTGTTTAATTATATTTTAAATAAAGGGAAAATTCAACCCCCCCCCCAACTCCTTGAAAAAAAAAATCTTGTTTACTAATTTTTTTGTTTGTTTAATAATATTTTAAATAAAGGGAAAATCCCTCCCATTCTCCAAAAAAGAAAGGGCAGGTTACTCTCGAAGAAAAAAATCAACCAATCAGATTAAAGAATGACTTTATAAAGAAGACAAGAGGACATTTTTATTTTCAATTTAGATGATGTCGATAAATTAAACAAAATATTTTGTTCTATGCTTACAATGGGGTTTTTTTAAACAACAAAAAATAATAATAATACTGTTTAGCACAAAATAATTCGCTTAGCAATAGTGCCGATCCTCAAAAAATTCTCTGGAATTTGTAACGCTAAACTTGGATTCAACCTACTTATCTTAATAAACATTTCAATTAATTAAATAATATATACTTATTTGTTTGTTTGTTTTTTTTTCACCCATTCTTTTCCTGTTGTAAATTCATAACAATCATCAGATTTCCTAGAGATGTTCGAGCAATTTTTCATCCAACTGACTGATTCAACGTATCGTCATTCAATTCTCAAATCAATATTTGAAACACAGATGAAATCATTTAGTCTTAAAATAGATGCTAATGTACAAATAAGCAATAATCGGCAAAGCTACCAGTCACGGTTCCATGGTGTAGTGGTTATCACGTCTGCCTAACACGCAGAAGGTCGCGAGTTCGAAACTCGCTGAAACCTATAAACATCACTTCTATTTTTTTTTTTTAATTAATTGAAATATGACTGTGGTTGGTTGTTTTTGTTTTACGGCATATCAACCTTTTTCAGGTTATTTAATGCCGAATCTAGTTATTCTGAGGAACGATTTTTAATGAAGTATATTTGTTTTTTTTTAAGTCAGATTCTATTTGACCCATAGTTGGGACCCTAACAGGTACTTCCACTCCGGGTCAGAGTGGACCTGGGGACAATGGCAATGAAAGGGTGGCTCCATACTCCCCAAGGCCCGGAAGGTGGAGCCTCACCATCGGATATAGTTTTAGGTCATATCCAGGACCGAAATATGACTGTAATGCACTAATTATACCTACAAAACGTTATAGTTCCTATTTACAATGCCTCCCCACGGGACAGAGTTAGACACCAGGGTCGTTGCTTAACGTGGAGAAAAGGAACAAAAATAAAAATTATCTCAGTCGTGAAGAACAAGAAATTGAAGTGCAGCATCTGAAGAACAGATACTACACTTTGAGGTATTTATTTGCTTTCCCACCGAGCAAATTAGGCACAAGGCCGATTTTTAATGTGAGGAGTGAAGGGGAAATGGGGACCAACTCCCCGGGGAGTAGGGGAGCTTGATAGTGACAATTGGTATGAAGGGTTGCCCCTACATTGACCAAGGTCTTATATGTGGGGTTGCCCCCACATATGGTCTTTGCTTGCAGTAGGTATTTATTTGCTCCCCCACCGAGCAAATTAGGCACAAGGCCAATTTTTAATGTGAGGAGTGAAGGGAGGGGGAAGGGAAAAAGGGGACCACCTCTCGACAGGTGGGAAATGGGAGCTGGTTAAAGGTCAGGCATGTGGGGTTGCTCCCACATCTGGTCTTTTCTTGCAGTATCTGCCGGAACAGATTGTATTTATTTGCTTCCCCACTGAGCAAATTAGGCACAAGGCCATTTTTTAATGTGGAGATGGAGGGAGGGAAAGGGGACCAGCTCCGGATGGGTGGGAAATGGAAGCTGGATAGTAACTGTTGGTATGAAGGGTTGCTCCTACATTGACCAAGGTCTTATATGTGGGGTCGCCCCCACATATGGTCTTTGCTTGCAGTATCTGTCGGAACAGATACTACACTTTGAGGTATTTATTTGCTCTCCCACCGAGCAAATTAGGCACAAGGCCGATTTTTAATGTGAGGAGTGAAGGGGAAATGGGGATCAACTCCTCGGGGCGTAGGGGAGCTGGATAGTGACAATTGGTATGAAGGGTTGCCCCTACATTTACCAAGGTCTTATATGTGGGGTTTCCCCCATATATGGTCTTTTCTTGCAGTATCTGCCGGAACAGATACTACACTTTGAGGTATTTATTTGCTCCCCCACTGAGCAAATTAGGCACAAGGCCGATTTTTAATGTGAGGAGTGAAGGGAGGGGGAAGGGAAAAAGGGGACCAGCTCCCGAGAGGTGGGAAATGGGAGCTGGTTAAAGGTTAGGCATGTGGGGTTGCCCCCACATCTGGTCTTTGCTTGCAGTATCTGTTCCGGCAGATGCTACACTTTGATCTTGTCCCGAAGGCCAAAACGTTATAGTTAAGAACGGCATTAGACTAAAAATAAAATGCGATGTTTATAAAGTAGTGGTATTACCTGTTCTACTATATTCAGCAGAAGCCTACACATTGTACAGGGATCACATAAAGATGTTGGAAGCAGTACAACAGCGTCACCTATGAAAAATTATGAAAGTTAAATGGAACGATTTTATACCAAATGTTGAAGTACTGAACAGATCCAACCCGGACAGCAGAGAAGCCGCACTTGCCACTACACAGCTGCGATGGACTGGACATGTGGTTAGAATGGAAAACAATCGCATCCCGAAAATCCTATTGTATTGAAAATTTAAAAAAAAAAAATGGGTGTAGAAGGATTGGTGGGTTAGGGTTCTGCAAGGATTTGATAAAGCGCCACCTTTTTTTTTTTTTTTTTTACATGGAGTTCACCACTTATCAAGGCCCAATGGCCACTCGAGGATAAGGGTTATTGTGTGTACAGTAATCAAAGGGATAGTGTAGCAATAGTATTGGAGAATTGGTAAGGTGTCATTACTTAGGGGGGGGTTCATCAGGAATTTGTTTGTGTTGAACTTGAAGACATCCAGGTTGAAGTCGGGAGGGAAACAGGCAAGCGGAAGAGAACCTAAAGACAATGAATATGAAAAACTTGGACAGAGTTAGCAGCAGATCGAAGTTTCTGGCGAAGTAACCTTCACAAAGGAAAGGCAGAAATAGAGGCAAAAATAAAGACCAGGTCTTAACAAAAACATTACCAAAGGCAACAACTCTGGTAACTACAAATGCACCACTTGAACGTGGAATGTTATAACACCGTAGGATAAAGCACCGAGGAACTAGCAGTGTCAGAAATTTCATGAAAACTATTGAATAATTCTACCCGCTATCTTTCGAAGCTTATAACTCCTCGAAAAATGTAATTCAAACCCTAATTTTTATTTTTAATTAAAGGACCAAGGTTTCATTAAAAACAAACAAAAAAACAAACAACGTGTTTTTTTAAAAAAAGGTTTTAAACTTCGAACTTTACAGGTAAATTTCTAAAAAACACTACTTTTTTTTGTTTTAAATTTGAATATATTATTTATTGATCTTTTATCTTCAATTGGTGATATATAAAACTTTGGTACAGAAATTAATTATTTACTTTTTAATAGACATTTGAAAATGGGGGGGGGGGCGTGAATTAAAAATAAAACGTTTGTCTAAAATATTATATTCGGCTTATTGGAAAAAGCATAAAATTTCACATTGACCCTGAAAATATCGTAAAAATTGAATCAATAGAAAAATTGATTTTTAAAGTTTAAAAATTGAAAAATACTGAACTCGTAACATTCAATTAATTTCATTACAATTTTTTAAAAAATATTTCTATTACTTTTTATACAACTTTAATAGTTTATTTTGGAAGTATAATCCATAAAGAAAATAAACAACCCACTTTTAAAAGAGAAATTACGAGTTTTTTTTATATCTTATTTGCAGTTTCGTGTTAGGGGTGTCAAAAATTCCTACAAAAATTCTGATACACCTAACAACCCGGTCTCGTCGTGGATTAATGACGGATCATTTTTACCGAGGCAGTGGAGGCACTGACTAAGTATTTTCAGCTATGAAAGGCTGTTGCTTGATGATGTTCTCAAATCAATATTTGAAACACCGATGAAATCATTTAGTCTTAAAATAAGCGATACAATTCACTCAATTGAATAAAAAAAAATAAAATGTAAAATTGATAGGTTCCAGCGAGTTTCGAACTCGCGACCTTCTGCGTGTTAAGCAGACGTGATAACCACTACACCATGGAACCTTGACGGGTTATTCTGCAGACTACTGCTTATTTATACACGGATATCTATTTTAAGACTGAATTCGCTCAGTTGTATTTGGGATATCGATTTGAGATCTGTTTAAAGCGATAGGTTGAATCAGTCAGTATAATAATATGCTGCTCACGATAAAATCAAAGATCTCTTGGGAATCCATTTTTTTTTACCTCCGTCCTCGTATTCCTGTACAAGGCTCTGTCGCTCAACCTCCTGTTTTTATTTTAAATATTTTTTTAACACACAGAAACAATTTAATCCTTAAATTTGTCAATATATATATATAAGGATTAAATTGTTTCTGCGCGTTAATACATACATATATATATATATATATATATATATATATATATATATATATATATATATATATATATATATATATATATGAATATATATATAATATATACATATAAAATATAAAGCTGAATGTGTGTGTGTGTGTGTGTGTCTGGTCACGAATAGGTACTATATGGTTGACCATTTTAAAAAACTGATTACATATAATGAAAGAAGATTATCGAGACACAGGAATGGGTATGTTTGATCTGGCATAATGATGATTCATTAAAATTGTGAGGTCTGCGTACGCGCCTGGTCCACAAAGTATGGAAAAAAAATTTAAAAATTAAAAAAAAAACGTTTACAAGTGTTTTTGATATAGATGTACATAAGAATACTTTGATAAGTATGTTTTAATTAAATAGGGATGGTATAATAAAATTGTGGGGTCTGCGTTCGCGCCTGGCCTCCATAGAATGGAAATAGGCACAGACTTTAATAAAGACTTTTCATATCTATCTGCGTAAGTATACTTTGATAATTATGTTTCAGTTTGAAGAAATATGGTATAATAAAATTATGGGGTGTTCGTTCGCACCTGACCTCCATAGAATAGAAATATGTCACAAAGTTTAACAAGGTTTTTTAATATAGATCCACAGAATATTGTGATAAGTGTTTCAGTGTGAACAGGTATGGTATAATAAATTATTGGGTTTATCTATTTTATTTTTACTTTCATCATATTTTGCTTTGGTTTTGATACCCCGAAATTCGAAGCTATCTCTTTACAACCCTTCCTTTTCATAACCTATCATGCTTTCATAAATCAGAGTCCATTTTCTGTAGACTGTTTTTGAACCCAGTCAACGACGGGTACTTTTGCTAGTATATATATATATATATATATATATATATATATATATATATATATATATATATATATATATATATATGTGTGTATATATATATATATATATATATAAATCATATATATAGAAGTAACAAATGTGAGAAAACGATATTTTGCTCTTTTTATTGAGCACTATTTAACCACCTTCATTAGTTCTGACTTTTGAACACCTCAACCCTGAATATATATATACATATATATATATATATATATATATATATATATATATATATATATATATATATATATATATATATATATATATTGTTTTTGCACCAATCCGATAGAAATGAAATGTCTTTTCGAAGGCGACAATTTTATCGTTCCACCCTATCTGCCACATCTGTTTATTTCAACTTTGCAATTCGCGATTTTTACATTTTAAATACAAGGTGGAACGATAAAATTGTCGTCCTAGTGTTGAGTTGAATTTTAATAATCAAAGAAGAAAGCGCCCGCGTGTGTGTGTGTGTGTGTGTGTGTGTATTGTGCGGTATACAGCTTACCTTCGGATGAGATCAGAAAGAAAGAAAGGAAGAAAGAAATTAAAGATGGCAGCCACGGATTTATAAGGTGTAGTCTCGCGGAATCTAACGAGATCTCATCTTCCGCTGCACACGTATGCAAATGGAATGGGGGTGAATTTTCTAACTGCATTTATTTTATTTTGTTTTGCTGCTTACCAGCCCATTTAACTGCACCTAGAGAAGACGACATGATTCCATTTCCGTTCGAAACCATTTTTCCAGATTTTGTCCACCCTTTACTTTATTTCGAACAAATCTCATTCAGCTGATTGAATTAAATCAATCTTATTTAAACTCGCTTCCAACTAATCACGTTTATTCATTTCTTTAAGCAAAGGCCAGGAAGTCGTCTAGCCTTAAACGGCTAGATGTGCGTATTTCAATCTACCCCGAACGGAAGTATTTACTGCGCAATCGCAAACGGAAGCAGGACTGATTACTTGCCGGGAGTTTTACAAATTGCTTGACGACGTGTTTCCAGTCAAATCGAGTCCTTGATATTCGGTTTTCTTTCATTTTAAATACCTGTACTAGTAGGTGTGTCAGAAACTGACCTTACGAATGCGTCAAATACATTGAATAATTCGACCTCCTGTCTTTCCTAGCTTATAACTACTCGAAAAATGTAATTCAAGCCCTATCTTTTTTTCAATTAAAGGAGCAAGGACCAAGGTTTTATTAAAAAAATTTTTTTTAAAAACTACGTGGTTTAAAAAAAAAGGTTTTAAACTTCGGACTTTAGAGGTAAATTTCTAAAAAAAAACACTTCTTTTTTTGTTTTAAATTTGAATATATTATTTATTGATATTTTGTCTTCACGTTATGATACATAAAACTTTGGTGAGTAAATTAATTATTTGCTTATTGATAGACATTTAAAAATGGGTGGGGGGGGGGCGTGAATAAAAAAAAACGTTTGTCTAAAATATTATATCCGGTTTATTGGAAAGAGCATAAAATTTCACATTGACCCTGAAAATATCGTAAAAATTTAATCAATAGAAAAATTTTGATAGATTTTTAAGGTTTAAAAATTGAAAAATACTTTACTCGTAAAATTCAATTAATTTCATTACTGTTTTTTTTTAATAAAAAAAATAATATTTCTATTACTTTTTATACAACTTTAATAGTTTATTTTGGAAGTATAATCCATAAGGAAAATAAACAACTCATTTTAAAAGAGAAATTATGAGTTTTTATTTTATTTTATTCACAAGGATGGAATACTGTTGCCATATCCGGGCAGGAGCTGCTAAAAACAGCTTATCGTGCCTTGACAGAGTACAAAATAGACTTCGTGGCTTGGTGGGGGATGTCCTTTTCTCTACCATGCAACCTCTCTCCCACAGAAGAGATGTTGCGAGCCTATCCTTGTTTTATCGCTATTTCCATGGCAGGTTCTCGTCTGAACTCCAATATCTGCCCCCCCCCCCTCGCCAATCGTTCACGAAAAACACCCGTCTAGCTGAATCCACTGTGAAAAACTTTCCCCACTCTATATCTGTGCCTAAATCAAAACGCGGATTCCATGAACAAAGCTTCTTTCTTAGAACTGCACGCCTGTGGAACTCTGTTCCGTCTGCCTGCTTCCCACCGGACTACAACTTGGATGTCTTCAAGTCCAACGTTAACAAATTCCTAATGAACCGCCCCCTTAAGTAAGACACTTCATCGAATCTCCACACTAACGTAATGTACTTGCAATAACCCTTATCCCTGAGTGGCTTCCGGGCCTTGATAACATTTCTGCTTTTATTTTTTGTACTTCCTTTTGCAAAACTTAATTGTGTTCTGTAACCCCCCCCCCAAAAAAAAAAAAACAATAACTCACCTTTTCCCCCTTTTCCTTCTCCCCATTTCTCTTTCTACCCCCACCCACTTCCTGACTTGCTTCCTAACTTAAAATGTACCAAACATTAATGCTGTAACCCTTTTCCCTCTCCTATTGCAAAACTCATTCATGTTCTGCATGGTAGGGAACAAAAACGATAAAATGCCCTTTTCTCTTCCCTGCAACCTCTCTTCCACAGAAGAGACGTTGCAAGCCTGTCTTTGTTTTATCGTTATTTCCATGGCAGATGCTCGTCTGAGCTCCAATCCCTCGTCCTCCCCCCTCGCCAATCTTTCACGAGAAACACCCGTCTGGCTGAAACTACTGTCAATAATTTCCCTCACTCTTTATCTGTGCCTAAATCCAAACATAGATTCCATGAACAAAGCTTCTTTCTTAGAAGTGCACGCCCGTGGAACTCTCTGCCGCTTGCCTGTTTCCCACCTAACTACAACTTAGACGTCTTCAAGTCCAACATAAACAAACTCCTGACAAACCGCCCCCTTAAGTAAGACACTCTATCAAAACCCCTAATACTAATGATTACTACAATACTATCTCATTGATTACTGTACACGCAATAACCCTTATCCCTGAGTGGCCTTCGGGCCTTGATAAGTGGTGACCCCCCCCATGTAAAAAAAATCTACTATAAAACAATCAAACCAAACACTACAAACTAGCGATTGAAGATACAACATGAATTATTTCCAAAATAACTAGATTCGGCATTAAATCACCTGAAGAAGGTTGATATGCCGTAAAACAAAACAACCAAACCAAAATCTACAAATAAATATGTTTTTACAAAGGAGTCACCAATTATCAAGGCCAGATGCCACTTGAGGATAAGGGTTAATAACTGTACAGTGGTCAATGGGACAATGTCGTATTAATTGTTAGCGGAAAATTGGTAAATTGGATTACTTAACTGAAACGGCTCATCAAGAATTTGTTTATGTTGGACTTGAAGACATATTATAGTCAGCCGGAAAGCAGGCAAATGGAAGATACTTCCGCAGGCGTGCGGTTCTAAGTAAGAACCTTTGTTCATGGTATCTACGTTTAGGTTTAGGCACAGATAAAGATAAAGACAAACTGCAAGCACTTGTACCCCCTCGACGTAAATACCCTCGACAAACCCGACAAGCAGCTAAATCCCACCCCTTCACAGTTGAGATCCCTAGATGTAAGAGAGCCTTCTGCTCCAGTAGTTTCTTCACCAGAACCACTAGACTTTTGAATTCCCTTCCGGGTTCCTGCTTCCTCAACTGTGCTGACATGCAGAAGTTCAAGTGTAACGTGAACCGACATCTTGCTGCTTAACTTCTTTCCCGAATTTGACTACTGTGCACTTTTCAACTCTTATCCTCGATTGGCCTATGGGCCTTGATAAGTGGTAATATATATTTTCTACAAAATATATATATATATATATATATATATATATATATATATACACATAACAAAATAGGTTGGAGTCGCTGAATAACTCATCCTTCCGTTAAAGCGGTTCCATCCTTTTTCCCGAATTTTACTACTGTGCACTTTTCAACTCTTATCCTCGAGTGGCCTATGGGCCTTGATAAGTGGTAATATATATTTTTTACAATATATATATATATATATATATATATATAACAAAATAGGTTGGAGTCGCTGAATAACTCATCCTCCCGTTAAAGCGGTTCCATCCTCTTTCCTGAATTTGACTACTGTGCACTTTTCAACTCTTATCCTCGAGTTGCCTATGGGCCTTGATAAGTGGTAATATATATTTTTTACAATATATATATATATATATATATATATATATATATATATATATATAACAAAATAGGTCGGAGTCGCTGAATACCTCATCCTCCCGTTAAAGCGGTTCCATCCTCTTTCCCGAATTTGACTACTGTGCACTTTTCAACTTTTATCCTCGAGTGGCCTATGGGCCTTGATAAGTAGTAATATATATTTTCTACAATATATATATATATATATATATATATATATATATATATATATATAACAAAATAGGTTGGAGTCGCTAAATAACTCATCCTCCCGTTAAAGCGGTTCCATCCTTTTTCCCGAATTTTAGGGGAGGAAGCTTACTTCGTTCTCCGTCAAAAAGATTTTGCCGTTAAATATAATGTTTTTTTCTCCTTTAGAAAAAGACGTTTGTTTGGAACTCCATTGATAGTTATTAAACTTTAAACGTAATTTCATTCACAATTGTTAAAAAGCAACAAGGATTTATCGACTGAAAAATTAGTCTCAAAAAGACCAGCGGAAGGAACCGGTTGTGTTTTGGGGATTTCCTTTCTGTAAAAGACAGAAATTAATTTCGCCGGCTTGACGAGAAGAAGACGAGTAACAGTCAGGAAAGAAAATTCCCTCTTTGTTCAAGGAACTTGAAAGAGACCATCTTGGAAAACAATTCAACCGAAGTTTCCTTCACAGAACACCATTTTTGATTTGAAAAGAAAAAACAACAACACATAAATGCCAGAATGTTTCCCATGTAAGGAAAACACGACATCCTGGACAGTCTGAAAATACAGACGTAAGAATTATTATTATACCACAGCGGCTTTATGTTTTTCTTTTCTTTCCTTTGAATATTTTACCTCTTTTCTTCCATTTAAAGTCAAAGAGACTTTGTTTGAGATTGCCTTTCGAGAAAGAAGAAAAAACATTTTAAAAGAAAGACTGAACTTAAAACAAGGACTTAAAAGAACTATTTTCTGTTTTTTATATGTTACTAGCGGGGTACCCGGCGTTTCCCCGGGTGTTTGGAGATGTGTATGTAGGAGATGGTGACCCTATTTTAATATTATAAAAAACATGCTGTTAAAAAGATTAGAAAAACCAAAACAAAACAAAAAGGGGAAAAATGTGTAAAAGAGGAAAAAAAAGTTTAGGTAGGAAGGTAGGCTCGAACCCGAAGCACCGAGGCTAAGGCGAAAAAAAAAGGCCTAACACGTTAAACCTACGCCAAAGAGACATACAATTGAAAACGAATAAAATTAAACCTTTAAAAACACTTGCAGTGGTTAAAACTATCGTCAATGTTCTCTAGGTCAAACATGACGTCATTGTCATAGTAGCAGGAGGAGAAAAAATGAAGGAACGATTTTTTTGGCACCCCTCTTTGTAGAAAAGGGTCCAGTTTAGGGTGAAGGAATTAATGTTTTTGGTCAATTTTTCGATATTTGTCGTCCAAGATGCCGGGCTTCAAAATGATACCAATCTCGTGAAAATCCGTCGCCTCTGTCGAAAGTTTTTGCGAGACGTAAAAACACACATACATACATACATTTTCGCTTTTATATATATAGACTAGCGGAGGGCACCCGGCGTTGCCAGGGTGTTTGTAGGTGTGTTTTTGGGTAAATGAAAACAAAAATCGTTGGCCGGATGTTTGTTTAAAAAAAAAAAAAACTCGAAGCCTTGACGCGCAGTTGGAAAATAATAAAAAAAATAACGTGCGACGTTTAACGCCAGGTGACCGTTTTTGACGATTTAATAACGTCAACTTTGCGTGCGGGACAGGGTATTATTTACCGCGAGTCTGTTCGCTTCTTTTTTTTTATACGAAAAAGCTTAATGCACATGCCGCGATCGAAAAATCTTGAATATTTATCTTTTGAAAGTCGGGCAAATAAAATAGACAGGCGACTTCGGTTGTTAACTCGTAGATATTATCATTTTGGCATGATATAAAAAGTTTTAAGAAGAAGTAAGTCGACCGATTGCTTCTCGCAAAAAAGCCTTTCTTGGATATACACAGAAAGCGAACATACATACATTTTCGCTTTTATATTTATACTAGCGAGGGGTATCCGGCATTCCGCGGGTGTTTGGAGGTGTGTGTGTGTGGGGGGGGGGGGGTTAAAAAGCAAGTATGAGGATCGAACCCGAACTGTTGAGGCAAAGTTGTAAATTAATGTGTGAACAAAAAAGTGCGACGTTAACGATTGCCCCACCGCGAGATGCTAACGGAGAGACGTTTGAATTTATTTAATTACTTGGATTTAGCAGGTGCCCGTTTTAAGGAGTTAATGAGGCCAAGTTTGACTGCGGGATGGTACCTTCATTTACTGCGGGAACGCTTCCCAAGATGGTATAGGAAAAAGACTAACCCACATGCGGCGAGCGACACATGTTGAATATTTATCTTCCCGAAATCGAGCAAATTAAATAGACAGGCGAGCTTCGTTGTTAATTGTGAGATATTACGATTTATATGTGATATAAAAAGTTTTAAAACGTTGTTAGGCGACCGACCGCTTCTCTGAAAAAAGCCTTTTGTAGACATACAGAAAAAGCGAACACAGATACATACATACAAACATACATACATTTTAGCTTTTATATTTTACTTTAAATGTTTTTAAGGGTTTTTTTAAACTCTATCATTTGGAAATAAAGTCAAATCACAACTTTTATTTTAATAAAATTCGTATCATTTTAATCACATTTTAATCACATTTAAGCCATCTGGCATCAATTGAAATGGATGGCTCTCGTCTAGAAGAAGCCCCATGCTTTGATAAGCTTCTGGGTTTGTCCTTTACTCCTGATCTGAAATGGAACACGTACATCAAGTCTGTTGCCAAGGTCGCTGGAAAGATGGTCGGATCCTTCTACCGCTCCAGAAGATATCTCACTACTGATGCAATTCTCTATCTATATAAAAGCCAAGTACGTCCAAGGATGGAATACTGCTGCCATATCTGGACAGGAGCCGTTAAAAACAGCCTATCCTGCCTTGACAGAGTACAAAATAGATGCCCTTTTCTCTTCCCTGCAACCTCTCTTCCATAGAAGATACGTTGCGAGCCTGTCTTTGTTTTATCGTTATTTCCATGGCAGGTGCTCGTCTGAACTCCAATCTCTGGTCCACCCTCGCCAATCTTTCACGAAAACACCCGTCTAGCTGAATCCACTGTCAAAAGTTTTCCCCACTCTTTATCTATGCCTAAATTAAAACGGAGATTCCATGAACAAAGCTTCTTTCTTAGAACTGCACGCCTGTGGAACTCTTTTCCGTCTGCCTGCTTCACACCTGACTACAACCTGGATGTCTTCAAGTTTTCAAGTGAACAAATTCCTGATGAACCGCCCCCTTAAGTGAACACTTCATTAAATCTCCTCACTAACGTACTGTACTTGCAATAACCCTTATCCCTGAGTGGCTTCCGGGCCTTGATAAGTGGTGACCACTGTGTAAAAAAAAAAAAAAGGTTCGTATTTCTTTTGCGCATTTCTATTAGTTTCCCTTTTCTGGAAAATTTTCTTTATATGTTTCTTTCTCCTTTGTTGTTCTTTTTGAATTTGTTTCCATTTTGGTAACGTCCCCAAAATTCCGATAATTTCTATCCCGTAAAGAAGGTCTAAGGAATAACTGGCCGAAACGTCATGAAACAACAACTATGCAAATGAGGATAACCGTCCGCAAATAATCTAATAAAGTAAACGGAAGCTGTAGTGTTGTTTTCCTTAGAGCGACAAATTTATCGTTCAGTATTTGTTTCTTTTCCCATAATGAGATAAGGGCACTACAAGAGAAAACCTTTCTGAATTCCAAGAAATACTGTATTCTATTTAGATTTATCCGAAACAAAGAAAGAATTGTCATCTTTGAAAGGTCTCTACTGTTATTGACATTTATTTGAACGGCAATCGCCTCTTGTTGAAAATCTTCGACGACATTTTGATATGTCAGGCAGGAAGATTAGTCAAAAGAAACCTTTGAATATCGCAAAACCCATTTAAAGCCGATGATCCCGCGTTTACTAAGAATTATTTAAAATTAGCGAGGGGTACTCGGCGTTGCCCGGGTGTTTGGAGGTGTGTGTGCAAACTCCGGGATGGGGAGGTTAAAATAAAAAAAATGTTTTGGTAGGTAAGTATGAGGATCGAACCCGAACCCTTGAGGCGAAGTTGTAAATTAAAATGTGAAAAAAAAAAAGGTGCGATGTTAACTATTGCCCCACCGCGATATGCTAACGGAAACATGTTTGAATTTATTTAATTACTTGGATTTGGCAGGTGCACGTTTTAATGACTTAATGAGGTCAAGTTTGACTGCGGGATAGTATTTCATTTACCGTGGGAACGCTTTTTTTATTTTTATTTTTTCCAAGATGTTATAGGAAAAAGACTAACCCACATGCGGCGAGCGACACATGTTGAATATTTATCTTCCCGAAGTCGAGCAAATTAAATAGACAGGCGAGCTTCATTGTTAACTGTGAGATATTACGATTTATATGTGATATAAAAAGTTTTAAAAAGTTGTGAACCGACGACCGCTTCTCTGAAAAAAGCCTTTTGTAGACATACAGGAAAAGCAAACACACATACAAACATACATACATACATACATACATACATTTTCGCTTTTATATATATATATATATATATAGATGTTTTATTGATAACTAGCAGTTTCGCCCGGCTTAGCTCGGACCCTATGTACTGATCATAACTTTACGTGCATATGTATATATTAAAAAATGTGAATATGTACGGCAATGCCTTTCTATATAATAGGCTTCCTTAACTACCATAGAGAAAGTTGGTAAAGACCGCAGCAGAGGTCAATTTTTTTTAAATTTTAACGAAATTTTTGATACCTTAACATTTATTGTTTGAGGTTTGAAACATGTCCAAGTAACCTACATCTAAAATTTCAAGTGTTTAGACCCAAAATTGTTGGAGGAGTTTAGTAGAGTTATGTAGAATTTGCAAAGTTCAACTCTTTCAACCTTGACCTTTTAGCAGCGAAAAATTTGCCTAAAAACTGATTAAAAAGCTTCCCGCATGTCTGATTGGTTGGTTGTTTTTTTTTTTTTTTTTTTTTTTTACGGCATATCAACCCTTTTCGGTTTATTTAATGCCGCATCCAAAGATTTTGAAGAACAATTTTTTTTAATAGAATATATTTGTTGTTTTCAAGTCAGTTTCTATTTAACCCATAGTTCGGACCCTAACAGGTACTACCACTCCGGGTCAGAGTGGACCTGGGAGCAATGGTAATTAAAGGGTGGCTCCACACTCCCCAAATCCCAGAAGCTGGGGCCTCACCACTGGATATAGTTTAAGGTCATATCCAGGACCCCCATTGAGGGACTTTTACCCTCTGCAGGAGGGCAGTCGGCGTATTCTAATGCCCCACCGACAGGACCACCAGCGTGTCTGAATACCCTTTATAATTTCAAATGTTTAGACCGAAAGTTGGCTGAATAGTTTGCTAGAGACCGCAACTGTAAAATCTTTTGAACTTTGACCCCTTGGCAGACTGATTTTCAGCCAAAACCCGATTAAAAAGCTTGCCCTATGTCTGAATACACTTTATGTACAATTTCAAAGGTTTAGACCAAAAATTGGCTGACTTATTTGTTAGAGTTCGCAGATATCAAATATGTTTGAACTTTGACCCCAGTTTTGACCCCTTACCATTTACGGTTTAAGTCTCAAATCGAATTATAAAGTTAGATCCATGTCCAAGTAACCTACATCTAAAATTTCCAGTGTTTAGACCCAAAATTGGCGGAGGAGTTTGTGAGAGTTCTCAAAGGTTTAATCGTTTAACTTTAACCCCTAAACAGCAAAATGTCCGGCCGAAACCCGATTAAAAAGATTTTCACAAAACTCAATACCCTGTATGTCAAACCTCGAGTCGCTAGACAGAAAATTGACAGAGTAATTTAGTAGGAACTGTATACAGACAGACACACACACACACACACACACACACACACACACACACACACACACACACACACATTTTCACTCATATAAAAGTGAACGTGTGTGTGTGTGTGTACATTTTCCTACACAATAAATCTGTCAATATTTAGTCTACAGACTCGAAATTTGATATATAGGGTACTGAGATTTGGGAAAATCGATGTGATCGGTTTTTGGCCAGAAATTTGACGATTAAGAGGTCAAAAGTCAACGATTTGACCTTTTAGAACTCTACCAAACTCAAACTTAAACTTTCAATAGAGGCGACGTATTTTACCAAGATCAGTATCGCTTTAAAGGTCGACCTTTCATACGACAAATATCGAAAAATTGGCTAAAAACATTAATATCTTCCCCTTCAACTAGGCACTTTTCTACAGGGGGGGGTAACTTTTTTCGCCGATATTTTGTAAAGTTATCCTCTCCTTTAGATTGTCTGGCCTTAATTTTAAAAAAATGTCACTTCCGGTTTGGCGGTGGTCGTAACAGCATAAACGTTGGGTTTTTACCCCGTTCTTTTCCTCCTTTGCGGTACGGGTTCGAGCCTGCCTTCCTACTACCACTTTTTTTTTTGTTCAACATACACATCCAAACACCCGGCCAACGCCTGGCTGAAATGCTAGTATATATATATATATATATATATATATATATATATATATATATATATATATATATACATATACATACATATACATATATATATATATATATATATATATATATATCAATATATATATATATATATATATATATTGATATTGGACGTAACAAAATGTCCAAAGACACCATTTTTACTACCATTTGAAATTATATTTTTATTCTTCGCTAGCGAAAATGTGTGTTTGTGTGTCTCGCAAAAATTCCCCACACAGGTGACGGATTTTCACTTGATAGGTATCATTTCGAAGACGGACCATTCGGACGACAAATATAAAAAAAAATGGCTAAAAACATTAATTCCTTCACTTAGCAAAAAATCGTTCCTTCATCACAATCTAGGCAAATACGCATGCGCAAAAGACGTCGGTTCTTGAATTAGGTCAAATATTATAAAAAGCAACCCAGACACACACACACACACACACGCGGTCATGGTGCAATGGTCAAAGTGGCAGCCTTGTTATCTTTAGATAACAGGTTCGATCCGAGGTATCAGATATAATGTTTTTTTTTTTTTAAGTTTTAAAATTGAAACAGGTTTATTTATGCCATTTTTCGCGGTCGCTCTTTTTTCCGCTCTTTTTAAGAAATTTTAACATCGTTCGTTTTGCATCACGTTCGTTTTTTTCCATCACGTTCGCTGTTTTTTTTTTTGTTTTGTTTTTTCGATTTGATAAATTTTAACATCGTTCGTTTTGCATCACGTTCGTTTTTTTCCATCACGTTCGCTGTTTTTTTTTGTTTTGTTTTTTTCGATTTAATAAATTTTAACGTCGTTCGTTTTGCATCACGTTCGTTTTTTTTTCATCACGTTCGCGGTTTTTTTGTTTTTTCGATTTAAAGATATTTTAACATCGTTCGTTTTGCATGACGTACGTTTTTTGTTTTTTTTCCATCACGTTTGCTGTTTTTTATGGGGGAGTTGTTATTTCGATTTAAAGAAATTTTTACATTGTTCGTTTTGCATCACGTTCGTTTTTTTTTTTCATCACGTTTGCTGTGTTTTTTTGTTTTGTTTTTTCGATTTAATAAATTTTAACATCGTTCGTTTTGGATCACGTTCGTTTTTTTCCATCACGTTCGCTGTTATTTTTTTGTTTTGTTTTTTCGATTTAAAGAAATTTTAACATCGTTCGTTTTGCATCACGTTCGTTTTTTTTTTCATCACGTTTGCTGTGTTTTTTGTTTTGTTTTTTCGATTTAAAGAAATTTTAACATCGTTCGTTTTGCATTACGTTCGTTTTTTTTCCATCACGTTCGCTGTTTTTTTTTTGTTTTGTTTTTTCGATTTAAATAAATTTTTACATCGTTCGTTTTGCATCACGTTCGTTTTTTTTTTCCATCACGTTCGCTGTTTTTTTGTTTTGTTTTTTCGATTTAAATAAATTTTAACATCGTTCGTTTTGCATCACGTTCGTTTTTTTTCCATCACGTTCGCTGTTTTTTTGTTTTGTTTTTTCGATTTAAAGAAATTTTAACATCGTTCGTTTTTCATCACGTTCGTTTTTTTTCCATCACGTTCGCTGTTTTTTTTTGTTTTGTTTTTTCGATTTAAAGAAATTTTAACATCGTTCGTTTTTCATCACGTTCGTTTTTTTTCCATCACGTTCTCTGTTTTTTGTTTTGTTTTTTAGATTTAAAGAAATTTTAACATCGTTCGTTTTGCATCACGTTCGTTTTTTTCCATCACGTTCGCTGTTTTTTTGTTTTGTTTTTTCGATTTAATAAATTTTTACATCGTTCGTTTTGCATCACGTTCGTTTTTTTTCCATCACGTTCGCTGTTTTTTTGTTTTGTTTTTTCGATTTAAATAAATTTTAACATCGTTCGTTTTGCATCACGTTCGTTTTTTTCCATCACGTTCGCTGTTTTTTTTTTTCTTTGTTTTTTCGATTTAAAGAAATTTTAACATCGTTAGTTTTGCATTACGTTCGTTTTTTTTCATCACGTTCGTTGTTTTTTTGTTTTGTTTTTTCGATTTAAAGAAATTTTATCATCTTTCGTTTTGCATCACGTTCGTTTTTTTCCATCACGTTCGCTGTTTTTTTGTTTTGTTTTTTCGATTTAATAAATTTTAACATCGTTCGTTTTGCATCACGTTCGTTTTTTTTCCATCACGTTCGCTGTTTTTTTGTTTTGTTTTTTCGATTTAAAGAAATTTTGACATCGTTCGTTTTGCATCACATTCGTTTTTTTTCCATTACGTTCGCTGTTTTTTCGTTTTGTTTTTTCGATTTAAAGAAATTTTAACATCGTTCGTTTAGCATCACGTTCGTTTTTATCCATCACGTTCGCTGTTTTTTTGCTTTGTTTTTTCGATTTAAAGAAATTTTAACATCGTTCGTTTTGCATCACGTTCGTTTTTTTCCATCACGTTCGCTGTTTTTTTTTGTTTTTTCGATTTAAAGAAATTTTAACATCGTTCGTTTTGCATCACGTTCGTTTTTTTCCATCACGTTCGCTGTTTTTTCGTTTTGTTTTTTCGATTTAAAGAAATTTAAACATCGTTCGTTTTGCATCACGTTCGTTTTTTTTCATCAAGTTCGCTGTTTTTTTTTCTGCTTTGTTTTTTCGATTTAAAGATATGTTAACATCGTTAGTTTTGCATCACGTTCGATTTTTTTTCCATCACGTTCGCTGTTTTTTGTTTGTTTTGTTTTTGCTTTGAAGCCAATAGGCTGACGTGAAACACACGCACTACGGCGACAGAAGCAATGTAGCATTAAATATAGCAATTAAAAGTGAATGAGTTCAAATTAGGGTCAAACATTAAGCTATTCCGTGTTGGAGAAAACCAGCTCCACGGAATGAAAGCAATTGTCTGATATGCCGGTGAAAACCGACGTTGAACAAACGTCCATCGCGTTGCCGCGTAACTTGTATCTATTTGCTTCCCCACTGAGCAAATTAGGCCCAAGGCCGTTTTTTAATGTGGAGAGATTGGGTAAATGAGGACCAGGTCTCCGGGGAGTAGGGGAGCTGCATAGTGACAATTGGTATGAAGGGTTTCTCCTACATTGACCAATAACTGATTGCCACAAGGGCAATGGTCTTATATGTGGAGTTGCCCCCACATATGGTCTCTGATTGCAGTTTCTGCCGGAACTGATACTACACAAAGGTGATTTGATCTTGGCCAAAAGGCCAATTACGACACGGAAACTGCTGATACGATTCAATTTCACTTTTTTATACTGAAAAGTGAAATAAAGATTGAAAAAAATCTCGAAAATAGCGCGTAAAAGTCGGGCAAATCAAAGATGCACGCGACCGTTCTGAAGTCGTATATATTATGATTTAGACAGCATATAAAAAGTTTAAAGAAGGAGTGACCCGACCGACCGCATCAACGAAAAAAGCCTTTTACGAACATACACAAAAAATGCACACACATACACACTAACACACGCACATTTTCGCTTTTGTATATATAGATAACATTTGAACATCTCGCAGTGTTATCTTTTGTTTCCTAGCCTTCCCAGAAACCTGCTGCCGAGTCGCAATATTTAACAAAGCAATGGCTGTGCATGGGCGCCTGGAGCGTGCTTTATCATACAAGTGGTGTTCAAAAATTAATTTTTAACTAAAGAAATGTTGAAGAGACACGAAGACGGGAGTGGCATCATTAAAACAATTGTCCAGTAATGCTGTATGAATTCATGTTTCACGAGAAGCTATTTTTTTTTTGCAAGATTGTGTTATTGGTTTTGAATATATCAAATGATACCGCCATTATTATCTACTTTTTAAATAGCGGTGGCCACAGAAGAGAGACTAGATTTTACGTGAAAGAAGAAGCATAGAAAGGAAGACCAAGATAACGTATATGTTGGATGAAGAGCTGTGTCATTACATTATATATATATATATATATATATACATATATACATATATATATATATATATATATATATATATATATATATATATATATATATATATATATATATTCAGGGTTCAACACTGTCTACCAATCTCCAACCCCTGTCCATCAATGTTGTATCTTTGTACTTGTTTTACAAATATTTCATGGAATGTGCTCCGACGAACTTAATGCACTTGTATCTTTTAAATCGTTCAGTTATAGCTAATATACGCCTCAATAAATTAATGTATTCAGCAAAAAAAAAGCTCTCAGTTTCCTTAACCTTTTACCGCCAGACTTTTTTAATGCAATAAATAACTTTTTTAATCATTGAATCACAAGATTCAGCGAAGAAAACGATTTCGGCCATGTTTGTTTTGTCACAAATGATAAGTGACGTAAACATGGGAAACAAAATTGACAACTCTCCGAAGTGCATTCAATAAAATTGCTAATTTCTTCGAAAACTACTTTCTTTAATAATCAATGTTCTGCCTTATATTGTTTCGTAATTTGTTTTTTGGGGGATATTTTCATTACTGCGACATAACAATTTAGTAGACACCATTCGTTTCACTTGAAATTCCGTAGTTCAATTTTGGAATATTGCTGTGATAACGGAGAAGATCCACTCTTTTTCACAAAAAGTGTAAATTCATGAATCCCATAAGAAAAAAGACGAAAACTAGACAACTTATCCCCGAGTGGCCTCTGGGTCTTGATTAGTGGTGACTTTCATATCAAACAAAAAAAACAAAAAACAAAAAAAAAAAAACACACGAATACAAGCAAATTTCTCATTCACTTATTGAACCATGTATAGTCCTGTACTTGTCATTTCTGTTGGTAATGTCAAGACAAAATTACGTACCTGCGTTTAAAAAAAACACGAAGACCAAGTTTAAAAGACAAACTTTGCTCGGGCCCTATGTACTGTTCATAACTTTATGTGCATATATATATATATATATATATATATATATATATATATATATATATATATATATATATATATAAAAGATAAAATAAGATATATATGTCTCGGAAGTAGAGTGAAAAGCATATCTTATTTTTCTTTTTTTAATATTATTGGAATCTTTTCCTTTTTTCCTTGTACACATTTTTGTGAATTATTCCATGGATTTCTGCCTTTGGATTATTATGGACCATCTTCTTCCAATTACGAGATTTCCTTGGATTTTACTTGTGCAAATGGAAACTCAATTAACTTTCTTGAAGTTATATTTTTGGATTTTACCGTCACTGGATTATTTACCTTTCACCAGACTATCCATTCACGTGTAATCACCTTTTTCTTCACCATATTCCCTCTGCTTCACTTTTTGTTATCAAGTAAGATCTTTGACTTATTTGTTGTTTCATCAAATACTTTTATATGCAAAATCCGATCCCGCATTTTGCTAATTCCTACCCTCTGATGAGAAGGAAAGTATTTCTTCGAAACTCTGCGGATTAAGGACTATCCGCTTATTTAGTGTTTCCTTTTAAAATTAAATATGTTTTTAACTCATTTCAAAGTGTTTTTAACATGTTTTATTAACTATTTGCTCTTATATATATATATATATATATATGTAGATATATATATATATATATATATGTAGATATATAGATATAGATATGCGAACATACATAAATAAAGTTATATATTGGTAGCTCGAATTTTTAACCCAAACCGATTAAAAAGTTTGCCCTATCTCTGAATACCCTTTATGTAAAATTTAACTTAATAACTTGATTTGAGCCCAAAACAATAAATGTTAAGGGGTCATAATAAGGGTCAAAGTTTTAAAAAATTGACCTCTGCGGTATCTGCCAAATTACTCAGACAACTTCTGGTCTAAACATTTGAAAATTTACATAAAGGGTATTCAGAGATAGGGCAAGCTGTTTAATCGGTTTGGGTCGAAAATTTGAGCTACCAATATGTAACTTTATGTATGTATGTTTGCATATCTGCCTAAAACTTTCGACAGAGGCGGCGAATTTTCACAAAATCAGTATCGTTTTGAAGCTCGACCCTTCAGACGACAAATATCGAAAAATTGGCTAAAAACGTTAACATCTTCACCATCAACTGGGCACTTTTCAACAGAGGGGGAGTCGCTTTTTTCGCCGATATTTTCTAAAGTCGTGCCCTCTTTTCAATTATCTAGCCTTAATTTAAGCCTACATCATTTCCGGTTTGGCGGTGGTCGTAACAGCAAAGACGTCATGATTTTTCCCGCCTTTTCCTCCTTCACGGTACGGGTTCGAGCCTGCCTTTTTTCCCCCTCAATACGCACCTCTAAACACCCGGGCAATGCCGGACTGAAATGCTAGTCTTTCAAAGAAAGCATTTGGATTTGGTGCTCAGCACGTGTTACATGATAAGGGCTGTCCCCTTTTCATGTAAGTATAAAAATAGAGAGATTACTTAAAATGAAAATAAAATGAGAGAAAGCAGAAATCGAACCTTGGATAGAAGTTTTAAAGAACAATAGGTTTAAATGGAATGTCCAGTAAATTGTTAATTCTGATGAAATAAATAATAAATAAACTATTCAATTGTTAGAAAGAATGTGGATAATAAAATATGGGTTAAATAAATTAGATATGTAGGTTAAATTCCTTTGTAAAAACATCAAAGAAAAAATAGGTTATTGGGAAATCATAATCTCGGAAACGTGCAAAGTCGCGCATGTTGGTGACACGTGAATTTTGCTCACGTGGCCAGACATGCATGGATGTCTCAATATAGGAAGTGAGAGTTAGTTAGTTAGAGAGACAGTCAGTGAGAAACTTAGAGAGGGTCTGGGAATTCGAACGTCTAGGAAGCGAGACGATCACTTTGAAACTAAAATGTGAAGCTTTGAATTCTTGATGAGAAAACCACGGCCGGTCGTGAAGAAATAAACCCATCATGTGTTTTGATAAAGCTCGTCTTTGTGTTTGTGATTCTTACAAAAAGGTAAAGTGAATTGTTATTATATGTCCGTGTTATAAAATGTCGTGACATACACATCTCATATCCACAATGTGAATCTACATCTCATATCCACACTAAGACTGTCTGAACACTATCTCCTCACTCTAAGAGTTTCTTCTTCTACACATCTAAGTAAAGAACATTTTTAATATATATAAATCTTCATAAAACGAACAATCTCTCTCTCAACAGCATCACTTGTAATAAGACTCTCTCTCAACGACAAACACTCTAATAAGACTCTTCTAAGACTGCGCGTGTAATAAGACTCTTTCTAAGCATCACTTATAATAGAAGCCTCTCAATGAAACAGTTTATATAACACACGTACGTTCAGCTTCTTTGGATTACCTTCACGAGGCGTTTTCTGAGTGGAGCCTCTTTTCAAAACTTTGGATGATCTAAGCCACTGTGTTGCAGTTCAGTTTGGGGGGGGAATCTTCTTGTAGCCTTTAACCATCTTCTTGTAGCGCAAAAATCTGTTTTTTAAGCTCCTCAGAGAGTTCTTCGTCACGTCGTAACTTTCAGTGACCAGTATAAGAAAGCGTGAGAGCTACTCTACAAATTTGAACACACCTACTCCCTATGCACACTAATGAGTTACGTGATATTTTGGAGGGAATATGACAAGCAGTACTCAGTTTGGACATTTAGGAGTGTAGTTTCTTAGGGGTGTACTAAAAGACGGTCTGCAACAACAACAACAACAACAACAAAAAAGAAAATCGGTTTTCATCAAACGGAAATGGAATCCTGTCGTCTTTCTTAGGGCGAGTATACATTAGATACAATATAACATATAATAATCGATAAATAAATTGGTTCTATGATAATAAATACGAAATCTGCATTAATTAAAATATCATATTTAAGCGTACTTTATAACCGATTATTTTGAAACACTGTATATATATATATATATATATATATATATATATATATATATATATATATATATATATATATGATTGTGTTGAGCTGGATTAAATCCGACGATATGAAATAAAATGGAGGTGGAAGGACCTGAATACTCAACGTTTCGCCCGATTTATGCGGGCTTCTTCAAGAGGGATGGTCATTGACGAGAGAGTCGGAGGATTGGGACTATATATAATGATGGGGGAGAGCAGCGTGTTTTCCTTATGTAAATTAGATGTCATATGTACATGTATATACATTTTATGAGAGAGAAAAAAAAATTCAATTATTTCTAATTAAAAAAAAAAAAAAATTCTTTCGTAATCTCGTGTCATTTTATTTACTTAATCTATCACCGCTATATTTCCAAACACAATTTTTTTTTTAATCTCTACGATATTTTATCTTTTAGACGTAATCCACTACACTAGTTTACTCTAATTTAGTTTTTTTTCTCTCATAAAATGTATATATATATGTATATATGATATCTAATTTACATAAGGAAAACACGCTGCTCTCCCCCATCCCTCTTGAAGAGCCCGCATAAATCGGGCGAAACGTTGAGTATCCAGGTCCTTCCACCTCCATTTTATTTCATATATATATATATATATATATATATATATATATATATATATATATATATATATATATATATATATATATATATTCCCGTGTTTTCCAGTAGCTAACAATCTTACATACTTGTGTCCCCTCGAGGGCAAAGTTAGACACAAGGTCAGTTTTCAATATGGAGAAAATCCAACCGTTGTTTTCCGATATTTTATCTGTACTATAGCGCATCACAAAAGTGAGTACACCCCCGCCCCCACATTTCCGTATTCATGGGACAACATATACAAAATGACACTTTGGCACAATAAAAAAGAGTCTGTGTGCAGCTTATATAGGGAAAGTGGATAATGTAAACCTACACGTCAGCTGTCAATATTTTGTGTGGCCACCATCATTATCCAGAACTGCCTTTCTCCTGGGCATGGAGATTATCAGAGCTGCACATAGTCAGCTTTTTATTGTATCAAAGTGTCATTTTGTCACATAAAGAGATATACTTTAATTAACAGGCCACCCGGCATTGCCCGGTCGTAAAATACGCTTAAATATGATATTTTGATAAATGCAGATTTCGTATTTATTATATTACTAGCGGGGGTACCCGGCGTTGCCCGAGTGTTTGTTTCCGGGACGGGGGGGGGGGAGTTTTAAAAAATGTTATGGTAGGTAAGTAGGAAGGATCAAACCCGGAGTCATGAGTAAAAGTAGGAAAATAAACTGTGAAAAAAAATAAAAAAAACATCTGCAACGTTTACAGTTCGGCCACCAAGAAAAGTCCATTCCAGTTGTTTAGGAAAAAAAAAAAAAAAACGACTACGGTAGGTCGGCGCGAACGTGAAAATATAATGTGAATCGTCCAGCACGCTAACCACTACGCCACAGAGCACTGCAGCTTAGTTTAGTGATTTTAAATAACTTCACATGAAAGAACTACGAAGCCAAACCGGTGTTCTCTTCTCAACTGTTCTTTGTGAACGATCCCCAAACGGTGTTAAGTGGTGGCAGGGGGAGGAGGAATTTATTAGAGAGAAAATATTTTACCACTTCCATTGATCTTAACCGATTTTGGCCGTGACTTCTCAGCAGAAAAAGTATAGAAATCTAAGATTATCGAGGAATTTGAGAAATAATAAGCCTATAACACACCTCAGATATTGTTCTGCCGTTTGTGCATATTATATTTGCATGAAATATCTTGATTTTTAATCCTATTAAGATCAAAATCCGAAGGGGGAAAATGAGTTCATTTTATTTATATAGAGAGAGAAGAGAAGAGAAGAGATATTGAACTCAATATATAGTAATTATATAAAAAGTTTAAAAAAAAGAAAAAAAAATGACTCGTGCGTCACCACCGAGAATCGAAACCAAAACGTTTAGCTTACGATTTACTTTTTCCTTTGGCATTAATGCCTGAGCTATAAAGAAATGTTTGCTGCAAGGCTAAACATCAAAATATGAACCAATAGCTATTACGTAATGCCATTGTTCGACCTTCACCTTGCAAATTCCATTTTTTTAATTTTCACATTTTTTGCACCGATTTTCCCCGGCTAAAACCCAAATATATAATGTTTCACATGGGTTCAAATGCCCTATATATTAAGTTTCATGTCCGTAGACCTAAAACTGATAGATGAGTTTGCTAGGCAATTTTTTTTAATCATATATATATATATATATATATATATATATATATATATATATATATATATATTTCTGTAGAAATATATTTTCTTATATATCAATTCGTTATATAAGAAGCTCAATGTAATTACAGAGCAATATATAGAATAACTGACAAAAGTTTATATTCCAAAATTCATGATTTTGACCATCTTATAATTTATTCCTTTCATTCAATTGACTTATAAAAAAATTCAAAATGGCGTAATGGAAAACTATAACGGTATTTGCAGCTTCTCTTCCAATTTTCGGATTTTAATCATGTCAAATCATCCTTCATTTCCTTTTGACGGATTGATTGTTGCTATTTCTTCTGATGAGTTAAGGGCACAATAGATTCACTAATTGAAATAATAATTAAGTGATTGATTTTGCGCTACGAAACAGATACTGTCAAGAATTGTATAAGTCAACTAAATTAAAGGAATAAATTATAAGATGGTCAACATCATGAATTTTGGAATATAACTTTTTCTCATTTATTTTCCTTATCTCTCTCTCTCTCTCTCTATATATATATATATATATATATATATATATATATAAAGATGTTTGTGTTTACTATAGTTTGTTTACGCAAATATTATGCAAGTATAAATCATGTAGAATATTTGCATGAATATAATTACACGTAAAAGTTAACTAAAGATGATTATCCCATAAGAAAACCGACAAAAACTAAGAAGAAAGTAATTAAAATGAATGTTCAAAAGAATATACAAATTCGCTAGATTTAGCTTCTTTCTTAGAACTGCACGCCTATGGAACTCTGTTCCATTTGTCTGTTCCCCACCTGACTACAACTTGGATGCCTTCAAGTCCAACATAAACAAATTCCTGATAAACCGCCCCTTTAAGTAATCCAATTTATCAAATCTTCATTACTAACGATTACTATGATATTATCCCATTGATTACTGTACACGCAATAACACTTATCCCCAAGTGGCTTCCAGGCCTTGATAAGTGGTGACCACCATGTAAAAAAATTTTTTTTTTAAGAATATGCAAATTAGCTAGACTTTTTTGCAGATGAATGCAATTCCACGACCCATATATAACTGAGTTGTATTTTCTTTTTAAATAAACAGAAAAAAGGTTCGCCTTTTTTCTTCTTGTTCTTCGGGCCAAGATGTTTTTTCTGTTATCAAAGTGTAGTATCTGTTCCAACAGATACTACAATCAAAGACCATATGTGGGGGCAACCCCACATATCAGACTATTGCTCTTGAGCTATCAGTTTTGGTCAATGTAGGGGAAAACCATACCAAATGTCACCATCCAGTCCCCTCTCGGGGGAGCTGGTCCCCCTCCCCTCACTCTCCACATTAAAAAATGACCTTGTGCCTAATTTGCTCGGCGGGGAAGTAAATAAACAACTAAATAAATAGAAAATGTTTTTTAATATGAATATCAACATACAATATGCAAATTAGCTACATTTTTTTTGCAGATGGAAATAGACTATTTTTCATTGTGCTATCAATGTGTTACTTTTGTAAATGTTGTCCCATAAAGAATATAAAAGTTACATGTATGCAAACAAGTGACACTATTCATAGTGTGACTATGCATATATGAGTATTTGGCAGCGTGTGTGCTTTGGTTTACATTGTTCTTGTTAGTATATGTATGGATGGAGAAAGCTTGTGTGTGAGTCACTGACTTTTTTCCGCTTCACCTAGCTCAAAGGTGGGGAAGTGTTGAGGTGTTCCAACCGGTGATGTGTAGAGAAAACTAGCCGCTAATTATGACTCTAGGATTGTTTTTGAAAGAGAAATATAATTTCAATTTTTAGAAGTGATCTTCAGCCGTGGCATGTGTGTTTTGATCAAGTAATCTTATAGGATGGGGTATACATGTCAGTTTTATAGCTTAAAACGTCAGAATTTACTTTTTGTTGCTGTTGTTTTGAGGAGTGTACTTTTTAATGTAAATATAATTTCTTTTTAATTTAACAAACGTTTAAATATCTGCAGAAATGTGAGAGGTGTACTCACTTTTGTTTGCAGGTATTTAGCTTTTAATGGTCATATTTTGAATTATTTTTGTAAGAGAAAATATATTAACTACGTCATACAAACTGCATATAGACTACATTTCATTGTGCTGTCAATGTGTCATTTTGTAAGCGTTGTTTCAAAAAGAGATATACTTGAATATCTGCAGAAGTGTGACGGGTGTACTCACTTTTGTTGGCAGACATCTTACCCGATGGTGTCTGGACGAAAAAATGATTGAGAAAAGAAAGGGAATTGTGGGATTGCACTTTGGTTTCTTATGTATCCCTCTGCCTACGTCCAAATCACTTCCTGGTCATGCAGGGGGAGGGTATTAACAACCACCACAACCGCGGCACTAAGATATAGCGAAAACACTGAATTTTCAAGAGTCTTTGACGATTTTGAATGCCTGTACAAAAAAAAAAAGTCTGGAAACACCTCGTATCGATATGGGTCCGGAACTAGGAGCAGGCCTTTTCCACAAGCATTGACAGGAGTCTGGCAAATACTCGGCAGATGACGGCGATCAGACTGGCTTTGGTGTTGTGGGAGGTCATGTTGGTGATGTTCTCCACAAATAAAGTAGTTGGTTGGTTGTTTTTGTTTTACGGCATATCAACCCTTTTTCAGGATATTTAATGCCGAATCCAGTGATTTTGAAGAATAATTTTTAAATAGAGTATATTTGTTTTTTGTTTTTTTTTAGTCGGTTTCTATTTAACCCATAGTTGTGACCCTAACAGGTACAACCAATCCTGGGTCAGAGTGGACCTGGGAGCAATGGCAATTAAAGGGTGGCTTCACACTCCCCAAAGCCCGCAAGCTGGGGCCTCACCATCGGATATAGTTTTAGGTCATATCCAGGACCCCAAATAAATTGGTTTTGTGAGAGGTCATGTTGGTGATGTTCTCCACATATGACCAAATAAAGTAGTTCAGTGGAACCAGGTCAGAGGAGTAAAAGAAGAGTACAACGTTATAGTACTCCTGAAGTCAAGCCTGGTTCTCTTTTGAATTGTAGGCCGGCACCAAGTCCTGCTGCCACACCCAGGGTCTGCCAGAAGAATTAGAAGATGTGAGGTGGCATGATGCGACCCCCATTTGAAACCACACCAAAGACCATAACCGTGGATAGAAATTATTTTCAATACTCTGGGCACGTCCCTGTTATCCGAATTTGCATGTAAGGGTGCTGGCAATGGTCCTGTTGCCATACCTTGAATCCTATTTACAATGCCTCCCCACGGGACAGAGTTAGACACCAGGGTCATTTTTTAACGTGGAAAAAAGGAACAAAAATAAAAATCGTCTCAGTCGTGAAGGGTTTCTCTTCCACTGACAGAGAACAAGAAATTGAAGTGCAGCATCTAAAGAACAGATACTACACTTTGATCTTGACCCGAAGGTCAAGTACCTTGAATCTCGCTCGTTGAACATTGTGCTACTTTCAGATATGACAGAAGGCTCCTATACCTCTAGGGATTCATTGACAATTGGCCAACTAGTAGATAGTTTGCAAAAAAGAAAGAAAGAAAGAAAACCGGTTTTTATTAAACGGAAATGGAATCATGTCGTCTTTTCTAAGGCGACAATTTTATGGTTCCACCTCGTAGTATTCAAAGGGCGTCAGACAGACGGGTAGGAAATATCTATCAGTCATAAACTGAGACGCTGTTCACACGTGAAGTTTTGATAAAGTAAATACTAGACGGTTCCGGAAATGTATTCGATAGATACTTTTCTTTATTTAATGTCCAGACTTTTTTTTTTATCGTGTCATGTTTGGTTCAGTCTACGAGGTGTGTGTTTTGTTATCTATCGTTCAGTTTGGTGGTCTGACCCCTCCCTCACCGCCTTCCACTTCCTCTACCTCATATTTTTTGTATATTTTTGTTTGTTTGTTTGTTTTCATGGGTTTCAAAAATGCTAATCTCTCCGCATCGCTTGATATTAATTACCTTTGACAGTTTGCCACTGAGCGCAGCGATTTATATTCGCCGTTCATGTTGCCAACTCCGAAGCGCTGACAGCAAGAAGTTTTACGTCAATACCTTCAACGTGTGCGTCTACATGCCCGTTAGACATTCACAAATCAGAAGCTATTTCGGCGATAGACGGCGTCAGAATCCGCGGGAAAATCGAATAGAGTAACTATTAAACGCACAATGAGTCCAGCTAGGCTTAAGGGCGGTGTTGCTTTTCATACCAAATCGAAGATACGTCCTCGCCAATCTGTCGGGCTGATGTAAAGTTTTGTTTTTACATAGGAGTCACCACATATCAAGACCTGGGAGTTACTCGAGGATAAGGGTTATTGCATGTACAGTAATCAATAGGATAATATCATAGTAATCGTTAGTAATGGAGATTTGATAAATTGGATTACATAAGGGGGCGGTTTATCAAGAATTTGTTTATGTTGGACTTGAAGACATCCAAGTTGTAGTCAGGTAGGAAACAGGCAAACGGAAGAGAGTTTCACAGGCGGTCAGTTTTAATAAAGAAGCTTTGTTCATGGAATTTTACGTTTTGATTTAGGCACAGAAAATGAGTGGGAAAATTATTGAGAGTGGTTTCAGCTAGATGGGTGTTTTTCGTGAAAGATTGGCAAGGGGGGCCTCAGACGAGAACTTGCCATGGAAATAACGATAAAACAAAGGCAGGCTCGCAACGTCTCTTCTGTGGGAGAGAGGTTGCAGGGAAGAGAAAAGGGCACCCCCCACTAGGATACGAAGTCTATTTTGTAGTCTGTCAAGGCAGGATAGTCTGCTTTTAGCAATTAAAAGTCAAATATGAACAGGTAAAATTATAGAAGAATAAAAGGCCAATCAAATGAGGTAAAGTTTGTTTAAACAGTTACATTAAATTTAGCTTAAATTTGCAGTTTTTGAAAAAATTACAAGTGCGTACTTTTTTTTGCCTCCTGTATATATATATATATATATATATATATATATATATATATATATATATATATATGCATGTATAAGTATAAAGGTATGACTGTTATTGGCCTAAAGGGCTGCTAATTAAAATTAAATCGTACGTGTAACTAGATGCATACAAAATATAATTAGATCCTTCTTAGACAATAGAAGCATACAGATTTACATTAACGGACGTACATCCAGGCAGCATAGCATTATTGTGGGAGTGCCTCAGGGATCGATACTTGGACCATTATTATTCCTGATATTCATAAACGACCTCCCTAATAATATTGTGTCCGAGATGGGTATATTTGCTGATGATACAACGTCCTATAATATGCACGAGGGAAGAAAAGATGTGCATAAATCTAAGACAATGGCAGACTCGTTAGAAAATGACCCCCAGACTATAGTGGAATGGGACCGCAAATGGAAGCTGCTCTCCTTTAACAATTACAAGACGTCTCTCCAACCCCCTATATCCATGATAAATAACATCCTCCTTGAGAATTCTACCTTCAAACTCCTCGGCCTAACATTTACAGGCAATATAAACTGGAACAAATACATAGAGGATATTGCGAAGGCTGCTGCAAAGAAGGTGGTTTCCCTCTATCGAGCTAGAAGACTATTCACGCCTGAGAGTGTCCTGTAACTTTACAAGGCCACGATTCGCCCATGCATGGAATATTGTTGCCGCATCTGGACTGGTGCATCTGCCACCAGTCTCTCACTCTTAGATAGAGTCCAAAAAGAGTCTTAAATCTAACAGGTTCCACTCTGTCAACTAAACTCCACCCTCTGTCCCATCGCCGTAATGTTGCACCTCTGTGCATGTTTTACAAGGATTTTAATAGGATGTGGTCTGATAAACTCGTTGCCCTTGTGCCCCCTCGACATAAGTATCCCCGACAAATCCACTTGGCAACAAAATTACACCCCTTCACTGTTGAGGCCCCTAAATACCAGAAAACTTCTACTTGAATAGTTTCTTCCCTCGAACAACTAAATTTTGGAATTCCCTTCCTGTTACTAGCTTCCCTGGCTATACTCATATGCAGAAGTTTGAAGTTTAAATGTAGTGTAAACCAACATCGTGTTAATCTTTCCTAGGTATGGTCCCAAATAGTTGCCCCTTACGTCCAAGTGGCGATATGACTTATTTGGTGTGAGCCTGAGTAACCAAAAACGTATTCTCTCTCTCTCTATATATATATATATATATATATATAAATATATATTTCTGTAGAAATAAGAAGCCCGTCATGTCAGACATTGTCATACATTGTCATAGCTTCTTCTGTCTTATCCAGTGCGTGGTGTATGCGTTCGGACATAACAGTTAAAATATCCGCAATTCAAGTTTCACGATATCTTATTTTTTTTTTACATTGTTAGGTAGAAGCACAGAAATAGTTACAAAGCATCCTCCCCATCCCCATGTTAAGAATGGCTTTCGAAATAATGTTATTATTTCAGCGCGTACCAAAAATACATAAGCTCTGAAATTAATTAGTGTTTGATTATTAATTACTTAATAATTATTATTATGAAACGAAATAATTACATTCAATCTACATCTGTTGTAATTTGTGTGACGGAGAAGGAAATCGAGTCAAGCATTTCCTCGTGTATTATTATTTATCCGAGAACAGTATGATTTATAATCATGTTTATTTGTTTCTGTATTTAATAAAGATCATTTAATCAAAAAATTTGTATTTAATAAAAATCATTTAATAAAAAATATTCGGGTTTGGATTTAAGTAAGATTGGTTGAAAACTACGGAACTTTATCTTTTTTTTTTTTTTTTAATTTTAAGTGGCGAACTTTTTTCTACCTTCGGTAGGTAGATTGTATAATATAGCTCCGAATGGTCTTGTTTCTCTAGGGCATTCGATCTTTAATATTAGAAAGATTCTTTCGTTTGATCTCTTTTTCTCTGTCTCCTTTATTTCTCTCTCTCTCTCTCTCTCTCTATATATATATATATATATACATTTCTGCAGAAATATATTTTCTTATAATCTATATAAATCCTTACTTAAGAAGCTTAATGTAAATAAAGAGCAATATAGAGAATCAATAACAAAAAGTTATATTCCAAAATCCGTGATGTTGACCATCTTATAATTTATTCCTTTAATTCAGTTGACTTACACAATTCTTGACAGTATCTGATTCGTAGCGCAAAATCAATCACTTAATTATTATATCAATCAGTGAATCTATTATGCCCTTAACTCATCAGAAGAAATAGCAACAATCAATCCGTCAAAAGGAAATGAAATGTGATTTGACATGATTAAAATCCGAAAATTGGAAGAGAAGCTGCAAATACCTTTTGTTTTTCCATTACGCCATATTGAATTTTTATCAAACAAAGTCATTAAACCCAACTATTCGTACTAACAATTTTAATTAATTTATGAATCTTCTACTAAAATGTTCTATTTAATAATTAGTAAATTTATTAATTCTAATTTGTGTATACATACTCATGAAAATAATATCAATAAATTATAAATTATTATACATGCTTGTATATACGAAACTAAATTAAGCTTTAAAAAAACGATTGATCATTTCGGTCATCATAACTAACCAATTGATTTGAATTGAAAACTATACTGTTATATCCCGTTTTGACGGTATATAATAACATGACAAAATACGCCGAGTGGAATGCGTAACAAAAAGGTTTATTCGTACTTCGAATAAATACACAATACAAAATGGCTGCTCGCCTTGAAGTTGATATACGCGTAAATGAAGGTAAAGGAAAAAGGTAACTTAACGTGTGTGAGCGGAACGCTCGTCCTGGGAGCTTGGTTAATCCTGACTACACTTGGAGAGTGTAAGACGCGAGACGGTAGGGCTAGTGCGTACCACTGAACTGACTCCAAGACAATGCAAGACGCTCTTTTATACACCGTTTCGTATCCGGTGCTATCCGTAATTATGTCCCTTATAACATACATAATTGAATGCAGTTGGCTGTTATAATAAAACGTATTAATCATTACAATTATAATTTTTTTAAATTCACACAATTTAACAACTTTACATACGTTTTATTAAGTTTTAAAATAAACTTAAAACTCCTTTATATTGCAATTGTAAATAATTAAATTTACTTAATCAAAATGATGCAGAGTTACCTCCCTTGGAACAAATCTAACGAAATATTAACTTTACTTATATTTATTTATTCATTCATCTTATTTGCCATTCATATTATAAACATTCACAACGCATCCATATTTTTTTTTTTTTTTTTACACAGTGATCACCACTTATCAAGGCCCGGAAGCCACTCAGGGATAAGGGTTATTGCAAGTACATCACGTTAGTGAGGAGATTTTATGAAGTGTTTAATTAGGGGGGCGGTTCATTAGGAATTTGTTAACATTAGACTTGAAGACATCCAAGTTGTAGTCCGGAGGGAAGCAGGCAGACGGAACAGAGTTCCACAGGCGTGCAGTTCTAAGAAAGAAGCTTTGTTCATGGAATCTGCGTTTTGATTTAGGCACAGATATAGAGTGGGGGAAATTTTTCACAGTGGATCCAGCTAGACGAGTGTTTTTCGTGAAAGATTGGCGAGGGGGGACCAGAGATTGGAGTTCAGACGAGCACCTGCCATGGAAATAACGATAAAACAAGGACAGGCTCGCAACGTCTCTTCTGTGGGAGAGAGGTTGCAGGGTAGAGAAAAGGGCATCCCCCACTAAGCCACGAAGTCTATTTTGTACTCTGTCAAGGCAGGATAGGCTGTTTTTAGCAGCTCCTGTCCAGATATGGCAACAGTATTCCATCCTTGGACGTACTTGGCTTTTATATAGATAGAGTATTGGAACAAATCTAACGAAATATTAACTTTACTTATATTTATTTATTTATTCATCTTATTTGACATTCATATTATAAACATTCACATCCCTATTCAACTAATAAGTAATTTTAATATAGTTTTAATGTCTTTCACTTAAAAAAAATTTAAATCGATTTATATTATAAGGATAACCTCCTTAGGAGGACCTCCAATCTGTAGTGGAATGGGGACAAAAATGGTTGGTCACATTCAATGCTGCTAAGACTAAGCTCGTTACCTTCAATAACTACAAGAAACCTTCTCTACCACAAATAGCAATGGCCAAGAACACATTGCCTGAAAGTACTTCTTTTAAACTCCTCGGCCTAACGTTTACAGGGAATATGAACTGGAATAGATACATTGAGAGCATTGCCAAGGCTGCTGCAAGGAAGGTTGGCTCCCTCTACCGTGCTAGAAAACTACTTACGTCTGACAGTATCCTATACCTCTATAAGGCCACCATTCGCCCATGTATTGAGTACTGTTGTCACGTCTGGACTGGTGCATCTGCTGCTTGTCTCTCGCTCCTGGACAGGGTTCAAAAGACAGTCGCCAACCTGATAGGTCCTGAACTGTCATCTAGGCTTCAACCTCTGTCCCATCGACGAGATGTCGCATCCCTCTGCCTGTTCTACAAATACTTTAATGGTGAATGCTCTGACGAACTGCAAACACTTGTACCTCCCCGACGTAACTACCCCCGACAAACCCAACAAGCTACTAAGTCTCATCCCTTTACAGTAGAGATCCCTAGGTGCAAGAAAGCCTTTTACTCCAATAGTTTCTTCCCCAGAACTGCGGGTCTTTGGAACTCCCTTCCGGGATTCTGCTTTCCCAACTGCACTGATATACAGAAGTTCAAGTGTAATGTTAACAAACATCTTTCTACTCATCTCCCTTCATAATGACCCTACTAATTAAGTTCCTAATAGTAGCCCCCTGCTTCAAAGTGGCATTGTGCCTTGTTTGGGGTGAAAATTGAATAAAAAAATTATAAATTAATTCACTAATTTTTACAATATAAAATATTAGTATTAAAAATTATTTCATTCGATAGTCATAAGTTGTTAAGTTATACCTCATATCTGCTAATGTTGAATTGTAATTTAATTAGTTACTTACATTCACTTTAATTTTTAGGCCCTGTCGGTGGGGCATTAGAATACGCCCACTGCCCCCCCCCCCCTGCAGAAGGTAAAAGTCCCTCAATGGGGGTCCTGGATATGACCTTAAACTATATCTAGTGGTGAGGCCCCAGCTTGTGGGCTTTGGAGAGTGTGGAGCCACCCTTTAATTACCATTGCTCCTAGGTCCACTCTGACCCGGAGTGGTAGTACCTGTTAGGGTGCCAACTATGGGTTAAATAGAAACCGACGTGAAAACAACAAATATATTCTATTAAAAAAATTTTTTTCTTCAAAATCTTTGGATTCGGCATTAAATAACCCGAAAAGGGTTGATATGCCGTAAAACAAAAACAACCAACCAACCAACCAACTTTAATTTTTATTTATTGATTTATTTATATTATTATCAATATCAGCACCAATAATATTTTTAATTTTTACATTTCACAAACTTTACTAAATTCTACATACGACAATCTAGTATTAGTATTATCTAATCTTTGAGACGTTCGCCCGACGTAGCGCACACCGCAGCTACATTTAAATAAATAAATAATAGAATTGTTATAGTGGTGGTGTGGGGGGAGAACGTCTTTACAAATTGAAGACAAAATGGATTTACAAGAAAAAACAACACGGGTATTTGATGCAAAGTAACATCGTTGTAGAAGAAATTTGCTTGGCAAATCTTTCACTAACATTACCTAGCCAAGGTAGACGTAGGTAGATAGGGCATTTGTCGACAGATGCCTGTTAGAAATTTTATTTTTAATTGTAGATTCCACGATTTGCAATGGAAAACCATTATTGTAAAGAGTCTTGGTAATAAATTTGACTTCATCATTTAATTTGTTATCTGAACATATCATACAAGCTCTATGGATAAGAGTGTTGATAAGATTATATTTTTGTTTGGTGGGGCAAAAAGAGTCCCAACGTGTGTAAAGACCAGTGAATGTAGGTTTACGGTAAATGCAAGTCAAGAAAATGGAAGGTGTTTTACACATCTAGAAAAGGAAGGGAAGAATTACTTTCGTTTTCTATAGTAAATTTTAGAACTGGGTGAATATTATTAAGGGATGCAAAAAAATATTACCTAGCCAATCTACCTACGCCTACCTTGGATAATAGGGTAAAACAACATGTTCCATCCAAAATTCGAAATGGAAACTACCTACCTTCGGACGTTTTGAACAATACCCATGGCTACTCTATAGGAGAGCACCTTATAAATAATCGTATTTGCGCTTCGAATTTTAGTGCGGACTTTTTTTCCATCCTTAGTAAGTCGCATTCTCGTTACCATCTCAAAATTCTAGAAACTATATATATTAAGACTCTGATACCTTCTCTTTGCAAACAAAAGGAGAATCTCTTAGGGCTTAATATAGTTTCTAGTTAATAATTAATTCCCTCCCCCTTACTTTATATTGCGCTTCCCCTACCTTTTCATCTCCGATTCATTGTCCCCCCTTTTCTGTTTAAAACGTAATTAAGCTTGACTTTAACTCTGTTGAGTGAGCTTCGAAACCGGTCAGCTGACGCATTCATTTTTATTTTTTAATTTCACAATCTAAAATAAAGAATGTCTTCGAACAAGTTTAAATTTGGTCTTTACATAGCCATAAAAAAATTTTGTACCCTGAAAAAAAAAAAAAAAAAAAAAAAAAAAAAAATATATATATATATATATATATAACACGGAAATTACATAATTGTCGATGCAATAATTTATTTCAACCTTATGGTATTTTCAAGCATCTAAACTAGACAATTACATTTTTGATACTCTTTTTGTATAAAAAATGTAATTGTCTAGTTTAGATGCGTGAAAATACCATAAGGTTGAAATAAATTATTGCATCGACAATTATGTAATTTCCGTGTTATATTTTTTATCTTATTGATCTGTTTACCACATTGAGCTCTCATACCCGGATTTCATCCTGGAATTATTCCATTATAACACTATATATATATATATATATATATATATATATATATATATATATATATATATATATAAAATGAAAATTACAATTAAATTTACCAAAATGATCCAAGATGGTAAAATAAAGTATATTATAAATATTAAAGAATTGATATTTATAAAATTATCTCAGCCAGATGTAAAAGCTCGATAAAACCAAATAGGAGATAGAGCTTATAATATGAGCAAACAATTAATAAAATATGTTATAAACACTTTGAAATGAGTTAAAAACATATTTAATCTGAAAAGGAAACACTAGATAAATGGATAGTCGTTAATCCGCGGAGTTTCGAAGAAATACTTTCCTTCTCATCAGAGGGTAGGAATTAGCAAAATGCGGGATCGGATTTTGCATGCAGAAGTATTAGATCTTTGACTTACTTGTTGTTTCATCAAATACTTCTGCACGCAAAATCCGATCCCGCATTTTGCTAATTCCTACCCTCTGGTGAGAAGGAAAGTATTTCTTCGAAACTCCGCGGATTAAAGACTATCCAATTGTCTAGTGTTTCCTTTTCAGATTAAATATGTTTTTAACTCATTTCAAAGTGTTTTTAAACATATTTTATTAATTTTTTGCTCATATATATATATATATATATATATATATATATATATATATATATATATATATATACATATATATATATATCGCGATTATTAGTTTATGTTAGGAGTTCATTTGTTTAAAACGTCTAAAACGCGACAATTGTCACATGTGAGCCAATAATAATAATAATAATAATAATAATAATAATAATAAGAAGAAGAAGAAGAAGAAGAAGAAGAAGAAGAAGACGGTATAATATTGTTGTGTTCTCCTTCTATTGCTTCTGGCTGATTTCATATCGTATCGTATGATTTCCTATCTGAATTTCTTCTTTTCTCTTCAAAGGCAAAGAAATACAAAACTTATTTCATGTCATTTTTAGTTTCGTCAATTTACCAGAGGCCTCAGAAATTCAGCACTTTATCAAAAAAAAAAAAAAAAACCCGGAAATGTCGATTTAAAAATTGACGTTTAATATACTAATCTCGATATCAATAAAATAATAAGACAATGGCCAAGAACACATTGCCTGAAAGTACTTCTTTTAAACTCCTCGGCCTAACGTTTACAATTGTCACATTTTTGGATAGAAATCAAATAAAACGTTTGAGCACATCTGTATATTCTCCTGATGTAAAAAATGTGAAGAGAAAATTGCGCTTCTCTTCCAATTTTCGGATTTTTAATCATATCAAACCGCATTTTATTTCCTTTTGATGGATTGATTGTTGCTATTTCTTCTGATGAGTTAAGGGCAAAATAGATTCACTGATTGATACAATAATTAAGTGATTGACATTTATGCTAGGAAACATGTACTGTCAAGAATTGTAAATGCCAACTGAATTAAAAGAATAAAATTTACTTAACTTGTGAATGCTCTGACGAACTGCAAACACTTGTACCTCCTCGACGTAAGTACCCCCGACAAACCCAACAAGCTACTAAGTCTCATCCCTTTACAATAGAGATCCCTAGGTGCAAGAAAGCCTTTTACTCCAATAGTTTCTTCCCCAGAACTGCGGGTCTTTGGAACTCCCTTCCGGGATTCTGCTTTCCCAACTGCAATGATATGCAGAAGTTCAAGTGTAATGTTAACAAACATCTTTCTACTCATCTCCCTTCATAATAACCCCGCTAATTAAGTCCCTAATAGTAGCCCCCTGCTTCAAAGTGGCACTGTGCCTTGTTTGGGGTGAAAATTGAATTTAAAAAAAAATTGTATATATATATAGTCATTTAGATACAGTCCTGTTTCGCTGTTCCCTACTCATCAATGCGGCTAGACAGGCAACTGCCTCAAGCCAGGATCGAAACCCGACCGCCCAAATATATTTTATAAAGCCACCCTCTTTGGGTTGAGCACTGTCGTAAATAATCTCACTCGCTACTTAATTTGGCTGAAAAATGCGAAGCTCGCGGTTTGCTTACAAACAAACGTTTGAGCACTTTACAAGTGGCGGACGGATGTTTATTTAAATAGACATTCGGACAGATTAGTTACGGGCACCGCTTCCGTTGTCAAGGGGTAGAACTGCCGACTGTCATCACGACGGTTCTAGGTTCGATCCTCGGCTTGGGATAGGTGCTAGTCTAGCGGCACTGATGAGTTGTGATACAACGAAACAGGACTGTATGTCGATGACTACAAATATATATATATATATATATATATATATATATATATATATATATATATATAAACATACATATATATATAGTCATTTACATACAGTCCTGTTTAGCGAAACAGGACTGTATGTGAATGACTAATATATATATATATATATATATATATATATATATATATATGTATATATATATATATATATATATATATATATAGTCATCCACATACAGTACTGTTTCGCTGTTTCACAGCTGCGGCTAGACAGGCAACTACCTCAAGCCAGGATAGAAACCCGACCGTTTGTACGGCAGTCAAGGCTCCTAACCATTACGCTATTGGCGGCTGCTTGAACGAGTAGTGAGTTTAACGATGTTTTGATATTATACATACATATATATAGTCATTTACATACAGTGCTGTTTCGCTGTTTCCTACTCATCAATGCGGCTAGACAGATAGATATATATAACTACTTCATTTAATCATATATAAATTTAAAGGTTATGAGAGTTTTTTGAAGCATGAGAAGCGATGTTACTTTTTGTATTTAATATTTTTATTGTTATTTTTTATATTTCAAGCGGCCCTCCGCTCTTGGTTACAAAAAAGTATCGAAATGAAAAAGAAAACCGTTCATTCCTAGCCATCATGTTCGAAAAAAGTTAACGTGAATCATTTTAGCCGTTTGTGGAAGAAGATTGTGTTTTTCAATGTTTTTTTTTTAATGTTGTAACGTAAAAGCGTTTAATTCAAACGGCAAAAATGAGACGCAATTGATTTCAATATGTATAATGGAATAGAAATGAATAATAATGTTATATTTTGTTTCATTGAGAGGATCTTATTATAAGCGCAGTCTTAGAAACGTCTTATTAGAGTGTTTGTTGTTGAGAGATATTGTTCATGTTATGAGAGATTATATATTACAATATTCATTCTTTAGATGTGTTGAAGAAGGAGAAACTCTTTGAGTGAGGAGATAGTGTTCAGACAGTCTTAGTGTAGATATGAGATGTAGATTCACATTGTGGATATGAGATGTGTATGTCACGACATTTTATAACACAGACTTATATTAACAATAGTGATCGTCTCGCTTCTAGACGTTCGAATTTCAAACTCCAGACTCTCTCTCTCTCTGAGTTTCTCACTGACTGTCTCTCTAACTAACTAACTCTCACTTCCTATATTGAGAAATCCATGCATGTCCGGCCAACGTGACCAAACTCACGTGCCATCACATGCGCGAGTCGCACGTTTCCCGAACATTCTGATTTTTCAATAACCTATTTTTTCTTTATTTTCACAAAGGAATTCAACCTACATATCTACTTTATTTAACCCATATTTTATTATCCACATTCTTTCTAACAATTGAATAGTTTATTTATTATTTATTTCATCAGAATTAACAATTTACTGGACATTCCATTTAAACCTATTGTTCTTTAAAACTTATGTCCAGGGTTCGATTTCTGCTTTCTCTCATTTTATTTTCATTTTAAGTAATCTCTCTATTTTTATACTTACATGAAAAGGGGACAGCCCTTACCATGTAACATCCCTCTCTTCCATATTTCACAAAAAAAATGTATGCATTTTTAAATTTAGTACATTTTTTTTAATTTTTACATCCACACAACCACACGGCTAGAAAGATCAGGCTAAAAAACAACAAAAAAAATCTCTTTCAGTCAGCCCTCCACGGCCGACCTCATAATTATTATATTTTTATAAGATCAGAACCTTTCTGATCTTCTTGGCATTTACTTTTTTTTTTGGTGTAGGGTCTTTACCTATGATTCACATCAGCTACTTTCCAGCCACTCATATGCTGCAGACTAGAGTTTTCTACCTCTCTCGAAATGGACGACTTCCTTCGTCCCAAAAGTCCTGATCAACTCTTTCCGCATGGTTAGTCTTATCAAGTATGGCTTTGTTTTTTATTCTATAACTATCTTATACGGGACATCCCAAAGCTCATATACTTAAGTCTTTGTGGTTGGCTTCAGAAGTTTAAGATATACCTTTTTTCTTCTCTCATACGGATTCACTCGGATTTCCTTGCTTGGATTCTTGAAACTTCGACGAGGATTTAGAAATATCACCCCTAACTAAGTAACACTTTTCTGCGCCCAACACCTTAATTGCGCTCTAAATTCTATCTAATAGCCCGATTTTTTGTGATTTTTCTTTTCTCTCACCAGAGCTTCCAAGATCCAGCAGATATATCCCACATTCATGCGTCTCTAAAAAAAAAATACAAGGTTATATCTTTCTTACGTAATCTACGGCATATTTTTGCCTGTCTCTTACTTCATTAAGCTATATGTGATTGCCTCGGGACTACCTATCATCGGCTTACTGGTCCCCTTAAGAATTTTCGCATTCTTTCCAACGCCTGTTTATTAATTAAGCCAAGTCTTACCACTTGCTTGGAGTCGTTATGTGCAACCAGCTTATTTTAAGCACTTAATTAACCAGGTTCCCAAATTTTTCGTATAGGGGCACATCTTGTGCTTATCAATCCCTAACAAGTCACTTTTCTTGGAGAAAAAATGGTAGGATCTCTAAAAAAAACAACAAAACCAAATGCTAAAAAAACCATCTTTCTTACGGCTTATCACATCTAAAAACTCTCCAAATACCCGTTTACGTAATTTTAATTCTTGCCCCCCTTCTAAAATTCTAACTGAATCTGTAAGCCAACCATACGTCTTAACTAGTTTTATTTTCTCCTAGACTGTTTACATCTAATGTATATTTACTGATAACTTTGAATTCTTGCTGTGAAAATCAATAACATTTACATACATTTAAGGCAATTTACAATATTTGTTCAACATCATAAAACATTTTTTAAAAATACCTTAATACATTTAACTATTATTTACACCAAATTATGATCAACAGTTATAACTTTTTTCAACAAAAAAGTTATCTGTAACAAACAACAATTCAACAAAGTCTGTCCAAAACAATTGTCCCTTTTTTTCAAAAACAAAACAAATGAAACACACAAAAAGCCGAAAAGTTCAACTATGAACACAAAAATGCATTTCCAAACAGAATTTACACGCTGTTTTAAAGACTACATGCGACCTTTGAAAAATTCCTCTTTGATTGACAGATTAAATTCAACAATTCGTCCAAACGATTTCATATTGACACACATTTTCTAAAACAATAATGGGTGACCCCAATCTCTGCATTTGCGTGTATGTGTGTTTTTTTTTAACAAACCAATTCATTTATCAATGAATTACGCATGGTGACTTGTTTTTACAACTGTTTATTAATTCAATTCATTACTACGGATTTCTTTTACGGCATATCGGCCTTTTCTTTTTTTAAAAATATTTCTTGTATCTTTTGTTCTTTTGTGTGTTTATTATTTTTTTTCTTATATTTTTCAATACTGCGTATGTGTGCATGTTCTCTCTTTTTTTGTAAATTATTGTTTTATTTCGTTTTGAATTTCTTTTTCTTTTTCTTTTTCTTTTTCACATTCTGTGATCGTCTAGTAAACGTTGTGTATTTTTTTCGTGGTAACGCCAGTTTCTTTTTTTTTTAACCCACCCTTGCATGAGTGGATTAGTCACGTACACCAAATTTCATATATATTATATTTTGGGTTTCATTAAAAGGGTCTTATTATACTTAAAGATGATGAATGTTCTTTTGTTTACATGTTAAGAAGTGTAAGAGTCTTAGGAGGGATGAAGAGACAGTCTTATTAAGAGGGATGTTGTATCTTTGAGAGAGAGTGAGAGATGTTGTTGCAAAAGATATTGTTCATGTTATGAGAGATTCCTATATTTTAAATGTTCATTCCTTAGATGTGTAGAATGGAAGAGAAACTCTTTGAGTGAGGAGATAGTGTTCAGACAGTCTTAGTGTAGATATGAGATGTAGATTCACATTGTGGATATGAGATGTGTATGTCACGACATTTTATAACACAGACTTATATTAACAATTCACTTTACCTTTTTGTAAGAATCACAAACACAAAGACGAGATTTTATCAAAACACATGATGGGTTTATTTCTTCACGACCGGCTGTGGCTTTCTCATCAAGAATTCAAAGCTTCACATATTAAGTTTAAAAGTGATCGTCTCGCTTCTAGACGTTCGAATTTCAAACTCCAGACTCTCTCTCTCTCTGAGTTTCTCACTGACTGTCTCTCTAACTAACTAACTCTTACTTCCTATATTGAGAAATCCATGCATGTCCGGCCAACGTGATCAAACTCACGTGCCATCACATGCGCGAGTTGCACGTTTCCCGAACATTCTGATTTTTCAATAACCTATTTTTTCTTTATTTTCACAAAGGAATTCAACCTACATATCTAATTTAATAATAATAATAAAACTACTGAAGAGGGCAGAGTTAGAGACAATGTCGGCTTTTTAATTGTGAGTAAATTCCGTCTCTCCCTCGATAAAGATGGGACGAACATAGATAAATAAATAAATAAATAAATAAATTAATTAATTAATAATAATAATAATAATAATACATGCATACATACATACATACATGATGATTGCAACGTCTTGTCAGACGAGTGCCACTCCCTCAGTCACTGAAAGTCCATGAGCCCAAAGATAACCTTTTTTTTAGTCCTGCCAGCGAATTCACACGCTCAAGCAGACATCACATTGAAGACGGTCCTTGGCATATATACATATATATATATACACACATACATACACATACATACCCATAAACATAAACACATGCACACATCCATACATCCATACATACACAATACATATAACACATACATAGAAACATATACATACAAACATGCACACACATATACATATATATGCATACACATATATGCTATCATATACAAATACATACACACATATACATACATATTCACATACATATACGTACACATGTATGCACATATACATACATACATACACATACATACCCATAAACATACACACATGCACACATCCATACATACACAATACATATAACACATACATACACACATATACATACACACATGCACACACATATACATATATATGCATACACATATATACTATTATATACAAATACATACACACATATACATACATATTCACATACATGTACATACATATTCACATACATATACGTACACATGTATGCACATATACATACATACACATAAAGTTACCTACATATACCTACACATACATATATACGCACCTATACGCATACATATATATGCATATATACATATACGTATGCATACACACAAATGTATATACGTATATACATACAAACACACATAAACATGTATACACAAAAAAAAATAAATAAATATATATACACACATACATATATACATACATATACAAATAGGTATAGATACACATACATACACTAGTACATATATTAACATACATACATACATACATACATACATACATACATACATACATACATACATACATACACACATATGCATATATAGAATGATGGCAAATCAATTGTTACATGCTTCCAGCATTTCAGGGCTACACATATGACACTTTTTCCATCGCCATGGACAATTTTTATAGACAAATGCCCGAGGAAGTATCTATACAAAGATGATGTTACAGAGTTTTAGCTTTGTACGACAGTTAAGTCTCTCTCTCGGTTCAAAATGTTGAGATCCAGCAATAAGCATGAGCAAGATAGCCAGCAACAAATCAAACTGCAGACCAGCTTAATGCGGGTACTGGTCTCTCGCTTTATGTATTTTTTTTAAAAAATAAGATTTGCTTCACCCAGAGGGGTTGCCTTAACAGGGCTTTTGGGAGTCCTCTCCACCCCACACACATATCGAAATAAAGATATACACGTACACATACAAGCATGTATACAAACAGATGCACGCAAACATACATACGCAAGAACAAACACACATGACAACATGCACATACACTCATACATTCATGCATACACACATGTACATACATATGCACACACACGTACACATAAACGTACATGTAGAATATATATGAATGCTCCTTCATATATATATTCTACATACATCCATATATTGCAATTATTAGTTTTAATTAATTTAAAATCGCGATAATTGTCACATTTTTGGACTCCTTGAAATTAAACAAAAAAATTTTGGACGCATCTGCACATTCTCCTTGTTGTAAAAATACCGTTTTCTCTCGAATGTAAAAAGCGCCCAGAGGCCGTGAAGGTAATTGTTATTTCAGCCGCCATTAAATTGCAATGTCTTGTCATTTCGAGTGCATGCAAATAATTATAGGTCAGTTTTGTTCTCGGGGGGCTTTCTCTAAATTGACACATTCGCAGAAAACATTTTGCAAAACATTGACGGCGTAAACCTGCCTTAAATTAAATCTATCAAAACTGTTGATTTTTTTCTTTTCGATCTGTTCGATACGCGTCCACGCACCAAAGCAGGAGGTTCTGTCCGTCGGTATTTTATGCTTACATTTTTTAAATATAATCTGCGGTTATTATTATATGTTTTCGTATAGGTTATCATCAAAGAATGCTCTTGAAAAAAAAAAAAACTTGTGGTGTTCCCTGGAGTCTGAGTGACAACAAGTCTCCTCTAAATTTCCAGTACTCTGTACTTCTTTCGATACCATTTGAAAATTAATCTGCATTATTGCAACAACCGCTTACCACCGTTTTCCATTGATTTATCCATGGTAGCGGCCATTGGCCTTCGCTGGAAATAGAGTGGCAATAATACTTCTCAAAGTTTCAATCCTTTTTGCGCGCATCCAGTGAAAGTCTGGATAGTGCTTTCTCCCCCCGATCTTTCCATCCTCCTCGACTCTTCGACTAGTTGTGCTGATGACAGTATTTTTTTTTTTAGGGGGAAGGGAAAAGGAGTGGGAGGAGGAAAAGGAGTGGGAGGAAGAAAAAGAGGGGGATAGAATGGGAGGAGAGAAAGGGCGAATAAGAACTTTTCGCTTTTGGTTTTTAGTTTGTTTCCCTTCCGTTGCAGTTTATATATGTTAGAATTTGCTGCTCATGTGGACTGGTTTCTGCACTCTAGGGGTTTTCCTTAAAATTTCACCTGTTTCCAGCTTGTATTACCGTTCGTTGCATAATCTCATTCTTATATGTATACTGGTAGCCAAATTGAATATTGAAACACTCATATTTTTGGTTCTAAGGAATGAAACTACACGAAAATTTGCAGGCTTTTTGAAGATTATAATACTGTTCTATAGTTAAAACTTTATGACAATTAGCAAAAAAAGAACCTTTATTTTCAAACAAATGAATTATACCCAAATTTGCCTACATTTGTAGATATAGTGTCATGGCAGGAGAGTTTCGGTTGTGCTGCTTCGGTTGTCTGCCCTGTGGCCTTGCCATGCCACTAATTTTTATGTGTATATAACTATGACGTGGCTTTTGTATTGATCGTTTGTTTTTGTGTGTGTGTATATGTGTGTATACAGTCATGTGTGTGCATGTGTGTATGCAACCATGTGTGTGTATGTGTGTATACAGTCACGTGTGCGTATGTGCGTATATAGTTATGTTTGTATGTGGGTGCATCCAGTCATGTGTGTATATCTGTATATACAATCATGTATGTGTATGTGTATACAGTCATGTGTGTGTATGGGTATATACAGTCATGTGTGTGCATGTGTGTATATAGTTATGTTTGTATGTGTGTATACAGCCATGTGTGTATATGTGTGTATACAGTCATGTGTGTATGCGTGTATACAGTCATGTGTGTGCATGTGTGTATATAGTTATGTTTGTATGTGTGTATACAGCCATGTGTGTATATGTGTGTATACAGTCATGTGTGTATACAGTCATATGTGTATGCGTGTATACAGTCATGTGTGTGCATGTGCGTATATAGTTATGTTTGTATGTGTGTATACAGTCATGTGTGTATCTTTATACAGTCATGCGTGTGTATGTGTGTATACAGTTATGTTTGTATGTATGCATACAGTCATGTGTGTGTATTTTTATACAGTCATGTGAGTGTATGTGTGTATACAGTCATGCGTGTGTATGTGTGTAAACACTCATGTGTGTATACAGTCATGTGTGTGTATATACAATCATGTGTGCATGTGTGTATACAGTCATGTGTTTGCATGTGTGTATATAGTCATGTGTGGATGTGTGTATACGCTCAGGTGTGTGTCTGTGTGCATACAGTCATTTGTGTGCATATGTGTTCCTAGTGTTTCTACCATTATTGGTATTATATTGATATTCTTCCGATTCCAGTGGGAGGAGGAACGGGAGTGGGAGGAGGGAAAGGAGGGGGAAGTGAAAGAAGGAGGAGGTAAAGGGGGGAATAGGCACTTTTCACTTTTGGTTTCCAGTTCTCTGGGTTGCGCCTTTTTTTTTCGATTCTTATACAGTTTAAGAATAGTATGCTCAAATGACTATGATTGAAACATTTTATCAGAGATGAAATACACTCGAAAATAAGTATTACTGAGATAGATAGATAGATAGATAGATAGATAGATAGATAGATAGAAAGATAGATAGATAGATAGATAGATAGATAGATAGATAGAAAGATAGATAGATAGATAGATAGATAGATAGAAAGATAGATAGATAGATAGATAGATAGATAGAAAGATAGATAGATAGATAGATAGATAGAAAGATAGATAGATAGATAGATAGATAGATAGAAAGATAGATAGATAGATAGATAGATAGATAGATAGATAGATAGAAAGATAGATAGATAGATAGATAGATAGATAGAAAGATAGATAGATAGATAGATAGATAGAAAGATAGATAGATAGATAGATAGATAGATAGAAAGATAGATAGAAAGATAGATAGAAAGATAGATAGATAGATAGAAAGATAGATAGAAAGATAGATAGATAGATAGATAGATAGATAGATAGAAAGATAGATAGATAGAAAGATAGATAGATAGATAGATAGATAGATAGAAAGATAGATAGAAAGATAGATAGATAGATAGATAGATAGATAGAAAGATAGATAGATAGATAGATAGATAGATAGAAATATAGATAGATAGAAAGATAGATAGATAGATAGATAGATAGATAGATAGAAAGATAGATAGAAAGATAGATAGAAAGATAGAAAGATAGATAGATAGATAGATAGATAGAAAGATAGATAGAAAGATAGATAGATAGATAGATAGATAGAAAGATAGATAGATAGAAAGATAGATAGATAGATAGATAGATAGATAGATAGAAAGATAGATAGAAAGATAGATAGATAGATAGATAGAAAGATAGATAGATAGATAGATAGATAGATAGAAAGATAGATAGATAGATAGATAGATAGATAGAAAGATAGATAGAAAGATAGATAGATAGATAGATAGATAGATAGATAGATAGATAGATAGATAGAAAGATAGATAGAAAGATAGATAGATAGATAGATAGATAGATAGAAAGATAGATAGAAAGATAGATAGATAGATAGATAGATAGATAGAAAGATAGATAGAAAGATAGATAGATAGATAGAAAGATAGATAGATAGAAAGATAGATAGATAGATAGATGGATTTAGGAAAACTCGTCCCGGGATAACTCGTCCCGGGATAACTCGTCTCCGGAAAACTCGTCTCCGGAAAACTCGTCTCCGAATAAACGATTCCAAATAAATTAAACAACAAACAACAGTCGGCGAGGTAGAAAAATCGATTTTACCCTTTTATAAACAACAGTAAATAAGTAAATTCTTTTTATATTAATATAAAAAAAAATGCGGTCTCGTTTATGAACATAATAAACGCTTTAAAATAAGTGAAACCACTAAGAACTTAGTTAGGTAGAAAACGGACACTTAGAAAATCGATTTTATTTAAAAAAAAAATTAAACAAGTAAAAATAATTTTAAAAACTATTATGGGGGGGGGCTATAATCTATTTAAAAAAAACAATATCGCCTTCAAGAACGATTATAAAATGTGTTTTCAATCGATATTTATTCAATAAGGAACCAGTTTCCCTACCTAGCGAAAGGGGACGAGTTTTCCGGGGTCGAGTTTTCCGGAGACGAGTTTTCCGGAGACGAGTTTTTTCCGGGACGAGTTTTCCGGGCACCTAAATAGATAGATAGATATATAGATAGATAGATAGATAGATAGATAGATAGAAAGATAGATAGATAGAAAGATAGATAGATAGATAGATAGATAGATAGATAGATAGATAGATAGAAAGATAGATAGAAAGATAGATAGAAAGATAGAAAGATAGATAGATAGATAGATAGATAGATAGATAGAAAGATAGATAGAAAGATAGATAGATAGATAGATAGATAGAAAGATAGATAGATAGAAAGATAGATAGATAGATAGATAGATAGATAGATAGAAAGATAGATAGAAAGATAGATAGATAGATAGATAGATAGATAGAAAGATAGATAGATAGATAGATAGATAGATAGAAAGATAGATAGAAAGATAGATAGATAGATAGATAGATAGATAGAAAGATAGATAGAAAGATAGATAGATAGATAGATAGATAGATAGATAGATAGATAGAAAGATAGATAGAAAGATAGATAGATAGATAGAAAGATAGATAGATAGAAAGATAGATAGATAGATAGATGGATTTAGGAAAACTCGTCCCGGGATAACTCGTCCCGGGATAACTCGTCTCCGGAAAACTCGTCTCCGGAAAACTCGTCTCCGAATAAACGATTCCAAATAAATTAAACAACAAACAACAGTCGGCGAGGTAGAAAAATCGATTTTACCCTTTTATAAACAACAGTAAATAAGTAAATTCTTTTTATATTAATATAAAAAAAAATGCGGTCTCGTTTATGAACATAATAAACGCTTTAAAATAAGTGAAACCACTAAGAACTTAGTTAGGTAGAAAACGGACACTTAGAAAATCGATTTTATTTTAAAAAAAATTAAACAAGTAAAAATATTTTTAAAAACTATTATGGGTGGGGGGCTATAATCTATTAAAAAAAAAAACAATATCTCCTTCAAGAACGATCACAAAATGTGTTTTCAATCAATATTTATTCAATAAAGGACCAGTTTCCCTACCTAGTGAAAGGGGACGAGTTTTCCGGAGACGAGTTTTTTCCGGGACGAGTTTTCCGGGCACCTAAATAGATAGATAGATATATAGATAGATAGATAGATAGATATATAGATAGATAGATAGATAGATAGATAGATAGATAGTCTTTTGATGAGAAAGCATTAAGAGAGGATTGAAAATAAGGAATTGAATTTGAATTCTTTTGAGTACGATTTATGACAAGTATTTTTTTATTATTTAATTTGAAGATAGTAATGTCGTAGTCTGCAAGGAAGTAGTCCAATTGTAATCTTTTTCACAGATTATACGTTTGTTTTATAGATACATCGTCCAGTTTTAGTTCTTGCTGTTCATGTAAGGCCTTAGATTAAAAAAAAACCCGTACGCATACGTTCCATTGTGGTAATTTTCATTTTTCTTTCGAATTTTTTCTTTCTTCATTAATTTCTGTTTCTATTCCTTTTATGATTTCATAAAGTTATTGGCCCTGTCGGTGAGGCATTAGAATACGCCGAATGACCCCCCCTGCAGAGGGTAAAATTTCCTCAATGGGGGTCCTGGATATTGTTACATGATAAGGGCTGTCCCCTTTTCATGTAAGTATAAAAATAGAGATTACTTAAAATGAAAATAAAAAGAGAAAGTAGAAATCGAACCTTGGATATAAGTTTTAAAGAACTATAGGTTTAAATGGAATGTCCAGTAAATTGTTAATTCTGATGAAATAAATAATAAATAAACTATTCAATTGTTAAAAGAATGTGGATAATAAAATATGGGTTAAATAAATTAGATATGTAGGTTGAATTCCTTTGTAAAAACATCAAAGAAAAAATAGGTTATTGGGAAATCATAATGTCGGAAACGTGCAAAGTCACGCATGTTGAAACACGTGAATTTTGCTCACGTGGCCGGACATGCATGGATTTCTCAATATAGGAAGTGAGAGTTAGTTAGTTAGGGAGACAGTCAGTGAGAAACTAAGAGAAAGTCTGGAGTTTGAAATTCGAACGTCTAGAAGCGAGACGATCACTTTGAAACTAAAATGTGAAGCTTTGAATTCTTGATGATGAAAACCACGGCCGGTCGTGAAGAAATAAACCCATCATGTATTTTTGATAAAGCTCGTCCTTGTGTTTGTGATTCTTACAAAAAGGTAAAGTGAATTGTTATTATATGTCTGTGTTATAAAATGTCGTGACATACACATCTCATATCCACAATGTGAATCTACATCTCATATCTACACTAAGACTCTCTGAACACTATCTCCTCACTCTAAGAGCTTCACATAGCAACACATCTATTAACCTAAGAGTTTCTTCTTCTACACGTCTAAGAATGAACATATTTTTAATATATATGAATTGTCATAACATGAACAATCTCTCTCACAACATCCCTCTCTAGAACTCTTACAACATCTCTCCCACTAAGATACGACATCACTTATAATAAGACTGCCTCTTCATCTAAGACTCTTACACTTCTTAACATGTAAACAAAAGAACATTCATCATCATAAGTATAATAAGCGACTCGTTATTATATAACAATATGACCTTAAACTATATTCAGTGGTGAGGCCCCAGCTTGTGGGCTTTGGGGAGTGTGGAGCCACCCTTTAATTACCATTGCTCCCAGGTCCACTCTGACCCGGAGTGGTAGTACCTGTTAGGGTCCCAACTATGGGTTAAATAGAAACCGATGTGAAAACAACAAATATATTATATTAAAAAAAATTTTCTTCAAAATCTTTGGATTCGGCATTAAATAACCCGAAAAGGGTTGATATGCCGTAAAACAACCAACCAACCATAAAGTTATTCTCCGTGGTTTTAGCCATTTGTTCTTTCTGCTGTGGTCTTTGCGTTTCTCCATGTCTTGTTTCAAAAGTGGTTTATTTCTGTCATATCCGCTTGTCCTGTTAGTGTTCCTTCCTACATGATTGTTACAATAGATTATGGATGACGGATGTTCTCCTTAATGTGAAAACTTAAAGTAAATGTCACATAGCACACTATAAAATCCAGGTCATTGCATTTTCAACGAGCCTTCATTTGTAAAACTCTTATCAATACCCGCTCTATTTGAAACTTATAAAATTGCGCAAAATAGTATACATATATGTGTGTGTGTGTGTATCTATCTATCTATCTATCTATCTATCTATCTGTCTATCTATATCTATCTATATCTATATCTATATATCTATATATATATATATATATATATATATATATATATATATATATATATATGAATTTAGGAACTTTAGGGATGACGGATGTTCCCCTTAATGAGAAAACTTAAAGGAAAATGTCACATAGCCTATTATAAAATCCAGGTTATTACCTTTTCAACGAGCCTTCATTTTAAAACTCTTATCAATACTCGCTTAGATTTGAAACTTATAAAATTGCGCAAAAATAGTATACATATATATGTGTGTGTGTATATCTATCTATCTATCTATCTATCTATCTATATATATATATATATATATATATATATATATATATATATATATATATATATATATATATATGAATTTAGGAAATTTAGGGATGACGGATGTTCCCCTTAATGAGAAAACTTAAAGGAAAATGTCACATAGCCTACTATAAAATCCAGGTCATTACCTTTTCAACGAGCCTTCATTTTAAAACTCTTATCAATACTCGCTTAGATTTGAAACTTATATAATTACACAAAAATAGTATACATATATATATGCGTGTATATATATATATATATATATATATATATATATATATATATATATATATATATATATGAATTTAGGAAAACTCGTCCCCGGAAAACTTGTCTCCGGAAAACTCGTCTCCGGAAAACTCGTCCCCTTTAGCTAGGTAGGAAAACTGGTCCCTTATTGAATAAACATCGATTGAAAACACATTTTATGACCGTTCTTGAAGAAGATAGTGTCTTTAAAAGAGAATGCACATCCCATAATATTTTTTTTAAAATATTTTTACTTGTTTTACTGTTGTTTTAAAAAAATTAAATTAATTTTTCTAAGTTTTAGTTTTCTACCTAGCTTTGAAAGTTTTTGGTCTTTCAACTTATTTTAAAGAGTTTATTTAATTTAAAAAAAAAAGTAATGTCGAGTGTTACTTATGAATAAAACATATCCGACATAAGAGGATCACGTCTTAGGAGGATAATTGCTCAAAAATAGAAAATTAAAGAAAATATTAAGGTAGATATAGTTTTAAAACGAGCTCCCCACCCCCCAAAAAAAGAAAATAAATTTGTATATTTTTAGGTAATAATGCACATCCCATAATATTTTTCAAAATATTTTTACATGTTTATTGTTTTAAAAAGATTAAATTGATTTTTCTAAGTTTTCGTTTTCTACCTAGCTTTGTAAGTTTTTAAACTTATTTTAAAGAGTTTATTTAGTTAAAAAGAAATAACAAGTAATGTCGCACTCGACATTACTTAGAAAATTATTTTTAACAAAAATATGTCCGAAAATAAAAGAAAATACTGAGGTAAATATAGTTTTAAAACGAGCCTCCCCCACCTCTAAAAGAAAATAAATTTGTATATTTTTAAGTACTACACAAGTGCCCCTGAAATGACTTTCAAACGATACCCTCTCTTCCCCATGTTAAGAATGGCTTTCGAAATAATAACGTTATTATTTCAACGCGGTACCAAAATTACATAAGACCGTGTTTTCTTTTTTGTTATTTTGTAATAACACAAGAATTATTTAAACTGAATTAATTTTTCTAAATAAAATAATTGCTTTCTTTGATAATACATGTTTTCTTTTTTGTTGTTTTGTAATAACACAAGAATTATTTAAACCGAATTAATTTTTCTAAATAAAATAATTGCTTTCTTTGATAATACATGTTTTCTTTTTTGTTGTTTTGTAATAACACAAGAATTATTTCAACCGAATTAATTTTTCTAAATAAAATAATTGCTTTCTTTGATAATACATGTTTTCTTTTTTGTTGTTTTGTAATAATACAAGAATTATTTAAACCGAATTAATTTTTCTAAATAAAATAATTGCTTTCTTTGATAATACATGTTTTCTTTTTTGTTGTTTTGTAATAACACAAGAATTATTTCAACCGAATTAATTCTTCTAAATAAAATAATTGCTTTCTTTGATAATACATGTTTTCTTTTTTGTTGTTTTGTAATAACACAAGAATTATTTCAACCGAATTAATTTTTCTAAATAAAATAATTGCTTTCTTTGATAATACATGTTTTCTTTTTTGTTGTTTTGTAATAACACAAGAATTATTTAAACCGAATTAATTTTTCTAAATAAAATAATTGCTTTCTTTGATAATACATGTTTTCTTTTTTGTTGTTTTGTAATAACACAAGAATTATTTAAACTGAATTAATTTTTCTAAATAAAATAATTGCTTTCTTTGATAATACATGTTTTCTTTTTTGTTGTTTTGTAATAACACAAGAATTATTTAAACCGAATTAATTTTTCTAAATAAAATAATTGCTTTCTTTGATAATACATATTTTCTTTTTTGTTGTTTTGTAATAACACAAGAATTATTTAAACCGAATTAATTCTTCTAAATAAAATAATTGCTTTCTTTGATAATACATGTTTTCTTTTTTGTTGTTTTGTAATAACACAAGAATTATTTAAACCGAATTAATTCTTCTAAATAAAATAATTGCTTTCTTTGATAATACATGTTTTCTTTTTTGTTGTTAGTAATAACACAAGAATTATTTAAACCGAATTAATTCTTCTAAATAAAATAATTGCTTTCTTTGATAATACATGTTTTCTTTTTTGTTGTTTTGTAATAACACAAGAATTATTTAAACCGAATTAATTTTTCTAAATAAAATAATTGCTTTCTTTGATAATACATGTTTTCTTTTTTGTTGTTTTGTAATAACACAAGAATTATTTAAACCGAATTAATTCTTCTAAATAAAATAATTGCTTTCTTTGATAATACGTATTTTCTTTCTTTATTTTTGTTTCGTAATGACACAAAAGATGTTAAAACTAGAGTATTGTTTTAAATAAATATTTGGTTTCGTTTTTCGTATCTTGACTCCGTGATCAAGTTTATTTTTTTTAAAACAAGAGTTAAAAATAATTATTAAAAATATTATGGGGGTGCATAGTCTCTTTTAAAATACAATATCTCCTTCAAGAACGGCAATAAAATGTGTTTTCAATCGATATTTATTCAATAAGGGACCAGTTTTCCTACCTAGCAAAAGGGGACGAGTTTTTCGGATGCGAGTTTTCCAGGTACGAGTTGTCCGGGTACGGGTTTTCCGGAGACCAGTTTTCTCGGGACGAGTTTTCCGGGCACCTATATATATATATATATATATATATATATATATATATATATATATATATATATATATATATATATATATAATCGATATTTATTACATAAGGGACCAGTTTTCCTACCTAGCAAATGGGGACGAGTTTTCCGGGTCGAGTTTTCCGGAGACGAGTTTTCCTAAATTCATATATATATAAAAAAAAACAAAAAAAAACACATAGGTATATTAATATATATATATATATATATATATATATATATATATATATATATATATATATAAAGGAGGGAAAAGATCTACCTTAAACCACTAACCTAGTTCTAAAACAGATCCTTTGTTCGATAAAATGCATGCCCATTGGCTGATAGGAGGTGGCGCGGTGGATACTAGAAAGCTGATTGGCTAACTAGAAATCCTCAACATATATAAAAACAAGAAACAACCACAAAATTCGCGCATAAGCCTGACGAATCCTACAGTGGATGAAACGCAGAATATTCAGTGTAGCTTAATCGCCATATACATTTTATAAATTACTATATATATATATATATGTGTGTGTGTGTGTGTGTGTGTGTGTGTGTGTGTGTGTGTGTGTGTGCGTGCGTGTGTGTGTGTGTGTGTGTGTGTGTGTGTGTGTGTGCACATAAAATTATGAACAGTTCATAGGGCTCGAGCAAAAATCTATATATCTATAAAAGCGAAAGTGTCTGCCTGTCTGTCTGTGTATCTGTGTGTCTGTCTGTGTACATTTCCCTACGCAATAACTCTTTTAAATTTTAAGTCTACAGATTCGAAATTTTATATACAGAGTACCGAGATTTGGGAAAGTCTATGTGATCGGTTTTCGGCCAGAAATTTGGCGATTAAAGGGGTCGAAGTTCAACGATGTGACCTTTGAGAACTCTACCAAACTCCTCCGACAATTTTCGGTCTAAACACTTGAAATTTTAGATATAGGTTCATTGGACATGGATCTAACTTAATAACTTAGTTTGAGCCCAAAAACAATAAATGTTAGGGGTCAAATTTTTAAAAATTGACCACTTTTTTTTTTTTTTTGCTCAACATACATCTCCAAATATTCGGGCAACGCCGGGCGCCCATGTTAGTAATTTTATAAAATCATCAGTAGATTCTCTACAGTGCAATGTAAAATACAATGTAGTGTGGAGTAAGTCAGCTTCGCCTCAGTGCACCGCGTTGAGTCCCTAACTATAGCACGCAATCAACCGGGTGCCCGGAAAACTTGTCCTGGGAAAACTCGTCTCCGGAAAACTCGTCTCCGCAAAACGGGTCTCCGGAAAACTCGACCCCGGAAAACTCGTCCCCTTTCGCCAGGTAGGAAAACTGGTCCCTTATTGAATAAATATCGATTGAAAACACATTTTATGATCGTTCTTGAAGGAGATATTGTTTTTAAAAATAGACTATAGCCCCCACCTAATATTTTTTAAAAAATATTTTTACTTGTTTAATGTTTTTTTTTTTTTTTATCTTTTTTAAATAAAATCGATTTTCCCAGGACGAGTTTTCCTAAATTCAATCAATCGATTTGATTGAAAATATGATGGGAGTGTGAAACATTCCTTGAGCGTCATTCAATCCTGGCCAACATCGGCTCCCCCTGCTAGTTATATCTATATTCGCGTCTGTTTGCCTTTTACTGGTTCTCTTATATTTCGGCTTTATAAAATTTTTTAAAAAAAGAGTAAAAAAAAAAAAAAAAAATTCTGACTTCTAAAAAGAACCGCGTACATTCTAACACAGACAACGATGTCTGCGTTTTTTTTTTCATCAGGTTTTTTGTCATTTTTTTTTTTTCTACCGAATATATTTTTTTTTGTCATGATGTTACGCGCCGTTTACGATCCTAATAAAATGTCTTCACTGTGTAATCGATTTCAAGTCAAACTTCCAATAAAAACAAAACAGCTTTAAAAAGCGGATTTCGACGCCAAACAAATGGTCATAAAACAATCGTAAACCCATGTTTACGATAGTTTTATGGTTTTTTCGTAAATGGCGCGAGTTTGATAATGAGTGTCCAAAAATAATAAATAGATGCACTCCAATTTTTTGTTTTCCCTCAGTAGAGAAGAAATCCTTCACGACTGAGACAATTTAAAACGTTTCTTCCTTTTCTCTACGTTAAAAAAATACCCTGTTGTCTAACTCTGCCCTTGTGGGGAGGCATTGTAAATAGGAATTCCAAATCGCGATTTTATTAGATAGCCATTCTTAATGCAGATACCCCCTATCGGAAAAACATAAATTTACATAAAAATAATTATTTTTATCTACTATTATGTAAAAAAAAAAATCACTTTGTGTGTGTGTGTGTGTGAGTTTCTTCCTTATAGGTTCCTAAACGGCTGAGCCTGTCTTTTGCAAATTTCGCACAATATATGTCTGGCGGTATGCTTGGATATGTTTTATACAGAAATTCATTCAGTAAGTATTGAAACTCGAAAAAAAAAAATCCGATCTTCAAACTAGCTTTTCTCTCTTATAAATAATAAAAAAAATAGACATTTACAGGGGAATATTTTACGTTACACTGGCAAGGGAGATAATAAAATTTCTGCAAATCATTTCTTCTTAAAAAAAACAAACAGTTTTATTATGATCTGGAGATATAATTTAGTGGTAGAACACTCGACTTAAGATCGAATGACTCCCTGTTCAAGCCGAGTACCTCATCATTTTATATTAGTTTTTTCTTCCTCTTTTTTTTTATGAATGGGCATCACCACTTATCAAGGCCAAGAGGCCACTCGAAGATAAGGGTTAAAGAGTGTACAGTAGAAATTGGACAATATAGTAACCGTTAGTAATGGAAATTCGGTAATTTTGTTAACTTAAGTGGAACGGTTCATCAAGAACTTGTTTACATTAGACTTGAAGGCAACAATATTGTAGTCAGCTGGAAAGCAGGAAAACGGAAGACAATTCCACAGGTGTGCAGTTCTAAGAAAGAAGCTTTGTTCATGGAATCTAGGTTTAGGTTTAGGCACAGATAAAGAGTGGGGAGACTTATTGATAGTGTTTTCAGCTAGACGAGTGTTTCTTGTGAAGCGAGGGGGTACCATAGATTGAAGCTTAGTCAAACACTTTCCATGAAAATAACGATAAAGCAGAGACAAACTTACTACGTCTCTTCTGTGGGAAAGAGGTTGCGGGGAAGAGAAAAGGGCATCCCCCTCACTAAGCTACGAAGTCTATTTTGAACCCTGTCAAGACAGGATAAGGTGCAGTTCTAGGAAAGAAACTTTGTTCATGGAATGTACGTTTAGGTTTAGGCACAGATAAAGAGTGGTTGGTTGGTTGTTTGTTTTTGTTTTACGGCATATCAACATGGTGACTAACTCTGTCTCGTGGGGAGGCATTGTAAATAGGTTAATCAGAATTGACTTTTCCAGGACGTTTATTCTCAAGTCCAAATATCAGCTGACGTGATATTGTAAACAAACACAGACGGAATTCGATGAACGACATTATCATTATTATGCTTTTTATTTGTCATTGTATTGCGACTTAGTCCACCGAAAAATTTATTCCTCGTAATAAATAATAATCAATAGAGGGTTGATTATTATATGTTACCCAATCTGCATAACTTAAAATATCATGTTTAAGCGTATTGTACGACCGGGAGGGGGCAGCACTTTTTCTGAAGCCAAGCTTAGGTTTGTTTGTACTCGTGGGCCGGTGCCGCCACATCCAGAGTTTGCCAGCGGCAATCTAATTGCACGAGGGGATCACAACACTCTTCAGCACATCCAGATACTCTTTGATGTTGACTTTCAAGTCGACTTCGAAAATCTGGAGTTACATGGTGGCCCTCACTTGAAACCACACCAACGACCATAACCGTGACATGAAACTTTGTTTCCATCAGCCTGAGTACGCCCCTGTTATTTGTAGCAATCCAGCGATGCATTTTGAAGGTGTTGGCAATGGTCCTGTTTTTATAACTTTGATCCGTAAAAAGCATGAGTTGTACAGCGGCGCATCTCCGATCTCGCTCGTTGAACATTGTGTCACTTTCCGAGATGATAGCAGGCTCCTATCGCGCTTGGGTTTTGTACACAACTGGCCAACTAATAGATGGTCTGCAACAAAAGATAAAAGAAAACCGGCTTTTATCAAACGGAAATGGAATCATGTCATCTTTTCTATGGCGACAATTTTATCGTTCTACCTGTATTTTAATGGAATGTGCTCTTTCGACGTACATTACCCTGACTAACACAACAAGCATCAAAATCCCACCCCTTTTCCGCTGAAATCCATAGACGCAGAAAAGCTTTCTACTCGAGCAGTTTCTTACCTCGGTCTTTTTTTTTTTTTTACATGGTAGTCACCACTTATCAAGGCCCGGAGGCCACTCGGGGATAAGGATTATTGCGTGTACAGTAATCAATGGGATAGTATCGCAGTAATCGTTAGTAATGGAGATTTTATAGTGTTTTACTTAAAGGGGCGGTTCGTCAGGAATTTGTTTATGTTGGACTTGAAGACATCCAAGTTGTAGTCAGGTGGGAAATAGACAAAAGGAAGAGAGTTCCACAGGCGTGCACTTCTAAAAAGAAGCTTTGTTCATAGAATCTTTCGTTTTTATTTAGGCACGTGAAAGATTGGCGAGGGGGGAGTATCAGAGATTGGAGCTCAGACGAGCACTTGCCTTGAAAATAACGATAAAACAATTGCTGGATTTTGGAATTCTCTCGCTGTTTCATTCTTTCCTGACTTTACTGGCATGCAGAAGTTCAAGTGTAATATGAACAGACATCTTGCAGCTCAACTCCCTACAGAAATTCATTCTCACATTATTTGTTTTTTCTTCTTGTTTTAGGACGGTATATGTATGAAATTACTCCTCCAAATGGTAGTATCCTTATCAACATTTGTAGGATCAAAAAACGCATTCTGCAATAGAAATGAATATAAGAGACGCACGAGTCTATTGTAAGTTTTTAATGGTTCTCAAATAATTGAATGACATTACTTCTTATGATTATGTGTCATGAACCATTTTTTTATTTTAATTTTATCTTATTTTGTCTGTAATGTTTCTTTTAGTGATTATGCGTGACATTGCTTTGTATGGTCATGTATCATGAAGCCATTTTTTAAAAATTATTTTATTTTGTCTTTAATGCTTTTTTTAATGATTATGCGTGACATCGCTTCTCATGGTTATGTGTCATAAACCCTTTTTAAAATTTTAATGTTATTTTGTCTGCAATGCTTATGCTAATGCTTATGTCTGACGTTGTTTTTATGGTTATGTGTGATGAAGCCATTTTTTAAAATTTTATTTTATTTTGTCTGTAATGTTTCTTTTAGTCATTATGCATGACATTGCTTCTTATGGTTATGTGTCATGAAGCCAATTTTTTAAATTAAATTTTATTTTGTCTGTAATGGTTTTCTAATGATTATGTGTGATGTTATTTCTTATGGTTATGTGTCATGAAGCCATTTTTTAAATTAAATTTTATTTTGTCTGAATTGGTTTTCTAATGATTATGTGTGATGTTATTTCTTATGGTTATGTGTAATGAAGCCATTTTTTAAATTAAATTTTATTTTGTCTGAATTGGTTTTCTAATGATTATGTGTGATGTTATTTCTTATGGTTATGTGTAATGAAGCCATTTTTTAAATTAAATATTATTTTGTCTGTAATGGTTTTCTAATGATTATGTGTGATGTTATTTCTTATGGTTATGTGTCATGAAGCCATTTTTTAAATTAAATTTTATTTTGTCTGTAATGGTTTTCTAATGATTATGTGTGATGTTGTTTCTTATGGTTATGTGTCATGAAGCCATTTTTTAAATTAAATTTTATTTTGTTTGTAATGGTTTTCTAATGATTATGTGTGATGTTATTTCTTATGGTTATGTGTCATGAAGCCATTTTTTAAATTAAATATTATTTTGTCTGTAATGGTTTTCTAATGATTATGTGTGATGTTATTTCTTATGGTTATGTGTCATGAAGCCATTTTTTAAATTAAATATTATTTTGTCTGTAATGGTTTTCTAATGATTATGTGTGATGTTATTTCTTATGGTTATGTGTCATGAAGCCATTTTTTAAATTAAATTTTATTTTGTCTGAATTGGTTTTCTAATGATTATGTGTGATGTTGTTTCTTATGGTTATGTGTCATGAAGCGTGTTCTGATGAACTCATAGACCTTGTAGGCCCTTGAAATACTCATTCCTGCCTAACCCAACAAGCAGCAAAATCTCACTTCTTTACTATTGATGTCCCCAGATGCCAGAAAGTCTTCTATTCTAATAGCCTCTTCTCTAAGACTGCTAGACTTTGGAATTGCCTCCCTGTTTCCTGCTGTCCTGGCTGTATTGACATGCAGATGTGAAAATGTAATATAAACAGACATCTTGCTGCTCAACTCCCCTCAGTATGTGTTGAGCTCCAATCTATGATCCTCACTAGCCTGACTTTCATGAAAAACACTCGTCCAACTGAAACCACTACCAATAATTTCTCTCACCCTTTATCTGTTCCTAAACATAAACGCAGATTCCATTAACAAAGCTTCTATCTTAGAACTGCATACCTCTGGGTCTTTGTCCCGACTTCCTGCTTTCCAACTGATTACAATATGGTTGTCTTCAAGTCTAACGTAAACAAATTCTTGATGAGCCGTTCCCTTAAATAATCCAATTTACCAAATTCCCACTACTAACGATTACTACGATATTATCCCATTGACGTCTGTACACTCAGTAACCCTTATCCTCGAGTGACCCCCCGGCCTTGATAAGTGGTGACTCCTTTGTAAGAATAGAAAACATAGTTTCAAGTCATAGTTCATTACGTTTTTAAATGGCAAGATGATTCGTTTCTTGAAAATGAGTAAAACTATTTTTCCAACGTAAGCGTGATATACAAACATAACAAGAAAGACGCCAATTTAAAAATAATCTGAATAAAACTCGATGCAATTTTTTTTTAAATATGGATGCACGAAGAAGCTTAAATCCATTTGCCCAAATAAAAAAAAAAAGAAAAAAAGGAAAAAAAGAACGGAATGAATTGAATCAAAATGGCGAATGATTAATTATCAAGCTGTCGTAACAGAAGCAAGTGGATTGAAAGAAAAGAAAAAACAGACGAAAGAAACATATTTTGATTTATGCGTTAAAAAAATTTTTTTTCTTCTTTTTTTCAAATATTGGAATTTCTAAAAGAAAGAATTCTTGAATAGAAATCTATTAAAAGGTGGAAGATTCTAGAAATAATTCGAAAACTGAAAACCAAAAGCGTAAAATCCTATTACGCTTATATATATATATATATATATATATATATATATATATATATATATATATATATATGTGTGTGTGTGTGTGTGTGTGTGTGTGTGTGTGTATTTACATAAGCCTGATGAATAATAGCGTGAATGAAACGCGGAATATTCCGTGTAGCTTAATTGTCATATATATTTTATAACTTACTATGTATATATATATATATATATATATATATATATATATATATATATATATATATATTATGGCAGTAGAGTTTAGTTTCCTAGAAGTACATCCAATGAAACAACATGTGTCTACCAAAAAGTGCTCAATGAGTGAACAGAGCAGGTATATTAAATTTATTGCCATTAATGTTTGTATAAATAAATTTAATATATATATATATATATATATATATATATATATATTATTATTATTATTATTATTATTATTATTATTATTATTATTATTATTATTATTATTTGAGGGTAAACAGTTACATATGGCCGCTACAAATAGCCATCTGTTTCAGTCAAAGAGACTTCTTCAGGCGAACCAGAATCTCTCGACGCCTAAAAGAATATATATATATATATATATATATATATATATATATATATATATATATATATATATATATATATATATATATATATCATAATTTACGAATTTAAAATTTGTGCTTTGAAAAAGTTAAATTTCAAATATAGAAATTTTATTGCATGCAAGACAAAGAATACAGTATAGTAAAATATATTTCCTTAACCCATGAGTTTTCGATGTTTATACATCTCCTCGGAAGAAAAATATTAGCAAATATTATAAAAGGTTTGCACCTAATTTGCTAAAGGTAATAAACATAGAAAGTTAAACTAAATGTTTTTAAAGTTTTTTAATCATTTTAGCTACATAGAATAAGGAAAATTAGATATTCGTTCAGCAAAAAAAGGATATTGAACTCCAAATCGAAATTGTATGTTAGATCATGTAATGGAAGCTCTTTGTATTCGGCAGGTAAACAGATCCAACGCATATTGTAATATATCCAAGGAAACAATATATACAAATGTCCACAGTTTTTCTTTAGTTTGATTGGATATCCGGCAAATCTTTGATTATATCAATCCGGTAAAAAAAAAATTGTCCACATATATCAGTTTTCAAATTCAGTTCAAGTTTTCAATCAATTTGTGAATAAAAACCAAAAGATATCCGTAGACAGGCAAATAAAATGAAAATTAAATTGAAATTAAAATGAAAATTAAAATTTAAAGAAAATAATTAAATGAAAATAAAATTAAAATTTATTTGCTCTATCTAGTAGTATATTGAGCCATTTTAGGGATATTCTCATGTAAAATATTATATCCAGTAGATTTATTGCATTTCACTATTCTGTATATATATATATATATATATATATATATATATATATATATATATATATATATATGTGTGTGTGTGTGTGTGTGTGTGTGTGTGTGTGTGCATATATGTGTGTGTGTGCATATATATATATATATATATATATATATATGTACACACACACACACACACACACACACACACACATATATATATATATATATATATATATATATATAGTGGACTCATTTTCCCCTCTGATTTTGACATTAATAGGATTGAAAATCAAGACATTTCATGCAAATGTAATATGCACAAACTGCAGCACGATATCTGAGGTGTGGTATAGGTCTATTACCTCTCCACTTCCTCGCTAATCGTAGATTCCTATATTTTTTCTGGTGAGAGTTCACTGCGAAAATCGGTTAACATTAATGGAAATGGTAAAATCTTTTCTCTCTAATAAATTCCTCCTTCCCCCGCCACCACTTTACACCATCGCGGGATCGTTCACAGGGAACAGTTACGAAAGAACACCGGTTTGGGTTTTCTTTATTTCGTAGTTGCTTGAAAAAAAAAAAAAAAACTGGAATGGACTTAACCGAATTTTCGCTGTTTTTTTAAAATTTATTTTAGTTTTTCTCCCGGATTTTTCCTTTTTTTTTCTGATTTCTTTTTTAAAGAAATTTTACGGTTGTTCGCTGCTTTTTTGTTTGTACAAAGTTTACATCGTTTTTTTATTCGTTTTTTTTTCTTATTTAAACAGGGTAACTATTTCCCTTATTCTGTACTTAACCCCCCCCTCTTACACACACACACCTCCAAACAACCGGGCAACGCCGGGTACCCCGCTAGTATATATATATATATATATATATATATATATATATATATATATATATATATATATATATATATATATATATATAAAACTAACTGAGAATATGTTTTTGTCTTTAAAAAAGTTCTTTTTAGAGCCGCCATATTTTCTGTCGAGACAAAGACATCGATATCTCCGGTCAATAGTCAGCTATCAATCAACCGTCTGTGTTTCGTAATATTATTTTTTTATTCACTATTTCACTTTTTTCCAATCGATATACGTATGCCCCGGATCTGTGTTCGATCTATTTTTAAGTATTTCAATTCAACTGTACCCATATCGGTCCAATAATCGATATCTAAGTCTGTTCATTCAGACACATTTCAGACAACTTTCTCAATACTGCAAAGTTTCACGGACATTATTAGACGATTCCCTTTACCATACACCCACACATACAGGGTGGAACGGTGAAATTGTCGTAGTAGAAAAGACGACATGATTCCATTTCCGTTTGATGAAAACCGTTTTTTTTTGTTTTTTTTTAATTGCAGACCATCTACCAATTGACCAGTTGTGTACAAATCCCAAGAGCGATAAGAGCCTTCTATTATGTGTGAATGTGAAACAATATTAAACAAGTGAGATCGGAGATGCGCCGCTGTAGAACTCATGCTCTCTACCGATCCAATTTATGACAACAGGACCATTTCCAGCACCATCAAAATGCATCGCTAGATTGCCATGAATAACAGGGGCGTGCCCAGAATGATGAAAACAAAGTTTACGGTCACGGTTATGGTCGTTGGTATGATTTCGAAGTCAGCTTGAAAGTCAACACCAAAGAGTGTAGTGATCTCGTTGTGTAATGAGGTGGCCGCTGTCAGACCCTTTGTTTCGTTGCAGAAAGCGTGCTACGACTTTGTACCTTTCTCTTAATGGCCTCATGCCTACCCCGCTAGACTACTTTGATCATTAGTGTTATGGAAACAGTATATTCTTTTCATTGTTTTGACTCTCGAGTATGTATCAGCAGTCGAACGTCTACATCGCAGCCTAAAGGCCTCTTTACGTGCAGTGCTTACCAGCAATACGAAGTGGTTAGAACACCTTCCTCTAATTTTGCTGGGTTTGCGCACAGCAGTGAAGAAGGATATGAATTGCTCAGCAGCAGAAGCGCTGTATGGTACCACACTATGCCTGCCAGCACAATACTTTTGTGATACACCAAATAAAGTTTGGGACCCTGCATCAGTTGTTGATAGACTGACAAGAACCATGGCCAAGATGGCATATTCTCCATCAGGAATAAACAAGTGCGCTAACACATATGTGCCAAAGGCACAAGAGACATGCACACATGTGTTTGTTCACGATACAGCTAGGTCGCATACCCTGCAACCACCGTATCGCGGACCTTTTAAAGTCAACAAGAAAAACAAGAAGTATTTCAGCGTCCTCATTAAAGACGAAGAACAAAATATCTCAATTGACAGGTTGAAACCCGCAACACTCGAGGATGCATATTTAGAAGTAGATCCCTCACAAAGGATGCCAGTCGAAGTGACATTGGAAAAACGCCCTTATAAAAAAAAACACGTTCGGGCAGACAGGTAAAATGGCCTGCCCATTTAAAAGACTTTGTCTCTACATGAAATAAAACAAAAAAAAAAACATCCTCTCACAACATTCAATTAAAAGTACTCCGTATTTTTTTGGGGGGGGGGAGTGTTGTAGAGGACTAAAAATTAGAGGACACCGGGCAGGAGTAATCTGCCCCTGCTCTAAGGCTGGTTGGTTTTTCCCTTTGGTCACGGGCAGACGTGTTGCCTTTTCCCTCTCAAGAAGAGGAGAACCTTTGTTCCACCACGAGGTGAGCTCTGAGAACTTTTTCCACCAGTCGGTGAGTCTTATAGAACTGTCGCTATTGTATTGTGTTTTATTGTTGTTTAAATGTTTGTCAGTGTATAATAAATGTGTAAACGTAATTGGGCAATTGTGTTTATTCATATATTTTTTGTTTAGTTAAAACTAACAAATTAATCAACAGTTAATCAACCGAGAACCACATTACTCTACATAAAAGATACACACTCGATGTGGCACCATATCTCAGTGCCACGGTTGCTAACACACTCTACAGCATGACCGAGTGGTGATTTGGCCATAAGCGTAGAGAAACAAAGAAATGCCATCACAGAATTCCCTTTCTAAATCGACCTCTTTTTCGGCCAGTCGACATGGAGTAAGCACGCATGTTTTTGTCTTTGCATGAATGAGAGGGGGCACCCCTTTCCCATGAGCACTATTTAGGACTATCTATGTGTTGCGTTGTTATATAATAAAGAGGATCGTGTATGATCGTTTAATAAGGGTTAACGTCGTGTGATCGTCTAGTGGTCCAGTCTATTAAATGATATGCAGTTATGTGCATGTGGGGTACATGTATTTTAGACATACCTTCTGCGTCGTGGATGTTGGTCCATCTTAATTCATCTCGTCTTGGAGGGAAGACTGGTACCTGTTTTGGGGACGAAGATTCATTTCACTCCAAACGATGAATTGGTTTTTTAGTTCTTATTTAACTTTCCAGATGTCTCGCAGAAGGATGGAAAGTGAATCTCTAGCTTGCGTGGTACACGTCAGCGTCTCCCATCCAGTGAAGGGGAAGAGAAGACTGTGAAGCCATCCGTCGCCTTCTAGGTCCAAACCAAATCTCAATGATTGAGCTAACCTGATCAGGTAACTCACACACAATCCGATCAGCTGATCCTGACTTCCATCAAACAACGAAGTGGTCCGGAGGATGAAGAAAGAAAATTCAAACCAGAATGCCACCAGGGTGAAGAAGTCATCTTGGGAAAATAAAGGAGCCACACCCACATCCAACATCTCAGGTATGATTTTCTTCTTGATACACACACCCTAATGACTAGCCATCTTCACATCTTCTCGAAACAGTGACCAAATGATCGTGTTATATCGAGAGTCAAAACAATAAAAAGAATATGCTGTTGTCCTAGCCCTATTGATCCTATGTCGAAAACATCACCAACATGACCTCTCACAACACCAAAGCCAGCTTGATCCCCGGCGTCCGTTGTTTGTGGAAAAAACATACTCCCATTTCTGGACCCGTATCAAGGCAGTGATTGAGGCTGAAGGCGGCTACATTAAATAGATGTCAGCTCTACTACATATCGAGTTACCTGAATTGATTTTTAAAAATTTTAGAATATAGCTGTATTGCTGTTTTTTTAGGGCGACAAATTTATCGTTCCACCCTGTAATAATAATATTAAAAGAAAGTTCTAATATAGTTTCCCTCCCCCCCAAATGTTACGTTATGTATATGAATATGTTCTATATCGACGTACACGTTGAATAGTTGGGTTTTATATTTTATCTGTATCTTCATGTACGTGTAAATGCGTGTATGTATATACGTCGTATCATTTGTTGATCGTCTAGTGTGTATATTTTAACATTTATGCAACAGTTCTAACAGGAAACGATTGGCATAGACATATCGAAACAGTTGTAGACAAACAGTTTTTTTTAACAAGTGTAAATAAACACAACCCATACCTGAATTATTTACGAACATTTATTCTCATGATTCCGGCCGGCATCTTCAGAGATTACAACGTCTTCACATCTTGGCTGCCTGAGAAAACGCTGCTGCCTACATCATTGAAAGACCAACTCCCACCTAGAGTCATCCGTTCTCTCTGATGTTCAGCTAACGACTAACTAGAATCTCCCTTAATCTACATCTCATTACGTGTCTCAGACCAACAGCTGATGTAACCTCAATCTAGTTATTTGTTTATGCAAACCAAAAATTATATTTACATCTATTTTCGCATTTCTTTGTAGCGATATTATTATTATTTCAGCTGTCATTAACTTTTTCCAAATTTAATTGTTTATTTTTCTAATCATAATAATCGATCCAGCAACAGTTGTAGACAAACAGTTCTTTTTAACAGATGTAAATAACATAACACATATCTGAATTATTTACGAACATTTATCTTCATGATCTGGCCGCCATCTTCAGAGATTACACGTTTTTACATCTTGGATGTGTGACATGACTCCGTCCCTGCGCCATGGAGAGACCAACCCCCTTTTTAAGTTATCCGTTCTCTCTGATGTCCAGCTAACGAATCTCCCCAAATCTACATTTCATCACGTGTCTCATTACGTGTCTCAGACCAACAGCTGATGTAACCCCAATCTAGTTATTTGTTTATGCAAACCAAAAATCATGTTTACATCTATTTTCTATTTTCACTTTTTTGCGTAATTATTATATGTCAATCAATTTTTGCCAATTTAATTATTCATTTTTCTAATCATAATAATTGATCCAGCAACCCACCATCGCTTGAATCAATCAAATAATAATAGTAATAATGATAATAATAATAATATTAATAATAATAATAATAATAATGATGATGATAATAATGAAAATAACGATAATAATAATGATAATATTAATAATTATAATATTATTATTAATAATAATAATTATAATAATAATATTAATAATAATAAAAATAATAATAATAATAATAATAATAATAATAATAATAATAATAATAATAATGTTTTGACCCTTGGCATTGCTTACCACAGTTAACACATATACTACGCTATGATCACAGCACAAAGGGTCACAACATTACAAAATCAAACGCATGTCATTATGGTTATTTTCAGTTGATACATTTTTTTTACAAGGTGGTCACCACTTATCAAGGCCTGGAAGCCACTCAGGGATAAGGTTTATTGTAAGTACAGTACGTTAGTGTGGATATTTAAAGTGTCTACTTAAGGGGGCGGTTCATCAGGAATTTGTTTACGTTGGACTTGAAGACATCCAGTTGTAGTCAGGAGGGAAGCAGGCAGAAGGAACAGAGTTCCACAGGCGTGCAGTTTTTAGAAAGAAGCTTTGTTCATGGAATCTACGTTTTGATTTAGTCATAGATAAAGAGTGGGGAAAGTTTTTGATAGTGGATTAAGCTGGACGGGTGTTTTTTGTAATAGATAGACGAGGGGTGACCAGAGATTGGAGTTCAGACGAGCACCTGCCATGGAAATAACGATAAAACAAGGATAGGCTCGCAACGTCTCTTCTGTGGGAGAGAGGTTGCAAAGTAGAGAAAAGGGCATCCCCCACTAAGCCACGAAGTCTATTTTGTACTCTATCAAGGCAGGATAGGCTGGTTTTAGCAGCTCCTGCCCAGATGTGGCAGCAGTATTCCATCTTTGGTCGTACTATTTTCATTTATAACCCCGAATGACATTGGACTCCTGATAATCGACTACCCAGGTTGTATCAACTTCTCTTTTCGTATAATTTTCTCCATATAATTATCCACAACCACTCAAAAAACTATTTTCAATAATTGTGCTGAAAAGCAAAATAGCGTCCATTCGCAGCTGAACATTTTGCTAACTGCATTTCATTTCCCCTAATGATATGAGCCATTGTTGAAATTCCATGGATTAAGGAAATTGAAATAACCCCTTCTATATATTCCTTTTGTCAAGCAATAAATTCTTTAATCGAATATATGTCCCTATATGTTGTTTTTTCAGAATTTAAAATTGAACCACGAAACTATATATATATATTTTTGTTTTGGTTTTAGTGATATGTTTATAATGAATTCAAATATTTACGAAAGTGCATTTTTACCGAAATGCGAGTTGGGAATAGTTTTCCCCTTTTAACCAATTTGGTACCCCACATGGGGAGCGGTATATATATATTATTTTTAAAATGTAATTATCCACTGACACGTGTTTCGTCGTTTACGACTCATCAGAGTGGCTGTATCTAGCGAGATTCGAAATCGGAACCCAACAGTAATGAGCCTAAACCCTTACCCCTGGACCATCTCGCCAGCTGTCTAGATATATCGCGATTTACTTAGATGTTGTTTTTGTTTTGGTTTTAGCGATATGTTTTGAATGAATTCAATTATTTACGAAAGTGCATTTTTACCTAAATGCGAGTTGGGAATAGTTTTCCCTTTTTAACCATGTAAGATGGTCCATGGGGTAAGGGTTTAGGCTCATTACAGTTGGGTCTCGATTTCGAATCTCGCTAGATACAGCCACTCTGATGAGTCGTAAACGACGAAACACGTGTCAGTGGATAATTACATTTTAAAAACAATATATATATATATATATATATATATATATATATATATATATATATATATCCAACCTTGGGCTGGATTCTTGGTAAAATTATTTATTACAAAAAGAAATGGAAGGTCATAACAATTAAACGACGGTCACTCGGAAGAAAAAAAATGTTAGAGTGGAACACAAACTAACATGCATATATATATATATATATATATATAGTCATCCACATACAGCACTGTTTCGCAGCTCATCGGTGCAGCTAGACAAGAAACCAACTTAAGCCAGGATCGAAACCCGACCGCCCATATGACAGTCGGAGCTTCAATTTTCATCGCTAAGCGCACAGATCGGCTCTAAATATCCTTTTGTCTTCACAAACGTTCTTTATAGAACCGCTTTTTATCGGGCCCTGATGTTGCTGCTATCCAAACATACACATACAGCCTTCATAAGCATGTGCACGCAGACATATGTTTATATTTATAGCAATACAAACATATGCATACATTTATTTGTATTAAAAAATTGTGGGTCGACTATTTACTTGCAAGGAAGACTATTCTTCTTTAACTCCCGAGGAAGGGTAACTTATGCCAAATAAAATTATCGCATTAAAATAACAATAAAACTTGATAAACGAGCACATCATGTTAGCTGGGGTATTGTAGCTTGGGTATAGTTAGCCACGCTGATGAACTCTAGATACGGCGAAACATTTTATTTGACAAAGTTTACGACAGTTTTTATAAATATTTTGTCAGTAAAATAATTTACGCTGCTAAACTACAAATTTACCCTTTATTACATTGCCTACAGATAGACTTATTTGTTATATATTTGTTTTTTGTTTACTTACTCTTTACAGAACTCACTAACGACACTTCTCAGACATTAACATTTTTAGGTAATTTTTACCTTAGCTTAACCTACACATCTCTTTTACCTTTGGCGGAGACAAGTAGTTTTCTAGATATAATGACTTCAGTGGTAAACAAATCTACTTCTCCCCGCTCGACACTGCCACCCCCGATTTTTTTTTTTCCTTTTTGGTTTGTAGTCTTTGCGGGTTGGTATGCTGACAAAAATAAGGTTGACTTTGGGGCAAATACTTTGACAATCACCCCCCCCCATAAAATGGGGTGTCTATTCCAAAAGCTTTTTTTACCATGGCGAACCAGCATTACATCAGAATCAACAGAAAACATGTTATTACAGGGATTATCTAATCTATGTTAATTTTAGGGTAGAGTTTAAAACATTCATAGGCTAACGAGTTGCTACTCCAAGAAAAATATAATTAAAATCATTTGCTTCCTTGATAATTGTTTTAGAGTCTATTGATTAATTCAGGAAAAATGTTGTTTCTGAATTTATAACCATCTGGGTTCTTCATTATTATAGTGAAATTCAAAAATCAAAATATCTATTTGACGTTTTTAGGTTGTTGAGGATTAGCCACCAATAACACACATAGTTTCATTTTTTTTATGAGGTGAGGGCAAACTTTCACCGAGCAACGCCGGTTAACGGGTCCGGCTAGTCTATAATAATTAACTATATATTGTTTCAAGTTTCGTATATACTGACGTAATTTTGAAACACAAATTGCTGCTAAGTAGCATGCAACAGTAGAACAGTGCACAACGATAACCAACCTCGAAAAAATTAATATGCATTTGCACTTTCGCGAATCTAAACAAGGGCTTGCGCCATAGAGACGTTCATTAATAATAAAAATAAAACAACCCGTCATTATCGATCTTTTGTTTCGGTGTTTCGAGCGGGAAATATTAGCGCGTAAATGTCAAAATAATATTGACCGAATTACACTCGGCGGCGGAAAAAATACACAAAAAATTATAAAAAAATAAGCAACAAAACAAACAACAGAACAAACAAAAATTTAACGAACAATAAAAAAGAAAATAAACGAAAAAATAAACGAAAAAAAAAACGAAAAATAAACAAAAAAAAGCAAAAAATAAAAAATAAACAAAAATACACACAAAAATAAACAAAAAAATAAGTAACAAAACGAACAACAGAACAAACAAAAATTTAACGAAAAATAAAAAAATAAATAAGCGAAAAAATAAACGAAAAAAACGAAACATAAACAAAAAAAAGCAAAAAATAAAAAAATAAACGAAAATACACACAAAAATAAACAAAAATATAAGCAACAAAACAAACAACAGAACAAACAAAAATTTAAAGAAAAAAAAAAATAAACGAAAATACACACAAAAATAAACAAAAATATAAGCAACAAAACAAACAACAGAACAAACAAAAATTTAACGAAAAAAAATAATAAAATAAAAAATAAACGAAAAAAAGCAAAAAATAAAAAAATAAACAAAAATACACACAAAAATAAAAAAAAACAAAAAAAACAACAGAAGATTTTCACATTACTAAAATAATCTCAATTAGACTGTTCGGAAAATAATGACTGTTTTTCGACTGATTTTAACATGTAAAGACTCAACAGGTTGTAGACTCAGTCACAAGGAACATAAAAAAAGAAGAGGAAAAAATCCCTTTATTCCTCCTTTTTGTGCCACGCGTGACTTCCCGTCTCGTCTGTGACGTCACCCACGTGATCATCTTTGTGTACACACGTTCTTCTTTTATTTATTTTACTGACGTTCATCCCTAACGAGGCATATCGCCAGTTGTACGTAAGGAAAGAGTAAGAAGATGTTGGTTTACCTTACATTTAAACTACTGCATATCAGTACGATCAGGTAAGAACTCGAAAAACTGAATATATATATATATATATATATATATATAATTATTATAGTAATAATTATGTCAGACCTTTGAAAAATTTGGTTCTTATTATTGAGCACTCTAAGTTGAAGTTAAAAGTCGGTCACTTTAACCTACATGTGCAGATCGTGATGTCATAATAATTAGATCACTATCACCGTCTTGACATTTAAAAATAAATGTTTAAATGTTTAAATTTTAATATGATTTCCGGAATCAGCACCCGAATTAGTTTAAATCAGCTTAGAAAACTTGGGCACCCAAAAGGGTGTTGGCCACTGTTATTATATATGGGTCCTGTTGTCATAACCTGGATCGATAGAGAGCATGGGTTGTACAGCGGCGCATCTCCGATATCGCTCGTGTAACATTATGTCACTTTCAGACATGATAGGAGATTCCTGACGCGCTTGGGATTTGTACATAACTGGCTAACTAGTAGGTGGTCTGCAACAAAAAAAAAGAAGAAAACCCGGTTTTCATTAAACGGAAATGGAATCATGTGATCTTTTCTAGGGTGAGAATTTTATCCTCTCAAATTGTACTAGTTACTTATCAAACGTCCAGACGATGCTAAGTTATAGGGTCACAGAACTAGAGTTAGAGGGTCACTAATCCAGTAGAACATCACAGCGGAGGAAATGTCGAACATATTGAATTTATTTTGCTTCACGAAAAACACCCGTCTAGCTGAATCCACTGTCAAAAATTTTCCCCACTCTTTATCTGTGCCTAAATCAAAACGCGAATTCCATGAACAAAGCTTCTTTCTTAGAACTGCACGCCCGAAGAAACGTTGCAAGCCTGTCTTTGTTTTATCGCTATTTCCATGGCAGGTGCTCGTCTGAGCTCCAATCCCTCGTCCCCCTCGCCAATCTTTCACGAGAAACCGCCCCCTTAAGTAAACACTTCATCAAATCTCCACACTAACGTAATGTACTTGCAATAACCCTTATCCCTGAGTGGCTTTCGGGCCTGGATAAGTGGTGATCACTGTGTAAAAAAACAAACAAACAAAAAAAAAAAACACCCGTCTGGCTGAAACTACTGTCAATAATTTTGCCTACTCTTTATCTGTGTCTAAATCCAAACGTAGATTCCATGAGCAAAGCTTTTCTTAGAACTGCACACCAGTGGAACTTTCTGCCGCTTGCCTGTTTCCCACCTGACTACAACTTGGACGTCTTCAAGCCCAACATAAACAAACTCCTGACAAACCGCCCCCTTAAGTAAGACACTCTATCAAAAACCCCAATACTAATGATTACTACAATACTATCTCATTGATTACTGTACACGCAAATAACCCTCATCCCTGAGTGGCCTTCGGACCTTGATAAGTGGTGACTCCCATGTAAAAAAAAAGAAAACTCTGTTCCGTCTGCTTGCTTCCCACCTGACTACAACCTGGATGTCTTCAAGTCCAACGTTAACAAATTCCTAATGAACCGCCCCCATTAAGTAAACACTTCATTAAATCTCCACACTAACGTACTGTACTTGCAATAACCCTTATCCCTGAGTGGCTTCCGGGCCTTGATAAGTGGTGACCACCGTGTAAAAAAAAAACATCTATAAGAGGTGTCCGACTTACAACCAGATGCATTGAATTCTTCGTTTAATCGTTTAAGCTTAGTTGTGAGAAAGTGTTTCTTTCGGATTCTTTTGCTGAGTATATATTTTGGTCCTTATACAGTTTAATCCAGACATTAAAAAATGAAAATTTCGAAAAAACAAAACAACAAAAAAAGCGTTATATTGTACGTATCCGTTATGGAATGAATTCTCTGAAAAAAATTTCACTTATTTTTTTCACAACGGGAAAAACAATGACATCGAGCAAAAGGTAGCCATGTTTCGATTTTTAGACCACGAGTAAGAAAGAGAAGCTATTATTTAACATGGGGATGGGGGTGTCGGCGGTTTAGACTAAGTTATCTCCTTGTGGCGGCGCCTTTCCTTCTTTGTGGTTAAAAGTTCAAACATGGCTACCTTCAGCTCGCTCTCATAAAAAAAAGTGTTTTTCCTGCTGTAAAAAAAAAAAAAAAAATACTTGATCAAATTAATTGAATTTTTGGCGCTTCTACACTATTGAGGCAAAATGTCGGAAATTGTAAAACTGCATTTCACATGAAAACAATGGTATCTACGTATTTCTCGTATTTTTAAGATGGTTATATCCAACAATTACGAAAATCGATAAGGTAGAAAATTATTTATTAAAGAAAAGAACACCAGAATTTGATGAAAACAATCGTAAGACACCGACGAGTTCAAAAAAGGAGGTAATTATATCCAAAAATTACGAAGATCTTAATTTGATCAAATATTTTTTTTTTTTTTACAGCGGAAAAAAAAAAAATTTCTTACACCGATCAAAAAGTAGACATGTTTCGATTTTTAAAAAGAAAAACTATCATTTAACATAAGGAGGAGGGTGTCGGCGCTTTAGGCCGAGTTATCTTCCCATGACGTGTTCTGAAAATCCAAACATGGCTACCTTCAGCGCGCTGTCATAAAAACGAGTTTTCCTGCTGTGAAAAAAAAAAAAAACAAAAAAAAAACCCTCGATCAAATTAAGTGAATTTTTTTTTTTTAGGACTGCAGTCCATAACGGATACGTATAATATAACTTTTTTTTTTTTAATATTTTAATTTTTTAATGTCGTTATTGAACTGTACAAGTACCTTTTTTTAGTTTCCAAATTTTGTCTGGCGCTACCAGATCAGGCTGTCTGAAGATATTGGCTTCCTGAGACGAGAATGCACCTAACATTGATTGCTTTTGGTTTTTCTACTTCCTTTTGCAAAACTTAATTATGTTTTGCAAAAACAAAAACAAAAACAACAACCCACCTTTTCCTTCTTTTCCTTCTTCCCATTTTTCCCTTTCTCTTTCTACCTCCCCCCCACTTCCTGACTTGTTTCCTAACTTAAAATGTACCAAACATTAATACTGTAACCTTCTTCCCTCCCCTATTGGAAAACTCATTCATGTTCTGCAGGGCAGGGAACAAAAACGATAAAATCTACTATAAAACAACCAAACCAAACCAAACACTACAAACTAGCGAATTTGAAGAATAAATAACCACAAAAGGGTTGATATGCCGTAAAAAAAAAAAATAACCAAACCAAACGTTTCTGAATTTTGAGATGAGAATTGGTTATTCGTATTATTTGGATTCATCGGATTACTGTCTTATCTTTCAGTCGATGTAACCTCCGACCTTCTTCAGGTGTATCTTGTCGAACTCGAGAATGTTTCTGTCGAACTCGGGAATTTGGACGAAATTTTGAACGGAACCTTTATTTACTTCACGAGGGTAGCATGTTCTTGTTCCGTCAGCCATGACTTGATAGAGGTTCTAAGTAATTCGCAATTGTATTTTTCGGTCGCCGACACTGGGGATTGAACCTTCACTTTTACAATTGATTTTTTCCAAGTACTCTAACCACTGCGCCACGGGGCTTTGAAGACAATTCTACAGGAGCCTTAAAATCTATTAGAATGAAGATATAACCCAGTGGTAGAGCATTCGACTACAGATCGAATTATCTCCTGTTCAAACCCGGGTTTACCTCACCATTTTATTTTATTTTTTCTTATTAATGAGTTCAATTTACGATAAAAGAAAAGGTACCATTTAAAATCGCCGTAAATCATTTCTTCGTTTGCATATTTAAAAACTAAACATTAATCAAAAGTGACTTTTCCAGATCATTCATCGTCAAGCCAAAATATCAGCTGACGTGATATTGTAAAAAAACACAGACGGAATTTGATGAACAACATTATCATTAACATTTATTTATTTTTTACGAAATAGTCTACCGGGCAAATTATTCTTCGTAATCTATAATATAAATCTCACCTGTCTGTTTAAATGTATGTATGTATGTATGTATGTATGTATGTATGTATGTATGTATGTATGTATGCCTAAAACTTTCGATAGAGGCGACAGATTTTCACAACATCGGTAGGGTTTTGAAGCGTGACCCTTCGGACGACAAATATTGAAAATTTAGCTAAAAACTTTAAATTCTTCACCCTCAACTGGGCAATTTTCTACAACGAGGGGTACCTTTTTTGCTGTCGATATTTTTTAAAGTCATTCTTCCATTTCGATTGACTAACCTTAATGTAAAACTTTGTCATATTCCAGTTTGGCGATGGACGTAACAGCAAAGATGTCAGGTTTTTCTTTTTTCACGTTTTTTCCTCCTTCGCAGTACGGGTTCGAGCCTGCCTGCCTACTACAACTTTTTTTAACACACACCACCAAACACCAGGGCTACGCCGGGCACCCAAGCTGGTATATAATAATAAATACAGGATTTGTTTTATAATAATACATACGCAATCTGTGTAAATTAAAATGTCAGCGTATTGTACGACCGGGCAACGCCGGGAATCTAGCTAGCTAGTTATTATTATAAATGTGGCTTATGTGAAGATTAAAATTAATGATTTTCTGGATCTTTTAGAAATGGATAACATTCTAAAATCTTCAATGTCGATGGCATTATTTATATTAGTAGAGTTATTGATCCTCTGTGGCTTTGATGCTTAATCTACTCTGCCCTCCCTCTCTCTAACCAGTTCAAAGGCATTGCGTTCTGGCGATCTCAAGTGCCAAATGAACACCATCAAATACCATTGCGTATTCTAGAGTGAATCTTTGATGGAACGTGCTGGTTTATACTATCCTGCAGATGTAAAGAAATTCACCCCACATAGCCAGCATCACACTAGCATTTAAATATTACTATTTTGGAAGTAACGAAAATTATCGTAGCAAAAAGAAATAAATGCAGGAAAAACGAAATAAATGTATGCATAAAAGAGACACCATCAAAGACCATTGCGTATTCTAGAGTGAATCTTTGATTGAACGTGCTGGTTTATACGATCCTGCAGATGTAAAGAAATCCACCCCACATAGCCAGCATCACACTAGCGTGTAAATATTATTATTTTGGATATAAGGAAAATTATCTTAGCTAAAAGAAATAAATGTAGTGGATAACAAAGACAGATCACATACGATTAATAATACTTCTATAACAACTAATTTTGCATCCCTATCTGACAAGCAGCTAAATCCCACCCCTTCACTGTAGAGATCCCTAGTTGTATGAAAGCCTTCTACTACAATAGTTTCTTCCCCAGAACTGGTAGACTTTGGAACTCCCTTCCGGGTTTCTG
>NC_136527.1:11821342-11868842 GCF_053919585.1 Euprymna scolopes | reverse complement strand
CCCCGTCTAGCCGAATCCACTGTGAAAAATTTCCCGCACTCTTTATCTGTGCCTAAATCAAAACGTGGATTCCATGAACAAAGCTTCCTTCTTAGAACTGCATGCCTGTGGAACTCTGTTCCGTCTGCCTACTTCCCACCTGACTACAACTTGGATGTGTTCAAATCCAACGTTTACAAATTCCTAATGAACCGCCCCCTTAAGTAAACACTTCATCAAATCTCCACACTAACGTAATGTACTTGCAATAACCCTTATCCCTGAGTGGCTTCCCGGCCTTGATAAGTGGTGACATTTATAGATTTTGCCCAGAATTTTCACTTGCATGTGCTTTGTAATCGTTTACTTCAACATTTTTCCTACGAAATCCTGATGATGTCCCCTGAAATAGGGACGAAACGTTGATTACTATTTTATTAATTCTCGGTTTTCCTTCTCAAATAACAAACACACATACACACACACACACACATACTTATTTTATGATTTCGTAATCTGACCTTCAGTTTAAGATCGAAATAAACTCGAGAAGGAAGTTAATGTCAGAGGCTTGGCAGGAAGTATCCGTTCCTAGCGGTTTTTCTGATGGTATATCGTCTTCAGCCTCTCTGTGTTTATTATTATTATTATTATTATTATTATTATTATTATTATTATTATTATTATTATAAACAAAGTATATCCACACTTCTACTGGTTTATTATAGGTGTTTTATATATATATATATATATATATATATATATATATATATATATATATATAACACCTATAATTTCTCCGGGTACCCCTAGATTCACCCTCAAGGATCATAAACCTCATTTCTATGACAACCCCTCCATCAGATTGATCTGCCCATCTAACTCTGACTTAGGTGCTGTAAGCAAAAATATCTTAGATAGAATCATCCCTTCTATGAATGAAAAAGTAAGTTTCCCTCTTTGGCTAAATTTAGATTCCGTAATTAATTGGTTTGTCTCCCTTAAAATATACACCTCCTTAACTTCATAATCTTTGACATCCAAAATTATTATCAATCAATTTCTCCGATCCTTTTAAATAAGGCTCTAATCTTTGCTAAAAGAAATTCTGACTTAACTAATTTAGAAATAAAATTAATTCCCCTAGCGAGAAAGTTCCTTATACAATTTAACAATAAGTTTTGGACTAGAAAGGACACCCCTGATAATTTTAACATCTTGATAGGTCCTTCTGACTCTGCAGAAGTTACCGATTTAGCGGGACTCTTCTTACTGAAAGAACTTAAATACCACTTTAAACATATCCAAGGGGGCCTTTATGGAGATGATTCCCTTTTTACTACAACAGCCAGGCCAAGAGAGTACAACAAAACAATTAAAAATTATATAACTTCTTTAATAACTTTGACCTTTCTATAATTATCGGACCAAACAAAAAAAACTTCAAATTTTCTAGATGTTACACTTAATCTTAACACTGAAACTCATAGCCCCTATCATAAACCCAACCTTACGCTTTTATACGTGCATAAATCTTCTAATCACCCCAACTCAATTATAAAATCTATAGTACCATCCGTCTCTAGAAGAATTTCTGCTCTTTCTGCTGAAAAAAAAAACTTTTAATCAAAATGCTACTTTCTTCAATAATGTCTTATGGAACTCAGGACACAAGGAAAAGATTAAATACAACAATTATGCTCCTCCTGCAGGCCGCCTTAAATCTGTAATCACACACAATATGACTCGTAAGAAACCAGTTCAAATAACAAGATCTGCCGCTATCAATAACAATGAACCAGACTACATATATAATCCAAACCAAAATACTAATCCTATTACCTCTAACCCACCCAGTCGCATCAGGAGAAAGAAAAATAGTTGGTTTAATCCTCCATTTAGCATAAATATCAAAACTAATATACCTAAGGAATTCTTCAACATTCAACACAAAACTCTTTCAAATACCACACAGATATAGTTCTATTTTCAATAAAACTCAATCAGGATTTCTAATCTAACAATGTCTAATTTAGCACAAAGAATCTTAACATCTAATAAAAAAAAATTAAATCAGCCCAAAAAATCCCTTTCCCAATTAAACCCAAAACTAACTGTAATTGTAATAACAAACATCTTTGCCCACTAAATAATGATTGCATCCATAAAGATGCTATATATTCATGCACAATTATTGAGCTCCCACGCAATCCTCCCATAACAGACACTAATATTTCGTCTTCAAGGTATCCTTCTTCCCATCCTCCATCTGATATAGTTACTAATCCAATATACCACTCGAGTAGCCCCTCCATCTACAATCATAAAACTAGCAATAATAATAATAATAATAATAATAATAATAATAATAATAATAATAATAATAATAATATTAATGAGAATAATATTTCTCCTAACAGCCATCCTAACACTAACAACACTCATTATCCCCTCCAAAATAGTCCCCGTACAATCATTGTCCCACCCTTTGTTGAACACAATGAACAAAATTCAAACTATTTAACTAATACAAATCAGAAAAGTAATATTAATATTAGACCTCGAGCTTTTAATAAAGTACATACATATATAGGCACTACTTCAACATTAATTAAGAAAAGAATATTAAACCACATTTCTTCTTTTAACAACCATAATTCTAATAATAACTAAGGAACTTCTCTAACCACTTTAATTAAAAAACTTAATTCTAATAATACCTCCTTCTCAATCAAATGGACTATCATAAAAAAGTTAAGTCTTATACTCCAGGCTCTAAGTAATGTTCCCTCTGCACAAACGAAGCTATAACTATAATTACTTCCCCTCAAAGTAACAATATAATACATTCTAAAAACGAACTGATCTCTTTCTGTAAACATAAGTCCACATTTAATTATGGTAATTTTGAAATTACATAGCTATTACTTTAACCTTTCAGATAGATATATAATTTTTCTTTAACATTATCGTTTTTTTCTACTTGCTTTCTTAATACTTTATAACTTAATAATCCTTTATTTTAATTCTATTTTTATTCTTTGCTTGGCCGGTTTTTATCTGTAATATCCGTTTTAGTGTTTAAATATTCCTATCTATTTATCAATCTATCCACACATTCATATTCTGTATGTATATTTAATTATATTTTCCTATATGCATTTAATTACATACTTACTTGCTTTATCCGGAATTTGCAGATACCGGCCATCATCTCCCCTTGAAAATTTTATTATTTTATTTTATTTTTTTTTACTTATTATTTACTTTTTATTTATTTATTTATTCCATTTAGTGTCTTTTAATAACTCTTGCTGACATTTTCTTAGGTAATAACCTGTATATTTCAGTTGACCTCTTTTTTGCCCTATATTTTTCGCGCTTCAACATCCTTTTTGTCTGGGTCATTTCGACATTTGCTTTTCTATTTTATATTTAATTCTATCACCATTTATTTTTTCCTCTTTTCCTTCACTGATTTTTGTTCTCTTCCCTTTCACTGATTTTTTAAAATTAAATTTTGTCTCGGCAGCCGTGTGAAACGCGTATCTTATTTTTGTTTTATTAATATTACTGGAATTTTCCCCCTTTTTCCTTGTACATATTTGTGAATTATTCCATGGATCTCGGCCTTTTGGATTATTTTGGATCATCTTTCAATTACGTGATTTCCTTGGATTTTATTTGTGCGAATGGAAATTTAATTAACTTTCTTGGATTTACATTTTTTGATTATACCGTCATTGGATAATTTACCTTTCACCAGACTATCCATTCACGTGTAATCACCTTTTTCTTCACCATATTCCCTCTGCTTCACTTTTTGTTATCAAGTAAGATCTTTGACTTGCTTGCAGTTTCATCAAATACTTTTGTATGCAAAATCCGATCACGCATTTTGCTAATTCCTACTATCTGATGAGAAGGAAAGTGTTTCTTCGAAACTCCGCGAATTAAGGACTATCCACTTATCTAGTGTTTCCTTTTCAGATTAAATATGTTTTTAAATCTTTTTCAAAGTGTTTTTTAACATGTTTTATTAACTACTTGTTCTTATATATTAAAAAAAGCTTCTTTCTCAGAAATGCACGCCTGTGGAATTGTCTTCCGTTTTCCTGCTTTCAAGCTGACTACAACGGATTTCTCGCTTCGACTCTTAAAACTCGACAAAGACATTAGAAAACATCACTCTTAACTGAATAACCCCCTTTTCCTTTCGGCCCCCTGAATTCTTATGATGATTTTGTTAGCGCTGTGATGTTCCTCGTGTGATCGTCTTCTCAAGCGTCATTCATGCCTCTAACATAATCTCGAACGTTCTTTCGTTCCGTGCTCTCACCAGTGATCATCCTCTTTCTTCTTTTTATAGTCATTTATGATGCATTTGCATACAGCCGCCCTCACAATTATATACAAATTTGCATATAGCCGTCCGCATTATATTACAATTTAGATACTTCCATTCCATCTCGAAAGACAAAGGACACCCCTTGTAAGGGCAGCTGCACATGTAATTGTGTGGCAAAGGTTGCGCAATCCCCAACCACACATAAGTGGTTATGCCTATGTAAAAAATATTGCTTTTTATCATACGTTTTTACTGCTTTCCAGCTGACTACAATATGGTTCTCTTCAAGTCTAACGTAAACAAGTTCTGAATGAGCCGTTTCACTTGTTAACCATTATCCTCGAGTGGTTTCTGGGCAAAGACATTAGAAAACATCACCTTTAACTAAATAACCCCCTTTTCCTTTCGCCCCCCCCTGAATTCTTACTATAGCGAGGATTTTTGTGAGTTTTTCTTTCTCTTACACCAGAGGGTCCAAGACCCAAATCAGTTCAAAACAGGGATATCATAAGGTTATATCTTTGCGACTTTCCTTTTTCTCTGAGTTATTTACCCTTAGTACTTTCGTATCTTCCAACGTCTGCAGTTTTAATTTATTGTGTCGAACCTAGCCTTTCGCTCGAAGCCAGTATTTTCAACATGCTTTAAAAGCCACAATATCGAAGAGAGAATTGGGTTTGTAATAATAACCATGAAATCTGCATAAATTAAAATATATTTAAGCATATTTTATAGCTGGGCAAAGCCGGGCATCTGTTATGTAATGGATGGCTGGGACCATCCGATACATAACTGAAAAGAAAAACTTCTTTAAAAAAAAGATAATAAAAGATTTGAAAGGTGGGCATCGAATAATCGATTGTCCACCAGTCGAAACGAAAAAATAATTACGTCGTGAACAGAGAAATCGGACGACGATTTTTTTTGTTTACAAAACAAGGAAACGTGACATGCCTTGTAAGAATGGAATGTATATGAAGTTAGCATGAGAGATGGATTCACGTGTATAAATAAAGTCAATAGTCGGTCAGCTGAAGAGAAATGAGTCACGATGTCTCTGGGTCAGATGCGGCAAAAGATTGTCAAAACGTGCTCCATTATCGATAGCAGAATGATCGACAGGAGGCGTGGCATGGAAAAAACATAAGAGGTGATTTTTGGAGTCCAACAGGGTAGAAGCAGAAGAAGACGAGGTAGAGAAGGAGGGAGGTAGAGAAGAGAGAGACGCTGATAGGAGACGTGCGTTGTCGAGAGCATAACGTTTTCACCCCCCTCTCCATCACTGAAACGACAGTAAGCCACACCGTTAAATTTTGAACTATTAAAAATCTCGATGTACAAGAACGAGAAAAATAATTTCAAAACAAAATATATTTTCATATAAAAAGCCAGCGTGTCTTACCATAACAACCAGAAAACTAAACAAAATAGACGATCAATAAGAGACGGCTACTTGGTTTTGTTGCAGCGGGGAACTTACTAACTACGACCGTTCCCAACCTAGGGGTCCTGGCGCTATATAACACATCTACTGCTAGTTTGAAAATAAAACCTGAGAAAACAGTAGTTATTATAATAAGTATAATAATAAGCAATTAAATTATTTAATATTGCATACTAGTGGGAGGGGGTGCGGGCATTGCCCGATCGTAAAATACGCTTAAATATGATATTTTAATATATGCAGATTTCATATGTATGTATGATAAAGTCTGTTTTCTATCGATTATTACATATTGTACCTAATATATAATAATTTTAAAAGGAAAAAAAAGCAGTTCACGAAAAATGCAATCATTTGAACCGTTTAGAATTTGAAAAAAAAATGGAGACAGACAGGCGTAGTGAGTTATAAACGTGATTAATTTCAAATTGAACAACTTTTCTAAGAATGGAAAAATGTCAATTTCCACGGTGAAAACTATTACATTTTATTAAAATATAAAGACTTATATATCTTTAATGTTATTTTAAAATGTCACTTCAAACATATAAACTGGTGATGCCATATCACACTGAAGATATTGTCTTCATGACCTAAAATGCACGAAACATTATCATTAGCTACAAATAAAAAACAAAAATTCTTCGTTTCTTTTTCTCTCTTAGTTTCCCCTCTCTGTCCTGCTCTAAGTAAATCTGACGACCTAGTCCACAAATTCCAAAATTTAATCATGACAAGTTTCAAGAAAAAATACACGATTAAACCCGGTTCTCCAACTTCCAACGTAGACCTCTACTACCATGTCTCCTTCTCCAACATCAGGGGTCTACGTTCTAACCTTCCAGAGGTTGAAACCCAATTACAGGAAACTAAACCAGACCTTTTATTTTTAAGTGAAACTGGCATTGGACAGGCTATTTCCCTAGAAGAGTTCGCAATTAAAGGATACTCTAACTTAACTTCTAAATCTGTCCCCCAAGATCGCCATCGGCATGGAATATGTGCCTATATTAGGGATAACTTTCCATGTGGTAGGGACATCTCCCGGGAAGATCCTAACTTACCCTATATGTACTTCCGGGTTGCATTAGCTCACACTACGGCATTTATATTTACTCTCTATCGCTCCCATAACAGTGGAGTTACTATCTTTCAAAGCATATCTGAGAAAATTGACCAAGTCCTATCTGCTTATCCTTCAGCTAACATTCACGTATGTGGTGACTTCAATGTTCACAACGTCGAATGGTTGACCCACTCTAACAAGACCGATGATGAGGGAAGGTTCTGTCATGATTTCTCCATTGCCTATGACCTCACTCAGATTGTTCAGGAACCCACCCGTGTGCCCGACAATGACGGCCAGTATGCGAGCCTACTAGACCTTTTTCTGACAACTTGCCCTTAACTATGTTCAGTTTCTGTTCTGTCGCCTCTTGGATCTTCCGACCACTCTGTTGTATCAATTAAGATAAAAATGAAATGTAATAAGTCCCCAGACGTACCTCTCCATCGTACAGTATATCGATACACTAAGGCTGATTGGGATAGCTTCCGTACATTTATATCTGATCTACCTCTGCATTCCATGTTTAAAAAGGATGTGTCCTCTATAGTATTAGACCTGACGGAATGGTTAATTGTAGGTATCGACCATTTCATACCCTCTAAAAAGTTTCAGCAAAAACCTAACAGCCAGCCATGGTTCTCTTCAGAATGTGCTGCTGCCATTGCGCACAGAAATCACTTTTTCCACTGTTTCCAACGTAATAGATGTATGAAAACTAAAGCCGCTTTCAGGACTGCCAGCAACCATTGTAAGAAAGTAATAAAGAATGCAAGAGAGTTGTATGCTCAATCTGTTAAGTTCAAAGTAGCTGAGCAGCGGCTTGGTTCCCACCAGTTTTGGCAAATAGCAAACAGAATCCTGAACAGAAGCGTGTGCTCCATCCCAACTATTATCAATGGACCTGAGGTAATCTCGTCAGCATCAGACAAAGCCAGACTCGTTGTCAAGAACTTTGCAGCTAATTCTACCCTTTGCGATCAAGGCCGCCAACCCCCAATATTTCCTCCTGTATCAGAAAACATGCTATGTAATATACGTATATCTGTACGTGATGTTGCCAAGCTAATCAAAAACCTTGATTCCAGTAAAGCAACTGGCCCTGATGGTATTCCAATTATAGTACTCAAAACACTTCAACCTGAACTAGCGCCCATACTTACAAAACTGTTTAAACGTTGTCTTAAGGAGAATAGTTTCCCATCTCCCTGGAAAATTTCATCAGTATGCCCTGTATTTAAGAATTCAGGTGAGGCCAATAAGTCTTCTGTGCGTCATGAGTAAGTTGCTGGAATCTGTGTTAAATACAGAAGTAATCAACCATCTCAACAAAAATAACCTTCTTAGTGACACTCAATATGGTTTCCGTTCTGCTAGATCTACAGCAGATGTGCTTACAGTTATATCTCATAGGATTAACAAATCTCTCGATGGAGGCAACCTTTCTAGGGCAATTGCTCTTGACATATCTAAGGCCTTTGATAGGGTATGGCATAAAGGTTTACTTCATAAGATCTCTAGCTATGGTATTGCTGGAAATGTCTTCTCAATTATTAAATCATTTCTTTCTGATAGGTTCATAACAGTAGTAGTTGAGGGGCAAAAATCAGAAGCTCACAGTATTAATGCCGGTGTCCCTCAGGGGTCCATCCTGGGCCCAACTCTTTTCCTGATCTACATTAATGATCTTCCAAATCACATCCTTACATCATTTGTAGACATTTGTGCTGACGACACTACCATTTATGGTAGCACATCTAAGACAGTAAACGACCAAGTTCTCTCCAATTCTCTCTCCTCTGATCTTGAGCACGTAGTACAATGGGGTAAGGAGTGGCTGGTTACTTTTAATGCATCTAAAACCAAGCTTCTCTCTTTACATCATCAACATTCTGATCCACATCTGGCATCAATTGAAATGAATGGCTCTCGTCTTCAGGAGGCCTCAAGTTTTGACAAGCTTCTTGGCTTGACCATTACTCCTGATCTTAAATGGAACACGTACATCAAATCTGTTGCCAAGGCCGCTGGAAAAATGGTGGGATCTTTCTATCGATCCGGTAGATATCTCACTGCTGATGCTATTCTCTATCCATATAAGAGACAGGTACGTCCAAGGATGGAATACTGTTGCCACATCTGGGCAGGAGCTGCTAGAAAGGACTTGGCCTGCCTTGATAGAGTTCAAAATAGACTTCGTAGCCTCGTAGGAGATGTCCTTTTCTCTTCCTTGCAACCTCTATCTCACAGAAGAAATGTTGCGAGTTTGTCTCTGATGTATCGTTATTTTCATGGAAAGTGTTCGACTGAGCTTCAATCTATGGTCCCCCCTCGTCAAACTTTCACAAGAAACACTCGTCTAGCGGTAAACACTATCAATAATTCCCCCCACTCTTTATCTGTTCCTAAACCTAAACGTAGATTCCATGAACAAAGCGTCTTTCTTAGAACTGCACGCCTGTGGAATTGTCTTCCGTTTTCCTGCTTTCCGGCTGACTACAATATGGTTGTGTTCAAGTCTAACGTAAATAAGTTCTTGATGAGCCGTTCCATATAAGTTACCAAATTTACCAAATTTTCATTACTAATGATTACTATATTGTCCAATTTCTACTGTACACTCTTTAACCCTTATCCTTGAGTGGCCTCTTGGCCTTGATAATGTGGTGATGCCTATGTAAAAAAAAAAAAAAAAAACATCCTGTTCTGCAAAGCCAAATACAAAACAACCAAACCAAGCATCATGAATAAATATTGAAAGATATAAAAAGGTAGAACATAAAAAACTTTTTTCAAAAATGATACAAACTCAGCATTAAATAACCTTATGATAACACTTTTTTGCATTGCGTTTATTTATAGATTAAGTCTTTCAAGTTTCTGCAAACACAGAATGTAACGAGAAGGACCTTAATTCGACAATGAAGCTACATCCAAGGGAGGTCACTTGCCTATTATAACATTGGATGTAGCTTCATTGTCGAATTCCATTATATTAATATACAATCATTGTTATAATATGCAAGTGACCTCCCTTGAGTGTAGCTTCATATCTGTACTAGCAAAATACCCGGCATAGCCCATAATTGCATTATAGGTCTGATTTGACAATTTTGAAGGTGCTTGCGGATTATAGGCCGATTTGACAATTTTGAAGGTGCTTGTGCAGTATAGGTCCCATTTGAAAATTTTGAAGGTGCTTGTACAGTATAGGTCCCGATGTTACATGATAAGGGCTGTCCCCTTTTCATGTAAGTATAAAAATGGAGAATTTAGTTTAAAATGAAAATGAAATGGCATAGGCGAAATTCGAACCTCGTAATTTAGTTTAGAAATAGATTACGTGTGAGAATTTACAAATGTAAAACAAACATTTGTTTAGAAATAGATAAATATTTCAAGGAAAGAATGTTAACTCTCAAGTTTGTTATGAAATTTTAAATTGAAAGAATGCAGCTTATAAGATAATGTTTTTAACATATTGAATATAGGTTAAAATTCCTTTTGTAGAAATAGGAAAAGTTTTGGACACGTATGTCCAGGACACGTGAAAGAATGCACATGTTTTAACATGTGTATGACGTCACGGAAAATAGAAGGTTCTAGAATAGAGAAAAACTTTAGTTAGAAACCAGTCAGTGAGAAAACTCAGAGAGAGTCAGACGTCAGGAGCGAGACGTCACTTCAAGGAAAAATGTGAGACTTTGAATTCTTGATGATGGAACACGGCCGTGTGAAGAATAAACCATCAAGTGTTTTTTGTAAAGCTCGTCTTGTGTCTTATGATTCTTACTAAAAGGTAAAGTCCAATTGTATTATATATTTGTGTTATATGTCTTTACATACACGTCTCAACATCATCATGTCCGAACTGTTTGAACACTGTGTCCTCACTCAAAGAGCTTTCTTCTCCTTCTAATCTACACAAGCAAAGAAATGAACATTTTCATATATAAGAATCTCTCCTAACAGGAACTATCTCTCTAACTCTCTTACAACATCTCTCTCTCTCTCTCTCTCTCTCTCTCTCTCTGAGTCATACAACATCCCTCACTGTAATAAGACTCTTTCAAAGCATTCTCTCACTAAGACTCTTTTAATGAAACCCTTTTGCAACACTACCACGTTTTTAGTACAAGGTGGAATGATAAAACTGTCGCCCTAAAGAAAAAAACACTGCAGCTTTACTGTAAAACTGTCTGAACACTATATCCCTTCACACTAAGAGCTTTCTCCTTCTTCCATCAGCAAGATCTAAGAAAGAACATTTATCTATCTAAGTCTCTTCCAACATATATCTCTAAGTCTCTCGTACAACAACTTAAACAACTTCTCTCTCTCTCTGAGTCTTCGTAGCATCTCTCTCTAATAAGACTCTCTCTTTTAAGAAGACCCCCTATATGTAACACCATTTGAAAAATTTAGACGTAATTCCATTGCTGCCGTGAAACCAAAGAATTGGTTCAATTGTATTGGTTCTCTTCACACTGTATAATGTAGTGCTGTTCTCTGGCAATAGCTTTCTTGTGAAGAATGTTGTGGACAAAAAAAAAAGAACAAAAAGAAAAATTCTCACTTTTGGCTTATCGCATCCGAAAACCTCTAAAAAAGTTTACGTCATTTTCTCTCACCCCCTCTCTAAAATTCTTCTTAGTCATCGTTTCATTATTATTTTCTTATAACCTGTATTTTTCGTTTTAATTCATATTTACTTAATTATTGCTTCAAGTGTTAGACCCAAATTTGGCTGAGAAGTCAGGAAAGGCAACTCTTTCAACTTTGACGTCTTGGCAGCCAAATTTTGTCTCAAAAACTGATTTAAAAGCTTGCTACATGTCTGAATACCCTTTATGCAAAATATTTAGACCCAAAATTGGCTGAATAGTTTGCTAGAGACGGCAACGGTCAAATCTTTTGAACTTTGACTCCTTGACAGCCAAATTTTCGGCCAAAAACGATTAACAAGCTTGCCCTATGTCTGAATACATTTTTTGTAAAATTTAAAATGTTTAAACCAAAAATTGGCTTGGTAATTTGGTAGAGACCGTAGAGGTCAATGTTTTTAACTTTGACCCAAATTTTGACTCCTTAAAATTAATTGTTTTGGGCTCAAATCAAATCAAAAAGTGTGATCCATTTCCAAATAACCTATATCTAAAATTTCAATTGTTTAAACCCAAACATCGGGTGTAGTTGTGTGGCAAGGGTTGCGCAATCTCCAACCACACCTCTCTTGAATTCAAGGGCAAGGAGAAGTCCAGGACGACTGGAAACAATGCCGAGATAAGCGGAGAGCACATACAGCACCTGAAAGTCCCAAATGGTCACCCATCTGATACTGGCCAGGTTCATCGTTGCTTAACTGTCAAACGTGATTATGCCGTATGTTACAATTATATAAAAATACATTTCAATAGTGGCTTTGTAGAAATATAGGGTAGTGACAGATGTGAGAGGTTTTCTAGTCTATTAGAGGGAGCCTATCTTCTTTGCAGCAGCCCTGGCAATCTCTTTTATTCATTTGCTCCAATTCATGTTGCCTGAGAATGTTACGCCAAGGTCTTTGAATGTTTGGCTACTGAATAGGGTGCTCTTTAGCCATGACAATTGATGATTTTGAAGGCTTTTGCTATTTGTGTATACTTGTCTGCAACATCGTGGTGATGCGATGTGACAGGGGGGTGGAGTTTGATAGACAGTGCGACACCTATTAGACTAGATACTCTATTTTGAGAGAGTAGTGGTTGGTGCACTAACCCAGATGTAACAGCAGTGATGAGTGGACAATAGATTTGAATCGTCATGCTTTGACATTTTGTCAAACTCGGTGACCGGTAAAGTTTGCACCGGAAAGTATCCGAACAAGTGATCGGACGTGTCGCATGTCACATGCTCCAGTTTGCATAAGTATCATTGGGTTGGATTTGAGATGTCAAGAGGGTCAGATAGCTAATATGAGCCTCTTCATGAGGAGGGGAGAAGTCTTAGAATAGAGACGTAGAAGAACCACCCCAAGCCAGAGATTGCCAATCACTCCTTCTGCTATGACGAATACCCGGAAGTGAAATAAATACATGAAATTTCATATTGTCTTTGGTCCAGTTTTGATTGTTCCTTCTAACAGCACTTGTCATGAAAATGCGTGCAGTTCTAAGAAAGAAGCTTTGTTCATGGAATCTACGATTTGACAAACCTGACAGGCAGCTAAATCCCACCCCCATACAGTAGAGATCCCTAGATGTAAAAGATCTTTCTACTCCAGTAGTTTCTTCCCCAGAACCGCTAGACTTTGGAATTCCATTCCAGATCCCTGCTTCCCCAACTGTACTAACATGCAGAAATTCAAGTGTAACGTGAACCGACATCTTGCTGCTCAACTCCCTACATAGTACCCCAGTATATGTTGTCCCTGATAGTGGCCCCCTACACCAAAGTGGCAATGTGCCTTGTTTGGGGTGAAAATGTAATAAAAATAAACACGCTCATGTTAGATGGACATGTGACAGCGAAACTTTTTAAATGATGCCGAGACGGAAAAGTAAAATCTAATAAAAAACGTTTGTTAAAAAAAGAAAAAATTTCCTTTGTTTGTGTCTAATTGCAACGTTACATCTATTACAAGCCAGCTGGACGCCCGGCGTTGCCCAGCCATACAATTCGTTTTTTTTTTAACTTATTAATAAGAAAAAAATAAAATAAATTGGTGAGGTACACCGGGGCTTGTACAGGGGATCATTCGATCAGTAGTTGAATGCTCTACCAATGAGCTATATATCCAGATGTCGACAAATCTGGGGGGCGGGATTCTAAGAAGAAATTATTTGTTGAGATTTTATTATCTCCATTGCCAGTGCAACCTAAAATATTTCCCTGTAAAAATTATTCTTTTTTATGTATAAGAAAGAAAGACTATTTTAAGGATATGATTTTGTTTTTCGATTTTAGATACGTATCAGACGAATTTCTATACAAAACATATCTAAGAACACTGCCAGATATATAAATTAGCTTTGTGTGAAATTTGAAAAAGATTGGCTCGGCCGTTTCGAAACATATAAGGAAGAAACTCACATACGCACACTCACATAAAGGGACTTTTCTATAGATAGATAGATAGATAGATAGATACATACATACATACATAGATAGATAGATAGATAGACAGACAGATAGATAGACGGACAGATAGATAGACAGATATATAGACAGATAGATAGATAGATAGATAGATAGATAGATAGACGGACAGATAGATAGACAGATATATAGACAGATAGATAGATAGAGAGATAGATAGACAGATAGATAGGTAGATAGATAGATAGACAGATAGGTAGATAGATAGATAGATAGATAGATAGATAGTTGGACAGATAGATAGACGGACAGATAGTTGGACAGATAGATATATAGATAGACAGACAGACATATATATATATATATATAGATAGATAGATAGATAGATAGGTAGATAGATAAATAGATAGGTAGATAGATAGATAGATGGATAGACGGACAGATAGATAGACAGATATATAGATAGATAGACAGATATATATTTATATATATATATATATATATAGATAGATAGATAGATAGATAGATAGACGGACAAATAGATATATAGATAGATAGATAGACGGATAGATAGATAGATAGATAGATAGATAGATAGATAGATAGATAGATAGATAGGTTCCTGGCAGGCATGAAAAGTTTTCTAACCTAGCAGAGGTAGTTTATCTTCCTTACAGAAAAAAAGTGGCAAAATCTTCTTTGAAATTTATTTCAATTAATATTGACAGTGTTCGATTGACCGACAGATCTCCCAGTACCGTTGCGGAGACACATTTGAAAGAAAATCTAAAAGTGACGCAGATTAATCTATTATAGATACGACTTCAGCCTACGACACACCATTGGTATTTACGTGGAGAAATTCCAATTTGCATTTATTACGATTAGAATAATTTTTGTGTAAGCGATATTAATCCTACCAGTAAATATGCCGCCATCTTGAATAATAACAGCTCTTTAAATACCCACGCCCAAAATCTATATATCTACAAAAAAGCGAGAATGTGCGTGTGAGGACACTTCTCAACCTATACACTCAACGAATTTTTAATCTATATACTTGAAATTTGGTATATATGTTGTTCAGACAGGTGGAAAACTTTTTAATCGGGTTTTATCTGGAAAACTAAGAGGTAAAATTTAGCAAATTGGTACGTGGAGATTGTTGGATTTTTTCTATTTGTTAACTGATACGTGTCAAGCTGGTATAATGGTTATCGTACTTGCCGAAATGTATTTAGGTTTTGGTTTCGAGCTCAGCTCGAATATGTAGATTTTTAGAAGAATTAAACTGTTTAGAAAAAAAAACCCATAATACTCGCATGTACATGTCTAAGTTTATATCCGTTTTGTTTTTACTTTTTTATAAAGGAATTTAATATAAAGTTTAATAGCTAGGTATTTCTCTTTATAATAAGCAAGCCTCAGTACCCGGCGTTTCCCGGGTGTTAGGCGGTTTGTGTTCAGCAAAAAAAAAAAAAAAAAAAAAAAAAAAAAAGAACGTGATAGTTGGCAGGCAGGGTCGAATCCGTACCGCGAAGCAGGAAAAGAACGTAAAAAAAAAACGTGACGTCTTTGCTGTTGCGCCACCGCCAAACTGGAAGTGACGAATGTTTAAATTAAGGCAAATCAATCGAAAAGAGGGAAAAACTTTGGAAAATATCGGTGAAAAAAGCGACCCCTCCTTGTAGAAAAGTGCCCAGTGAAGGAATTAATGTTTTTAGCTAATTTTTCGATAATTTTCGTTAGAAGGGTCGACTTCAAAATGATATCGATCGCGTGAAAATCTGTCCCTCTGTGGAATTTTTTTGCGAGACATATAACATACATACATACATACATACATACATACATACATACATACATACATACGTTTAAATAGACAGATGAGATTTAGATTATAAATATGGATTCTGCATTAATTAAAAAATATTTCTGCGTATTTTACGACTAGGTAACGCCGGGTGGCCTCTAGTATGTCTATAAAAGTGAGAATGTGTGTGTTTGAGGACACTTCTCAACCTATATACTCAACGAAATTTTAATTTACAGACTTGAGATTTGGTATATAGGTTATTCAAACCCGTGGAAAACTTTTAAATAGGTCTTCAACCGGAAAAAAGGCGTCCAAGGGGTCAAAATTGTAAAATTAGTACATGGATTTTTTGAATTTGTCTCTGTCTGCTAACTGTTTCACGATTGCGCATGCATAAATAGTTCACATTACAGATCCTTTATGCTAAGTATGAGTCAGTTTGAAAACACTTTTTAAAGATTGTGTCACGCTGGCCTATATAGTTATCGTACATGACCCCTTTGTATTTAGGTTTTGGTTTCGTCCTCAGCTGAAGTATTTTTTTTTTTACTTGCAAGATGTGAACTGTTTAAAAATGATAATATAATATTTATACGTATTTTACGGCTGAGCAACGTCAAGCAGCCTGCTAGTACGTCAATATAGCAATGATCAACAGTAAAATATATGTAACATACTCGTAAACAATAGAAAGTGCACCGTGCCTTGACAGAGTTCAAAATAGACTTCGTGATCTAGTGGGGGATGCTCTTTTCTCTTCCCTGCAACCTTTTTCCCACAGAAGAGACGTTGCGAGCCTATCTCTACTTTATCTTATTTTATGGCAAGTGCTCGTCTTAACTCCAATCTATGGTCTTCCTTGGTCTGACTTTCGCGAAAAACACTCGTCTATCTGAAACCACTATCAATGATTTAACCCACCCTTTATCTGTGTCTAAAACTAAACGTAGATTCCATGAACAAAGCTTCTTTCTTAGAAGTGTACGTCCGGGGAACTCTTTTCCGTATGCCTGCTTTCCACCTGACATTACAACACTTCCTTGTTTTGATCTCTTATATATTTTTATATAGAGTGATGAATCAAACCGGTCTCGTTTTGAAAATATCGACCAAAAAAACGGTAGTTGGCAGGCAGGGTCGAATCCGTATCGCGAAGCAGGAAAAGAACGTGAAAAAAAACGTGACGTCTTTGCTGTTGCGCCACCGCTAAACTGGAAGTGGCGAATGTTTAAATTAAGGCTAGTCAATCGAAAAGAGGGGAAGACTTTGGAAAGTATCGGTGAAAAAAGCGACCCCTCCTTGTAGAAAAGTGCCCAGTAAAGGAAGAAGGAATTAATGTTTTTAGCCAATTTTTCGATATTTGTCGTCCGAATGATCGAGCTTCAAAAGGATACCAATCTCGTGAAAATCTGCCATCACTGTACAAAAGTTATAGGCATAAATACATACATACATACATGATGATTGCAACGTCTTGTTAGACGAATGCCACTCCCTCAGGCACTGACTTTAGTCCTGCCGGCAAAATTCACACGCTCAAACGGACATGACACTGAAGACGGTCATTAGTATACATACATATATATATATACATGCACGCATACTTATATACACATACATACACACATATATGCATACATACATAAACAATACATAATAAACAATAGATAAACATACACAAGATGGTCAATGGCATACATACATATAAATGCAAATATACATATATACACATACATATCTAAACATGATGATTGCAAACGTCTTGTTAGACGAGTGCCACTCTCTCAGACACTTAATGTCCATGAGCCCAGAAATGACTTTTTTTTCTTAGTTCTACTGGTGAATTCACACGCTCACGCAGGCATAATACTGAAGACGGTCATTGAGATCAATTATTACATGTTTCCAGCATTTCAAGCCTCCATGCGTCATAACTTTTCCATTGCCACAGGACCATTTTTATAGACAAATGCCTGAGGGAGTATCTATACACAGGTGATGTTACAGAGTCTTAGCTTTGTACGACAGCTAAGTCTCTCTCTCTCTCTCGGTTCAAAATGTTGAGATCCAGCAACAAGCAAGAGCAAGATAGCTAGCAACAAGTTAAACTGCAGACCAGCTTAATGCGGGTACTGGTCTCCCGCTTTATGGTTTTTTAAATCAGAGATTTGCTTCTCCTAGAAAGGTTGCCTTCACCACGGCTTATGGGAGCCCTCTCCACCCCAACACACAAACACACATGGTGCTAGTTGGTCGTTGACCCCGAACAAGGGTTCATTCGCCCTTTGGAAGGTCTTGTTTTTAATCCTTCAGAGAGACTAGCCACTCTCCTCACCAAACAAGTCTGGTGGGGGAACCAGTTTAGTCGCCGGTGACCCGACCATGAGGCAGGTAGTACTGGGTTACATGGTACCAGTAGCATATGACATGACCTGACACACACATACATACATACATACATACATACATACATTTAAACAGACAGGTGAGATTTATATAATAGATGATGTGGTTCTCGGTTAACTGTGTCGCATATATATACCCGAAAGTCAAAAAAATGAAAAGAATATGCTGTTGTCATAGCCCTACTTATAACAAGGGCTATGACATCAGCATATTCTTTTCCTTGTTTTGATACTCAGGTATATATCCATTGATATCTTACATGTTTTTATGTGTAGTAATGTGGTTCTCGGTAGATTATTTGTATCCAACTGTGTCGGATATATAGAGTGATGTGGTTCTCGGTTGATTAACTGTGTCGGATATATACTCGAGAGTCAAAACAATGAAAATAATATTTTGTTGTCATAACCTTAATTATAAATAAAATACTGATCATGTTTTTCCTGTTTCCGTTTTCTTTTATAGCGAGTCTATAAAAAGATTTATGCATATTAAAACAACCCACTACGCAATTCGTTTCTAAGTCGTGTGTGTTTGGACGATGGACCAATGGTAATTCTTGACTACGGACATGTTTGATTATAAAAGAATCAAACCAGTCTTTTTTCGCTTTAATCATCTATCCAATTCATCATGTTGGCAGAAAAATAAAAAAACGACCTCCCCTAAAAATTATACAGAAGATTAAACGGACATTTAATCAAACAGGATTGAACACACATATTACATTAAAGTAGAATGGCTCTCGTTTAGGGGAAGCCTCATGTTTTGACAAGCATCTAGGTTTGAACTTTACTCCTGATCTGAAATGGAACACGTACATCAAATCTGTTGCCAAGGTCGCTGGAAAAACGGTGGGATCCTTCTATCGCTCCAGAAGATATCTCACTTGTGATGCAATTCTCTATTTATATAAAAGCCAAGGATGGAGTACTGCTGCCATATCTGGGCAGGAGCTGCTAAAAACAGCCTATTCTGCCTTGACAGAGTACAAAATAGACGTCGTGGTTTAGTGGGGGATGCCTTTTTCTTTTCCCTGCAAACTCTCTCCCACAGAAGAGACGGTTGCGAGCCTATCTTTGTTTTATCATTATTTCCGTGGCAGGTGATCGTCTGAGCTCCAATCTCTGGTCCCCTCTCGCCAATCTTTCACGATAAACACTCGTCTAGTTGAATCCACTGTCAATAATTTTCCCCACTCTTAATCTGTACCTAAATCAAAACGTAGATTCCATGAACAAAACTTCTTTCTTAGAACTGCACGCCTGTGCAACTCTCTACCGCTTGGATGTTTCCCTCCTGACTTCAACATGGATGTCTTCAAGTCTAACATAAACAAATTCCTGGTGAACCTCCCCCTTAAGTAATGACACTTAAATCTCTAATACTAATGAATATTGCAACACTATCCCATTGATTACTGTAAACAAAATAAGCCTTATCCCTGAGTGGCTTCTGGGCCTTGATAAGTGGTGACCTCCATGTAAAAAAAAAGAAGAAAATCCGTTCCAAGAGAGGTAAATTTGTTTTTACATTTTCAGATACCTAAGCTACATCGCTACTATCTAGGGAGTTGGGCAGCAAGATGTCGGTTCACGTTACACTTGACTTCTGCAAGTCAGTACAGTTGGAGAAACAGGAACCCGAAAAGGAATTCCAAAGTCTAGCAGTTCTGGGGAAGAAACTACTAAAGTAAAACGTCCTCTTACATCTGTGTAGGGGTGAGATTTAGTTGCTTGTAGGGTTTGTCGAGGGTATTTACGTCGTGGGGGCACAATTGCTTGCAGTTCGTCAGAGCATTTACCATTAAAATACTTGTAGAAAAGGCAGAGGGATGCAACATTTCGTCGATGTGACAGAGGCTGAAGCTTAGATGACAGTTCAGGACCTATCAGCTTAGCGACTCTCTTTTGAACCTTGTCTAGGAGCGAGAGACTAGTAGTATATGCACTAGCCCAAATATGACAGCAATACTCCATATTGGGCGAATGGTGGCCTTATAGAGGTACAGGATACTTTCGGGCGTTAGTAACTTTCTAGCACGGTAGAGAGAGCCTACCTTCTTCACAGCGGTCTTGGCAATGCTCTCAATGTAATTGTTCCAACTCATGTTTCATGTGAATGTTAAACCGAGGAGTTTAAAATATATACTTTCAGATAAAGAGTCTTTGGCCATTGCTATTGGTGGTGGAGAAAGTTTCTTGTAATTATTGAAGGAGACAAGTTCAGTCTTAGCAGCATTGAATGTGACCATCCATTACGTACGAAATCCTGGGTAGATTCCCGGGTTCGACAGAAAGATTCCCGAGTTCGATAAAACGATTCCCGAGTTCAACAGAGGGATTCCTGAGTTCGACAGAAAAATTCCTGAGTTCGGCAAGATACATATGAAGAACGCCGGGGCTTACATTGACCGAAACTTTGTAAAAAATAACACTCAAGATGTGAACAGTTGTCCGAAGTATCCAAGAGTCTTTTTTTGTGTATTAATTGTTTGTCTTTTGCTAGGTAATAACGGATGGGTTATCGTCAAGATTATCCGTTCTAGTTTACTTCCGGTGTCTTCTCCGTAGATTGAACGATGGTAGCAAGCAAGATATGGTCACTTCTAGTTAATGATTATCTTCCTTTCAGATAACATTGCAGCTTCAGTTTTCCCCTATGTTAAGAATGGCTTTCCTATCCGTTTGGCCATGTCTAATTATCCAGCCAAATGGATAGCAGAAACCGGAATCCACAAAGAGCCGACAATATATTTTTAGATGCATTCAAACGTCGATCTGTCAATCTTTGGTTTTATATAGCATCATTCTACCACAACTGAAAACAATTTCTTTTCTTCCATCGTGTGCCTTGCATCGAACGGGGTTTCCATGAATAATTATTATAATAAGCAAGGGAAATAATTCCTTTCTTGCATTCAATTTCTCTACTAAAATTTTTAATTATCTCCCTTGACTGTCAACATAGTTTTTTTTTTTTTTTACAAGGAGATCACCACTTATCAATGCCCGAAAGCCACTCAGGGATAAGGGTTATTACATGTACAGTACGTTGTACGTTAGTGTTGAAATTTCATAAAGTGTTTACTTAAGGGGGCGGTTCATCAGGAATTTGTTTACGTTGGATTTGAAGACATCCAAGTTGTAGTCAGGTGGAAAACAGGCAAACGGAACAGAGCTCCACTGGCGTGCTGTCTTTCCCGTTAACGACTGGCGTGCATGTCTTTCCCGTTAACGAAACGACATCTTGCCGTCCCCGTGCCCGCCTGGTCCTCGGCACGGTGGGAACCGGGACGTCGCAAGAGCGAGTGACGAGGGGAAAAAAATTGACCCCTTTTCTTTGTTTTTTTTTTTCCTCTCCGGCCTCCTCCTTCGTCTCCCGCTGGCAGACCGCGGAGTCTTTCCCTTTTCGACCGCGTGAATAAACACTGTGGAGGAGGAGCAGGAGGAGTCTGTCCGAAAGCAGCCGAAAAAAGTAACCTAACCGACTGCCGACGACGCCTCGAGCAGCGCGACAAGCACGGCCTTCTCACATAGTGCCGCTAATTAAGGCGATGACGCCTAAAAGTTTTAATCATTGTATTAAAACAAAACTACTGGATGAATATCCGTAATTTTTGGTAAACACATGTATGTTACCTTCACAAGTAAGTACGTCATACAAGTTACTAATGATTTTAAAGTAAGAATTTGTGTTTGTCAATTAATCATGATACAATTTGATAACTACTTAAAAGGTTTTAATTAATTGGTTTTTAATTAACTGGTTTGTAATTAATAGGTTTTAATAATAAAAAATTACTAAAATCAAATTAACACATAAAATATTTTTTTAAAAGAAGCACATAATTAGATCAGTTTATAACAGGAAGAGTCATTTGTTACCAATTGAATTTTCGAAGCCACAAAGGGCCGACAATCTTGACTATAACCAGTGGAAGTATATTTTTAGATGCATTCAAACGTCGATCTGTCAATCTTTGATTTTTACATAGCGAACCCCTATCAAATGCCTCTGCTACATCACGTGTTATTGGCATTGAGATGAAACCCCTGTCGATAGATACATCCATTCTGTGTGAAATTACAGTCAGTACATCAGCTGTAGATTTGGCAGGAGGAAAACTGTATTGCTCTTTATTGAGTAGGTTGTTGACAACTTCCTGCGGATTCAAGCATCTTACACAAGGCACACAGAAGACTAATTGGACTGTATTGAAATACAGAAAACTGATTTCTAGTATTTTTAAATACTGGGTAGAGTAACGAGTGCTGGGAAGTATTTCTCATGTAGGTGTGAAAATAAATCAATTGTAAATGAATGCAACAACAATCATTTTATAATTAAAAAAAATAAATTAATGTTAAGTTTGCAGGTGACTTTTGGTTATTCCCTGTGCTCAAGAAGAACCTTAGAGGCTGTCGTTAGTAGACAATTAAGAAAATAAAAGAGGCTCTGACGAAGGACATTGACACGGTCACATTGCAGCCGGAGAAGATTACTTCGAAGGGACTAGAGTTTTATGAGTGTATTATTGTTAAGTTTGCAGGTTGAAACAAGTAACGTAGAAAACAATACAAATGGCGACTCCACAAACAAAGGTAGATCAAATAAGAAGTGTATTAGGAAAAGGTATATTTACAGGATATTTACATAATGGTGTCAAATAAGAGAGTCTTTGCTGGAGAAACATATCTTCTCTCGGCGGCCTTTGGTGGCTTCTGGTGAACACACACTCAGACTAACTGAGTCTTCCTATTTATGTGTAATTATTATCCACATATGCAAATGAATGTGTGCCACCACAACAATTAGTTTTGTTTCATTTACAAAATTCATTTCTATTATTTGGATTCTTCGAACTGTTTTCATCTTCAGTGTGATTTTCACAACGTTTCGGTCGATGTAACCCCCGACCTTCTTCAAGTGTATCTTGTCAAACTCGGGAATGTTTCTGTCGAACTCGGGAATTTGAACGGAATTTTGAGCGGAACCCTTTAATTACTTCATAGTTGACGGAAAAAGAGCATGCTACCCCCGATACACATGAAGAAGGTCGGGGGTTACATCGACCGGAACGTCGTGAGAATAAAACTCCAGATGAGAACATTAGTCTGATAAATCCAAATAATAAGAATAACCGACCCTAATCTCAAAATTCAGAAACGTCGAAATTAATTAGAAAAAGATAAATATAAAATATAATATATATAAAAATAATCAAGTAACCCACTAAGTTTTTAAACTCAAAATTACACCCCCACCGACACAAAAATATAAATAAATAAATAAAATAATTGTAATTTTTTTTCCTTCTGTTTGCTGCAGGCGCCATTGATATTTACTGCGGGTTTAATATAAAACGACATTACAGGTTCTTATTGATTTAAAGATATTTAAAAAAAAATTACTTGATGAAGAGGTTTTTCCTCGAAATATTATGGCACATGGTCACACACATTAAATCACTGTATAGAGGTTTTGACTAATCAAGTAAGATTTACTATTGAATAAAAAACATACACGCGCACACACACACACATATAATATAAGTACACAGATGAGATAAATCAGCTGAAGAGAACTTAATATTGGGACCTAAGACGGTTCCCTAATATCAAGTTTGAAACCGACGGTACTGGTGGCGTATCTTAGCTGAACTGCTGGAAATAAAATTATGCTCTTATTTTGAAAATTTTTCTTTATAATAGAGCACTCTACTAGAAGCCGTTTTCCCCCAAAATATAATTAACTGCATATATATATATATATATATATATATAGATATATAGATATATAGATATATAGATATATAGATAGGTAGACTTATATGTAATATACTGAGTTCGTGTAATTCAGTAAATTTTCATATACCAATAGGTTTTAAGCAAAAAAAGGTTGACTTAAGGATTAAGCTACAAAATCATCACATTTCATAATTGAGCATTAATATACTGTGTGTGCAAAATCAAGACTTCACGACAAGGTGTTGATGACAACAAAAAGTGTATTTCATTTTACGTTACAATTGTTTCAATGTCTAGTTCGACAATTTCAAGCATTATATCGTTTGAAAATTTTCAAAAACCAGCATTTCTTCAAACTTTATGAATGAACACACTTTTGGCAATGTAGCATTTTTTTGAATAGAAAGAAAAAAAAGAAAAAAAAGAAAAAAAGGGGGAGGATCTTTAACGGGAAAAACATGCGAGAAACATTTACCTTGGTTGTGGTTACGGAAAAGCCCATTTAAATATTGATGCATCGCCTAATTTTCGTATTCTTATTTAAGAACAGAGTTATGGGAAGTTTCTACGGAGAGCCCTAAGCCATTTAAAAAATTTTTTTTTATATATATGATTTTTTGTAAAAAGAATTTTTAAAATTTGGTATCTATATTTATATTATGTTTTGTTGCCATCAACACCTTGTCTTAGAGTTTTGATTTTTCACACACAGTATATATATATATATATATATATATATATATATATATATATATATATATATATATATATATATGGCATAAATAACTGTCGGATGGAACATGGAATCTTAAGATAATAGCGCTATGTGGGGAAGGAGGGCGGTAAACTAAAGAAGAAGCCAAGTAATAGCCCTGTTTAAATTAAAAAAAACGCTGCCCGGTTGTTTAGAGGTGTTAAAGAGAAAAGAAAGCTTTGGTAGGGAGGTAGGCTTGAACCCGAAGCCTCGGGGCTAAGGCGGAAAAAGTCTGACTCGTTTCACCGACGCCAAAAAGACAAACAACTAAGAACTGACAAAATGAACGGTTTAAAAAACCAGCAAGTTAAACTTGCATCAATGTTTTCTAGGTCAAACATGACGTCATTGTCGCAGTAGTAGTAGAAAAGGGGAAAATGAAGGAACGATTTTTTTTTGCTACCCTCCATGTAGAAAAGGGTCTAGTTGAGGGCAAAGAAATGAATGTTTTGGGTCAATTTTTCGATATTTGTCGGCCGAAGCTTCGAGCTTGAGAATGATACCTATCTGGCAAAAATCTATGGCCTCTGTCGAAAGTTTTTGCGAGACATACATATATACATACATACATACATTTTCGCTTATATATATATATATATACTAGCGAGAGGTATCCGGCGTTACCCGGGTGTTTGGAGGTGTGTGTGTGGAAACCCGAACACTTGAGGCAAAGTTGTAAATTAAAGTATGAAAAAAAAAAAAAAAAAAAAAACGTGCGAGATGCTAACGGAAACACGTTTGAATTTATTTAATTACTTGGATTTGGCAGATTCCCATTTTAATGAGTTAATGAGGTCAAGTTTGACTGCGGGATAGTATTCATTTACTGCGACATTTAAAGTGACAGTTAACTGTGAGATATTACGATTTATATGTGATATAAAAAGTTTTAAAAAGTTGTGAAGCGAGCGACCGCTTCTCTGAAAAAAGCCTTTTGTAGACATACAGAAAAAGCGAACACGCATACATACATACATACATTTTCGCTTTTATATCTTTTATATATATATATATATATATATATATATATATATATATATATATATATATATATACTAGCATGGGTGCCCGGCGTTGCCCGGGTGTTTGGAGGTGTATGCTGAGCAAAAAAAAGGGGTAATTTTTTAAACTTTGACCCCTATTATGACCCCTGAAAATTTATTTTTTTGGCCTCAAGATAAGTTACTTTTCTACCAAACTGGATATATTTTTCGTATTTTTATTCAATGTAACATGTTTATTCAGCTCGAAAACCATACAGTGTTTACCGATGTATTGGAAAATTCAAGATGGCGTCTTAGTCCCTCTTGAACACGGTAAGTTTGGGAAAAGGTGTTATAAATAAAAAACTGAATAAAATACTGTTAAAAACTCGCTCAATATGTTACCGTGACATAGGTTGACATATATTCGGCGGGTTTTTAATAGTATTTTTTCTAGTTTTTTATTTATAACACCTTTTCCCAAACTTACCGTGTTAAAGAGGGAGTGAGGCGCCATCTTGAATTTTCCAATACATCGGTAAACACCGTATGGTTTTCGAGCTGAATAAACATGTTACATTGAATAAAAACACGAAAAATATATCCAGTTTGGTAGAAAAGTAACTTATCTTGCCTTTGATAACATGTATTTGTTATATATTTGGTTTTTGACAACTTTTTCGAATTTATGTGTACAGTAATACAAACCCGTTTTTCGAGCTGAATAAATATGCTACATTGAATAAAAACACGAAAAATATATCCAGTTTGGTGGAAAAGTAACTTATCTTGCCTTTGATAACATTTATTTGGGTAATCTCCAAAAATACCGTTAGGGCTTACAACATGGCCGCCAGAAGAGTCAACAAAAAACTGCGAATAAAATATATAAAACTCGTAATTTCTGTTTTTAAAGTGGGTTGTCAATTTTCTTTATGAAATATACTTCCAAAATAAACTATTACAGTCGTTTAAAACATAATAGAAGTATTATTTTTTATTTTTTAAAAACAATGTTTACAAAATGTCTACGAACGTGCGTAGACATTTTGTAAACATTGTTTGGTTGCCATAACAACGTGACGGTAGTGAACGTGTGTGTGTGCGTGTGTGCGCGTGTGCTTGCTAGTACTACTATTAAGTTTGTCGGAGCGTTTGATTTCGTGTAGTTTAGTTTCGTATTTTTTTAATTTGTGAATAACAAGTTATTAAAAAATTAAACCCTTCCAAGATGGACAATAAATAAAGCCATAATATTTTATGGTAAAGGTAAGAGCGTAGAAACCATTGTTTTTTAGGAGATGTGATTATTGGATTAACCAATCAGAAATCGTCTGTGGCACACACATCTCTGTTTTTATAGATATATAGATAGATATAGATAGATAGATAGAAGAAGATATATATATATATAGGTTATCATCATAAAATACGTATAATTAATGGGCGCATCTACGAATAACCGTATTCATTGGTTGCGTCTTTGTAAATTCATGCTGATTTCAAGTTCTTTGAATACGCCGTTTTTTTTTTGTTCTTTTCAGGAGAGGGGGAAAATGAACGCTACATCTATTGCCCATTGTTTTTTTTCTTCCTTTGAAACCCAGAATCATTCTGGATGCTCTTTGGACGCAACCGCATCCATCCTCTTCTACGTCGTGCCTTTTTTTTTTATTGTTGTTGTTGAACAATAGCTCTCCCCACAACTAGGACTGATGGAGATACTGGTTATGCTGTAAACGAATTATTCTAATGACGACGACGGTTTAAAAATAGCCGCTTCTGTTCTCGCTTGTCAAGCTCGTCGGTTGCGCATGAGCGCACAGACTGTCCACGTTGGATTCATTGCAGATTTTTATCAGCGGTTGTTGCGGCACGGCGTAATTGAAATTCTCGATGACAGCACTCTTGACACAAAGGCGAAATCGTCATTAGACAAAGTGAATTATCGGACACCGATGACATAATGCACCAGTCCATAATTTCTCGTAACCTTCTATTTAATCAATAACGGTGTTATGTATCGTAACAGTACGATTAGACGTTTCCTATTCCCAATATTTAGAACATATGCAATATTAAAGTCAACTCATTTTTCCCCTATCACATTGTCCATTATAGCTTTACGCTACTACTGTTATATAGAAAAGGGCTGTCCCTTTTTCATTTAAATAAGAATACCAGATAAGTGAAAATGAGATTAGAATAAGCCTAGAATCGAACCCTGTAGGCAAGGTTAAGAAATGGAATGTTAGAAATTAAGTCGATTGTCCGATTCTTTTAGAAATCTGAATATCAAAAGGCCAGTTAAAAGAATGGACAATGCAAATTAAAAGTGTATTGTTAAAAAAATAGGTTAGGTTTAAAAATAGGTTTGGTGAGGATTCTTTTGTTTTCCAAAAGTGTGTTTGGACAAACATATGAAAAGCTCCGTGAAATTAGTCAGGTTTGAAAACACACTTCTGACGTTATAGATAAAGGACATTTCTCCATATAGGATTCTATGGGTTCGAATTTTAGAGCCACAGTGTAGGAAAGTAAGGGTCAGTTGATCAGCCAAGAGTTGACAGTCAGTTGGAGATGAGAGACCCTTAGAGGCGAAGGGTAGAAGATTAACCACGTAGAAACAAGTTTGGATTCCTGACGTCATCGAGCGGTCGATCAGATTAATAAAGAAGTCATCATTATGTTGTAACTGTTGTCTTGTGTCACATCCTTCATTGTGTAACCCTTCCAGGATTATGCGCCCTCCTCATCATCATCATAACTGAAGTATCTCCTCCCCTCTATATGTGTTAAGAACTTGCTTCGTATATATCATCCAGTTCGTATTTAATACGAAACCTCCAAGAATTGTTACAGTCGCCGTCGTGATGAAATATGTATAAATGTCTTTATAATTCTATATAAGATATAAGAACTCTTAATATGTTTAGACTATGTATTTTTTTTTAAATTTATTACATTTTCACCACAAACAAGGCACATTGCCACTTTGGTGTAGGGGGCTACTATCAGGGACAACAACTACTGGGGCACTATGTTGGGATTTGGGCAGCAAGATATGAGTTCACGTTACACTTGAACTTCTGCATGTCAGTACAGTTGGGGAAGCAGGGATCTGGAATGGAATTCCAGAGTCTAGCGGTTCTGGGGAAGAAACGAGTAGAAAGATCTTTTACATCTAGGGATCTCGACTGTGTGGCGGTGGGATTTAGCTGCCTGTCGGGTTTGTCGAGGGTGTCTACGTCGTGAGGCAACAAGTATCTGCAATTCGCCAGAGCATTCACCATTAAAATACTAGTAGATCCAAATTTGAGTTCCTGACGTCATCGATCGGCCGATCAGATAATTAAAGAAGTCAGTTGATCCCTTGGAAGCGAAGGGAGAACATTTGTGCGTGCAGTCAGCACTAACCCTATTCATGGTTTAACCGGCTTCCCCCGAAGGAGGAAGTTTCATGAGAGCATGAAATTCACAAGCGGTCCCCAGTCGTATGTATGTCAGGGGAGATGACGATGTTAGGTTTTTGCAACTTTTTGCAGGGAGGTGTCGACGTCCTCCTACATTCAGCACCTGGATTTCCCAAATTGGTTACCCATTTTAGTAATGACCAGGCTCAACGTTGCTTAACCTCGGTGATCTGACGGGAGCCGTAGGGAGAAGATTTAGACTATGTAGATCCAAATTTGAATTCCTGACGCCATCGACCGGCCGATCAGATAATTAAAGAAGTCAGTTGATCCCTTGGAAGCGAAGGGAGAACATTTATCCTATGTAGATCCAAATTTGAATTCCTGACGTCATCGACCCGTCGATAAGATGAATAAAGAAGTCATCATTGTGCTGTAATTGTTGTCTTGTGTCACATCCTTCATCACGAACGAAAGGTAATTGTGCTTATTATTCCTGATGTCATCGACCGGTCGATAAGATGAATAAAGAAGTCATCATTGTGCTGTAATTGTTGTCTTGTGTCACATCCTTCATCACGAACGAAAGGTAATTGTGCTTATTATTTTATAATGAACATTGTGTAACGCTTCAAAGATTATGCATCTCCCCTGCCTGGTGTTAAGAATATTAAAAATGCCAGCAAAAGAATGAACAATGCAAATTAAATTATATTGTTTAAAAATGGGTTAGATTAAAATTGAGGATTCTTTTGTTTGTCAAAAGTGTGTTTTGGACAAACATATGTAAAGCCACGTGAAATTGGTCGCGTTTGAAAAACACACTTCTGACGTCATAGAGAAAGAAGATTTCTCGATTTTAGTCAGAGAGCAAGAGAGCAAGTCAGAGAAGAGAGCCAGTCAGTTGGGAAGTTGATCTCTTGGAAGCGAAGGGAGAACATTTAGACTATGTAGATCCAAATTTGAATCCCTGACGTCATCGATCGGTCGATCAGATGAATAAAGAAGTCATCATTAGGTTGTAATTGTTGTCTTGTGTCACATCCTTCATTGTGGACGAAAGGTAATTGTGTTTATCATCTTATAATGAACATTGTGTAACGCTTCGAAGATTATGTATCTCCCCTTCTCTGTGGTAAGAACTGCGCATCATATCCCCCTCCCCACTGAATTGTCGTCGCCATCATGTAAAATATACACGAAAGGTAATTGTGTTTATCATCTTATAATGAACATTGTGTAAACCCTTCCAAGTTATGTGTCCCATCTCCTCCATCACAAGTAATGTCTATAAGTGCCTCCCCTCCTCTGTGTTAAGAACTGTGCATCATATCACCCTATCCTCGGTATATGTTAAGAAGAACAACCCCCTGTCTGATATATAAATGTCTTTATAATTCTAATATTGGTGTCGGGGGAGTTGTCCTCATGCGGAAGAAAAATAAAATTTTCACTTTGAAACCGACATTATTTCATTTAGTCCAAGTAAACGAAAAGGGGGGAAAAATTTCTTTCCCGTCAAAATATTGCATAAAGTTAGCAGCAAAAGCAAAGAAAAATAACTTTTCACTTCATTTGAAAAATATCCAAATTTGCATAAGAGTTAAACGTAGACAGTTACAATTAGAAATTGTTCTCGCCGTGAAATTGGGTCAACATTTTTCTTCTTTTAATAAGCAACCGAACTAACTTCTACGGCCTTAACCAAATGCGTTAGGTACAGTTTTTTCCATTTAAATATAGAGACAAAAAGATTACTTACGATTTCGTCGATAACTTTGCCTTGTGTTCACTTTCTTTTTTTTTTTTTTAGAATTTTGTTTTTAGAACGTAATTGCCAGCCGACTTCTAAGCGTGTAAATCCGAAGTTCTTTTGAAGTTAATTAGAACTTTTTCTTTTTTGTAGAGTTAACCCGTGTGAAAGTCGAACCCTCGCCGCCAGTTGTTATGGGGTTAAATGGTAATAAACGAAGGAACACACGATTTTTAGGAAACGAACATGTATTCACATAGATTACAAGCAAAGCGAGTGGAGCAATACCATTCCTCAACGGTGGGCGTGCGCACCCGACCCCCACTGACTCTGGACCCCGGTACTCGATACCGGAAGTGACGTCACCAGAGGGAGTGACATCATGAGATAGTCCATTAAACCCAATCGAGGGGCGGCTCAAACAGAATTAATTAAAATGAATGTTTAAAAGAATATGCAAATTAGCTAGATCTTTTGCTAGTGAATGGAATTCCACGAACCATATATGACAAAGTCGTATTTTCTTTTTAAATAAATAGGAAAACGTTTTTTTAAATATGAATATCAATAAAAAGGATACACACAAATACACATTTATAGGGGACTCCTTTTTATAAAAAAACTGTCACGATGATGCTCACTCTAAATAATGTAATTTTTATAAATTATTTGTATATAAATTATCTCTCTCTCTCTCTCTATATATATATATATATATATATATATAGTAGAAATGGTAATTAATAAAAACTAAAGAAAGTGCTCAATACTGTTGTAGAGCAAATATGCGTTTTATTTTTTATTACCGTATCTTTCTGTTAAGTTACATTATTGTTTCAGCTACTCGGCCGTTTTTTGGCCGTCTGTAGCTTCCTCAGACTTTTACAGTATCAGCTGTAATCGAAACCGAAACCAAAACTTATGAACATTCTCGGTAAAATTATTTATTACAAGAAATGCAAGTCCATAACAATTAAACCACAGTCACTCAGATGTAAGCGTGACACACAAAATAAATAACACACGCGCTATCCTATTTATATACAGATAATATATATATATATATATATATATATGGTGGATTCTCTCATCGAAGACGATGAGTGAGGGTTCAGTATGCAATCTTCAGCAGCTCCTAAGCTCTGTGACACCACATGAATAACTGCAATCCTGTAGACGTCCAGCATATGCTCTTCAGTCAAAGATACCTTCTCAAGTGAACATATAACCCTGCATTGCTGTGTGCTTTGAAACCAGGGTGGAATACATATTAATTTTTGTTGGGTTTTTTTGCCTGAATATTTGCACGAAGGGCGACCCTACGACAAAGGGGGTTGTGTTGATATTCTTTGGTCTCTAGGAAACACACCTTCCTCCATTCTCTGCGATCGCCTGCTGCAATATGCCAGGAACTCACAGAAATCCCACGTTTCAGGTTGTCTTTTAGTTTATCTTTGTAACGAAGCAGTGGACGGCAAGAATTTGCCAGTTGCCCATATATATATATAGTCTCATTAAAAGGAAGGCCAGAAAAATGTAGTTAAAAAGCAGGTACATTCTTTTATTGATTAAATTACCTGTAAGATTGTTTAATTACCTGTAGCATTGTTTAAATTACCTGTAGCATTGTTTAAATTACCTGTAGCATTGTTTAAATTACATGCAGCATTGTTTAAATTACCTGTAGCATTCTTTAAATTACATGTAGGATAGATTAAATTACATGTAACATTGTTAAAATTACTTGTACTATTGTTTAAATTACTTGTAGCATTGTTTAAATTACTTGTAGCATTGTTTAAATTACTTCTAGCATTGTTTAAATTATTTGTAGAATTGTTTAAATTACTTCTAGCATTGTTTAAATTACTTGTAGCATTGTTTAAATTACTTGTAGCATTGTTTAAATTATTTGTAGAATTGTTTAAATTACTTCTAGCATTGTTTAAATTACTTGTAGCATTGTTTAAATTACTTGTAGCATTGTTTAAATTACTTGTAGCGTTGTTTAAATTACTTGTAGCATTGTTTAAATCACGTGTAGCATTGTTAAATTACTTGTAGCATTGCTTAAATTACTTGTAGCATTGTTTAAATTACTTGTAATATTGTTTAAATTACTTGTAGCATTGTTTAAATTACTTGTAGCATTGTTTAAATTACTTGTAGCATTGTTTAAATTACTTGTTATATTGTTTAAATTACTTGTTATATTGTTTAAATTACTTGTAGCATTGTTTAAATTACTTGTAATATTGTTTAAATTACTTGTTATATTGTTTAAATTACTTGTTATATTGTTTAAATTACTTGTAGCATTGTTTAAATTACTTGTAATATTGTTTAAATTACTTGTTATATTGTTTAAATTACTTGTTATATTGTTTAAATGACTTGTAGCATTGTTTAAATTACTTGTAATATTGTTTAAATTACTTGTTATATTGTTTAAATTACTTGTTATATTGTTTAAATTACTTGTAGCATTGTTTAAATTACTTGTAATATTGTTTAAATTACTTGTTATATTGTTTAAATTACTTGTTATATTGTTTAAATTACTTGTAGTATTGTTTAAATTACTTGTAGTATTGTTAAAATTACTTGTAGTATTGTTTAAATTACTTGTTATATTGTTTAAATTACTTGTAGCATTGTTTAAATAACTTGTAGCATTGTTTAAATTACTTGTAATATTGTTTAAATTACTTGTAATATTGTTTAATTACTTGTAGTATTGTTTAAATTACTTGTAGCATTGTTTAAATTACTTGTAGCATTGTTTAAATTAATTGTAGTATTGTTTAAATTACTTGTAGCATTGTTTAAATTACTTGTAATATTGTTTAAATTACTTGTTATATTGTTTAAATTACTTGTAGCATTGTTAAAATTACTTGTAGTATTGTTTAAAGTACTTGTTATATTGTTTAAATTACTTGTAGCATTGTTTAAATTACTTGTCGCATTGTTTAAATTACTTGTAATATTGTTTAAATTACTTGTAGCATTGTTTAAATTACTTGCATTGTTTAAATTACTTGTAATATTGTTTAAATTACTTGTTATATTGTTTAAATTACTTGTAGCATTGTTTAAATTACTTGTAGCATTGTTTAAATTACTTGTAGTATTGTTGAAATTACTTGTAGCATTGTTTAAATTACTTGTAGTATTGTTTAAATTACTTGTAGTATTGTTTAAATTACTTGTAGTATTGTTTAAATTACTTGTAGCATTGTTTAAATTACTTGTAGCATTGTTTAAATTATTTGTAGTATTGTTTATATTACTTGTAGTATTGTTGAAATTACTTGTAGCATTGTTTAAATTACTTGTAGCATTGTTTAAATTACTTGTAGTATTGTTTAAATTACTTGTCGTATTGTTTAAATTACTTGTAGCATTGTTTAAATTACCTGTAGCATTGTTTCAATTACTTGTAGCATTGTTTAAATTACTTGTTATATTGTTTAAATTATTTTAGTATTGTTTAAATTACTTGTAGCATTGCTTAAATTACTTGTAGTATTGCTTTAATTATTTGTAGCATTGTTTAAATTACTTGTAGTATTGTTTAAATTGCTCGTAGCTTTGCTTAATTATTTGTAGCATTGTTTAAATTACTTGTAGCATTGTTCAAATCACCTATAGCATTTTTTAATTACTTGTAGCATTGTTTAATTATTTGTAGCATTGTTCAAATTACCTGTAGCATTGTTTATTGCTGGAAGTGCAACTCGTTGACATCCATGCATTTCTGGGCACGTTTAACAACGTTGACACATACTAGCTGCACTTCTTCTCTAGTGATTTTCCCGATCGCGTTGGTTATGTTCTCCTTTAATTTTACTAGATTGTGAGGATTATTTGCATAAACTTTTTTTTAAGTCCCCCAAAGATAAAAATCACATGATAATATGTCCGGGGGACGTTGTGGCCATAACCTTTTGCTTATTGTTCTATCTTCCGTAAACATGTCATGAACTCGTGTCAGTTATCTGTGAGACGTGTGGCATGTAGCGCCATCTTGTTGGAAAAAGAGTTGCGTTTTGTCTTGTGGTGTCAGTTGGTCAATAAGAGAAAGATTAAAGGGATCGGGCTCCTTTTAAGTGGGCCGTTTAATATGAAAAATATTGACTTGTTTCATATTAACTGGCCCACTTCTTAATTGATTTGAGAAAAATTAGATCGATCGGGCTATTTAAAAGTGGACCGATTAATATGAAAAAACAATCTATTTGATGGATTTTTAGCGGCCGCATAAATTGAAAAGAAAATTGATGAGATATAGGGCTACTTATAAATGGGCCACCTAATCTTAAAAAATTGATCAGAGAAAGATTAAGATCGGACTACTTTTAAGTGGGCCGCTTAATCTAAAAAAAAATTGGACTTCATAGTTTGGGCTACTTTTAAGTTGACCCCTTAATCTGAAAAAAAAAATATCGGGATACTTTTAAGTGGGTCGCTTTATCTGAAAAAAGTAGATTAGATTAGAGAGGTTGGGGCTACTTTTAAATATGCCGCAATCTGAAAAAAAATTATAGATCGGGCTAATTTTAAGTGGTCTACGCTGTATAACTCAGTACAAGATAAAACCAGGCTTGACCTTTACTCCTGATCTGAAATGGAACACGTACATCAAGTCTGTTGCCAGGTCGCTGGAAAGATGGTGGGTTCCTTCTACCGCTCCAGAAGATATCTCACTACTGATGCAATTCTCTATCTATATAAAAGCCAAGTACGTCGAAGGATGGAATACTGTTGCCATATCTGGCAGGAGCTGCTAAAAACAGCCTATCCTGCCTTGACAGAGTACAAAATAGACTTCGTGGCTTAGTGGGGAATGCCCTTTTTTTCCCTGCAACCTCTCTCCCACAGAAGAGATGTTGCGAGCCTATCTTTGTTTTACCGTTATTTCCATGGCAAGTGCTCGTCTGAGCTCCAATCTCTGCCCCCCTCGCCAATCTTTCACGAAAAAAACCTGTCTAGCTGAAGCCACTGTCAAAGATTTTCCCCACTCTCTATCTGTGCCTAAATCAAAACGTAGATTCCATGAACACAGCTTCTTTCTTAGAACAGCACGCCAGTGGAACTCTGTTCCGTCTGGCTGTTTCCCACCTGACTACAACTTGGATGTCTTCAAATCCAACGTAAACAAATTCCTGATGAACCGCCCCCTTAAGTAGACACTTTATGAGATCTCAACACTAACGTACAATGTACTGTACATGCAATAACCCTTATCCCTGAGTGGCTTCCGGGCCTTGATAAGTGGTGACCTCCTTGTAAAAAAAAAAAAAAATTATAACTGTGACTGCTTTTTTTCTGTTCATGCTGTGATGCTCTCGAACGCTTCCCCCCCCCCCACACCAGTCGGAAACATTCTCGTTTTGAAGTCGGTTATAAGCAAAAGAATTTAATCAAAAACACATTCTTTTTATGCTTTTGTGATAATATTTGCTCTAGCCCGTTCAGCATCGCTGTTGTCACGTTTGAAATATTAAGAAAGAAATGTTACTAATTCTGGTTACTGTTCTTTAAGATGTATAGTTCCGGAAGTCAGTCATATAGAAATAAGATATTTCTCCTCTTCTTTGTTGTATCACGTTGTAGATGATATCATGGTTAGTGTTTTCTATTGTTGGCCCGGTTCCTCTTATGGTACTACCGTTTCTCGGGGAGAGTTATTTTGGTTGAGGGATGTCCTGAACGAAAATTGAAAAAAAAAAATTCACAATATAGCTGAGAAGGTGATCTATAAACTGTAATAATTGTTTGAAATTTGGTCGAGAAATGACTGAGCGGTGAAGCTTTAAACCAGTTCTAAGGCATGCAGTTCTAAGAAAGAAGCTTTGTTCATGAAATCTACGTTTTGATTTAGGCACAAATAAAGAGTGGGGAAATTTTTTCACAGTGGATTCAGCTAGACGGGTATTTTTCGATAAAAAAAGGATAGGCTCTCAACGTCTCTTCTGTGGGAGAGAGGTTGCACCACCATCTTTCCAGCGACCTTGGCAACAGACTTGATGTACGTGTTCCATTTCAGGTCAGGAGTAAAGGACAACCCCAGAAGCTTGTCAAAACATGGGGCTTCTCCTAGATGAGAGCCATCCATTTTAATTGATGCCAGATGGGGATCAGAGTGTTGTTGATGTAAAGATAGGAGTTTGCTTTTAGGTGCATTAAAAGTAACCTGCCACATCTTCCCCCACTGAACCACGCACTCGAGATCAGAGGAGAGAGAATCAGAGAGAACTTTGTCATTTACAGCCTTTGATGTGTTGCCGTAGATGGTCGTGTCATCAGCATAGATGTCAATGAATGATTTAAGTATGTGTTTAGGGAGATCATTGATGTAGATCAGGAAGAGAGTTGGGCCCAGGATTGACCCTTGAGAGACTCCAGCATTAATACTGCAGGCCTCCGATTTTTGTCCATCGACCACTACTCTTATGAGCCTATCGGGGAGAAATGATTTAATGATTGAGAAAACATTTCCAGTTATACCGTAGCTGGAAATCTTGTGAAGTAGACCCTTATGACATACCTTGTCGAAGGCCTTTGATGTGTCAAGAGCAATTGCCCTAGAAAGGAAGCCTTTGTCAAGAGATTCACTAATCCTGTGAGATATAGCCATTAGCACATATGCGGTAGATCTTGCAGAACGGAAACCATAGTTGAGAATGGAGCATCCCACCGGATGCCAAGCATTCATCCACGATAATTATTATTAGTAGTAGTATTTGTCTTCATGTAAGTGATATTCCAGTGTATTCCTCAAGATATTTCGTTGTATTACTTCCTGTTTTTTGGACGGTGGTAGGTGATTTGGCGTCCCCGACGAAATATGTTCCAATGGGTATTGATCACATTTTTAGACGAATCATTATTACTATTATTATAATTAGTTTGGCTTAAGAATGGTACTATCGTTTCCCCGGGGAGATTTACTTGGTTGAGGAATGTCCTGGGAACGCAACCAGCTCCCCATGGTGATTAAACGATATCCAAACGATATCTAAACGATAGGCACATGTAGGAAACATCAACAACAACGGGTTGATATTTCGGCTATAACTGTCTGGCATGGGTCGCTTCTTGTGTGTTCATTGCGTCGTTACAGGCAGCTTTCCGTCGTCGCATTAATCAGAGAAACCACAGGCTGAAGTCGAACACTTGTACAAAAATAGCAAACAAATGCATTTTTATAAAAATATAATTTATTTAAGATTTAACAATGAGGAGCATATTTTTATAAAATATTTGAAACCAGATGCATGCTATGTTGTGTCCGCCGACTCATTCAACTGTTTAAAACAATAGAATTATATTTGATTTATTATTTCAATGAAGAAAGAGAGATAGATAGAGGGGGGCATACATACATACATAACGTTTAAACATTGTTTTTATATCCATGAGTTTTTTTGGGTTTAACCTTTCAAATTCTATATATTCTTATATCGTTTTGCCTTGGTTCAATATTATAAACAAGCTGTCATTCTTGGCTTGAGTCATAGCAGAAGATTTTCAAAATCACAAAGCACCTGCTTAACACATCTGCACCTCACAAGTACAGACCAAGTTAGACACAAGGTTTATTAATGTAGAAGCGCCCAGCTCCCTCTAAAGGGGCTACGTCATTGTCCCACAATGATACATTTTTAAGAATGTTTTACGTAAAAAAATTTAATTACAATAAAAAAAATTAAATAAATACAAGGCGTGCGTGTGTGGTCACCCCTCTGGTACTACGTGTGAGATGACACCACAAAAAATAGTGAAGAAATGATGAATGTGAAGGGCCAGCATTACAAAGATTCAACTGTTTTAAAACAATACAATCATATTTCAATTCACTCTTTCTTCATTGAAAGAGCGATAAAGGGAATGATATATATATATATATATATATATATATATATATATATATATATATATATATGTGTGTGTGTATATATATATATGTATATATATATATATATATATATATATGTATATATATATATATATCAACGAGCAAACAGTTAATAAAATATGTTAAAAACACTTTGAAATGAGTTAAAAACATATTTAATCTGAAAAGGAAACACTAGATAAATGGATAGTCCTTAATCCGCGGAGTTTCGAAGAAATACTTTCCGTCTCATCAGAGGGTAGGAATTAGCAAAATGCGGGATCGGATTTTGCATACAAAAGTATTTGATGAAACAACAAGTAAGTCAAAGATCTTACTTGATAACAAAAAAGTAAAGCAGAGGGAATATGGTGAAGAAAAAGGTGATTACACGTGAATGGATAGTCTGGTTGAAGATAAATAATAAAGTGACGGTAAAATCCAAATATATAACTTCAAGAAAGTTAATTGAATTTCCATTTGCACAAGTAAAATCCAAGGAAATCCCGTAATTGGAAGAAGATGATCCATAATAATCGAAAGGCAGAAATCCCTGGAATAATTCACAAAAATGTGTACAAAGGAAAAAAGGAAAAAAATTAAAAATAAGATATGCTGTTCACTCTACTGCCGATTTACTGATTTATATATCTATACACAAACACACACACACACACACACACACACACACACACACACACACACACACACACACATATATATTGTTTTTGAAATTAATTGAGGATGACGCTGCAACACTGCGATAAAAAGAGGATGTAGTTTGATTAAAGCATTGTGTGGTGTGCAATATATAATTTATAAAAGTCTGTGACAATGTGAATATTTACTGAGTTGTAAGGAGCAGAGAAAGATGCCCAACCGGATATTTATTCGTTATTCATATATATATATATATATATATATATATATATATATATATATATATATATATATATATCTTACAACCGGGCAACGCTTGCTAATATAATAATATAATATATATAATAACTAGCAAAAGTACCTGTCGTTGACTGGGTTCAAAAACAGCCTACAGAAAATGGACTCTGATTTATGAAAGTATGATAGGTTATGAAAAGAAAGGGTTGTAAAGAGATAGCTTCGAATTTGGGGTATCAAAACCAAAGCAAAATATGATGAAAGTAAAAATAAAATAGATAAACCCCATAATTTATTATACCATACCTGTTCACACTGAAACACTTATCACACTATTCTGTGGATCTATATTAAAAAACCTTGTTAAACTTTGTGACATATTTCCATTCTATGGAGGGCAGGCGCGGACGAACAACCCATAATTTTATCATACCATATTTCTTCAAACTGAAACATAATTATCAAAGTATACTTAGCAGATAGCTATGAAAAGTGTTTATTAAAGTTTGTGCCTATTTCCATTCTATGGAGGCCAGGCGTGAACGCAGACCCCACAATTTTATTATACCATCCCTATTTAAGTTACAACATACTTATCAAAGTATTATTATGTACATCTATATCAAAAACACTTGTAAACGTTTTTTTTTTATTTTTTATTTCCATACTTTGTGGACTAGGCGCGAACGTAGACCCCACAATTTTAATGAACCACCGTTCTGCCAGATCAAACATACCCATTCCTGTGTCTCGATACATCTTCTATCATTATATGTAATCAGTTTTTTTTTTAAATAGTCAACTATATTCGTGACTACACACACACACACACACACACACACAGACATTCAGCTGTATATTATAGATATAATATAAAGCTGAATGTCTGGTCACGAATAAGCTAACGATTACTACGATATTATTCCATTGATTACTGTACACGCAATAACCCTTATCCCCGAGTGGCTTCCGGACTTGATAAGTGCATACTACCATGTAAAAAAAAGAAGTTCAATTATATATGAGATCACAGATTTATCAATTACTACTCAGTTACACTTTAGAAGAAGGGTGTTCCTATTTACTATTCTTCCCCACGGGACAGAGTTAGACACCAAGGTCGTTTTTGTAATGGAACTAAAATAAAAATTGTCTCAGTCGTGAAGGATTTCTCCTCCACTGACAGAGAACAAGAAATTGAAGTGTAGATCTGAAGAACAGATACTACACTTTGAGGTATTTATTTTCTCGCCCACTAAGCAAATTAGGCACAAGGCCGATTTTTAATGTGAGAAGTGAAGGGGAAATGGGGACCAACTCCCCGGGGAGTAGGGGAACTGGATAGTGACAATTGGTATGAAGGGTTGCCCCTACATTGACCAAGGTCATATATGTGGAGTTTCCCCCATATATGGTCTTTTCTTGCAGTATCTGCCGGAACAAATGGTATTTATTTGCTCCCCCACCGAGCAAATTAGGCACAAGGCCGTTTTTAATGTGAGGCAAAAACCAGCTCCCCCAAAAGTAGGCAAAAAAGGGGCACTCTGGTTACCAAAAATAATAATTGTCCCAGTATAGAGGGTTTTTATTTAAATGCTGCCCACATCAGCATTATGTGGCACAAGGCCGGAAAGTGGGAACCCCGCAGGCTCCCCTAAAGGAGGGGCACTCCTGCAATTTTAAAAATTGCCTGAGTAACCCCGTCGGCATTCCCCGGTCGGGGCGCCTCAGGCAGCAAGCAATAAACTTGCCCCACCGGAAAGCCCGGTGGCAAGGCCTGGGAGGGTGGACCTCCTAGGTATTACCCAGGCGGTTCCCAGTATAGAGGGTTTCCCCTCCATTGACTGGTACAAATTATCTTAAGTGCAGCATCTGCCGGAACAGATACTACACTTTGATCCCAGCCCGAAGGCCAAAGGTGTTTCATACAAAGTTTTTTTTTACAAAAACCGAGGGACAAAAACACAGTACCTTTCAAGTTACAAAATAGCACTTACATAATAGGTTGAAAGGTGACAATCTATTAGATAACACCCAGTTTATATTTATCAACGAGATATTCATTATCGAAGGAGATTCAGTTAGCATTATGAAAGGGTGTTTCATATTAAGTTTATGGTAATTTAAAAGTGTATACATTTTATTGGGACACCTTGTGCACTTGTTTTGTGTTGTCAAATGTGTGTTCATTCTAATGGTGCTTTTAAAAAAAAAATCAATTTTCACCCCAAACAAGGCACAGTGCCACTTTGAAGCAGGGGGCTACTAATTAGTAGGGTCATTATGAAGGGAGATGAGTAGAAAGATGTTTGTTAACATTACACTTGAACTTCTGCATATCAGTGACGTTGGGAAAGCAGAATCCCAGAAGGGAGTTCCAAAGACCTGCAGTTCTGGGGAAGAAACTATTGGAGTAAAAGGCTTTCTTGCACCTAGGGATCTCTACAGTAAAGGGATGAGACTTAGTAGCTTGTCGGGTTTGTCGGGGGTAGTTACGTCGGGGGAGGTACAAGTGTTTGCAGTTCGTCAGAGCATTCACCATTAAAGTATTTGTAGAACAGGCAGAGGGATGCAACATCTCGTCGATGGGACAGAGGCTGAAGCCTAGATGACAGTTCAGGACCTATCAGGTTGGCGACTCTCTTTTGAACCCTGTCCAGGAGCGAGAGACAAGCAGCAGATGCACCAGCCCAGATGTGACAACAGTACTCCATACATGGGTGAATGGTTGCCTTATAGAGGTATAGGATACTGTCAGGCGTAAGTAGTTTTCTAGCACGGTAGAGGGAGCTAACCTTCCTTGCAGCAGCCTTGGCAATGCTCTCAATGTATCTACTCCAGTTCATATTCCCTGTAAACGTTAGGCCGAGGAGTTTAAAAGAAGTACTTATTTTGATTAATAAAGTTTTGTTTGTGCCAAGATATGTCCATCTGAATTAAAGAGTTAAAAACTTTCTTCTCACGTGATATAAATGACAGTGGCTTGCGCATCTCAATTGCCTTTTCGCCGAATATATGTAACAGGAGGCAGCTTTTGACAATGTCAGCTATGACTGTTTTTATTGCCCCGAGATATCGATGAGTTTTACGTTTCATGAAGTATCGTTTCATATTCTTTTGCGAAATCAATGTGAAAGATAATTTACTATTACAGCATTGAAAATTAACCATTTTCAGTTGAATGCACGAGTGTGGCACTATATCTTAGTGCCCCGGTTGTGGTGGTTGTAAGCACCCCCTGCATGGCCAGGAGGTGATTTGGCCATTGGCGGAAGGATACATAAGCAATCCCACAATTCCCTTTCTTTCTTGCTCTCTTTTATGTCCTGTCAGCCATGACGGGAGCGCGTATTTTTTTCTCTTCTCTGCAACTTCTTTCTCACAGAAAAGACGTTGCCAACCTCTGCTGTCTTGTTATCTCTGCTGTAACGTTACAATATTTGTCCTATAATGAAGTATGATTCCGCACAGTCGGGAGATTCTATTTATAAACGATGCTGCAATGTTGAATTATGGGGTAGTTATTTAAATGCTGCCCACCTCAGCATTATTTGGCACAAGGCCTGGAAAGTGGGAACCCCGCAGGCTCCCCTAAAGAAGCGGCACTCCTGCAATTTTAAAAATTGCCTGAGTAACTCTGTCGGCATTCCCCGGTCGGGGCGCCTCAGGCAGCAAGCAATAAACTTGCCCCACCGGAAAGCCCGGTGGCAAGGCCTGGGAGGGTGGACCTCCTAGGTATTATCCAGGCGGTGTACCTCAGTCCAACGGGTGCTGGGCCGGTTCCCGGCCCCTCACCTGTTGGGCTGAGTGTCAAGTGACGAATCCTTGACTGGTACTACCCTGTGTCCCTGCAGCCGAAGCCGCTAGGGGACACATCCCATCAAAACAGGGTTTTAATGGGGTATATATTAAATTGCCGCCACCATCGGAAATATTTGGCACAAGGCCTGGAAAGTGGGATACTCGCAGGCTCCCCTAAAGGAGGGGCACTCCTGCAATTTTAAAAATTGCCTGAGTAACCCCGTTGGCATTCCCCGGTCGGGGCGCCTCAGGCAGCAAGCAATAAACTTGCCCCACCGGAAAGCCCGGTGGCAAGGCCTGGGAGGGTGGAACTCCTAGGTATTACCCAGGCGGTGTACCTCAGTCCAACAGGTGCTGGGCCGGTTCCCGGCCCCTCACCTGTTGGGCTGAGTGTCAAGTGACGAATCCTTGACTGGTACTACCCTGTCTCCATGCAGCCGAAGCCGCTAGGAGACATCCCATCAAAAGAGTGTTTTAATGGGGTAGATATTTATTTGCTGCCCAACTCAGCAAAATTTGGCACAAGGCCGGAAAGTGGGAACCCCGCAGGCTCCCCTAAAGGAGGGGCACTCCTGCAATTTTAAAAATTGCCTGAGTAACCCCGTCGGCATTCCCCGGTCGGGGCGCCTCAGGCAGAAAGCAATAAACTTGCCCCACCGGAAAGCCCGGTGGCAAGGCCTGGGAGGGTGGACCTCCTAGGTATTACCCAGGCGGTGTACCTCATTCCAACAGGTGCTGGGCCGGTTCCCGGCCCCTCACGTGTTGGGCTGAGTGTCAAGTGACGAATCCTTGACTGGTACTACCCTGTCTCCATGCAGCCGAAGCCGCTAGGAGACATCCCATCAAAAGAGTGTTTTGATGGGGTAGATATTTATTTGCTGCCCACATCAGCAAAATGTGGCACAAGGCCGGAAAGTGGGAACCCCGCAGGCTCCCCTAAAGAAGGGGCACTCCTGCAATTTAAAAAATTGCCTGAGTAACCCCGTCGGCATTCCCCGGTCGGGGCGCCTCAGGCAGCAAGCAATAAACTTGCCCCACCGGAAAGCCCGGTGGCAAGGCCTGGGAAGGTGGACCTCCTAGGTATTACCCAGGCGGTGTACCTCAGTCCAACAGGTGCTGGGCCGGTTCCCGGCCCCTCACCTGTTGGGCTGAGTGTCAAGTGACGAATCCTTGACTGGTACTACCCTGTCTCCATGCAGCCGAAGCCGCTAGGAGACATCCCATCAAAAGAGTGTTTTGATGGGGTATGATCCCGCACTGTCGGGCGATTCTATTTATAAACGATGCTGCTAGGAACTGACGAATCGAATTAATTCACGTTCTGCTATCAACCAATCAGAAACCAGAATTGCTCCATAAATATTAAGCCTTTCTGTAGCAATTTCGCATATGTTTTTTTTTTTTTTTTCGTCTCGACAAGAAAGAATCTTTTGTTCTGTGGATTCCAACTCGAGAACTGTCTACTGCAAACCAGTTAACTGTCGGGACTTGTGTAGAATAACGAACCATCGGAAACTGTTCTGAAACTAAATATGGCTTATACTTAAAAAAAACCCTCTCTTTAAACGGGTACATATTGCATGTATGTTTTTTTTATTTCAGTAAAAGTATTAGTTACGCATTAGTAGGTTAAAGTGTTAATACAAACAAAATGGATGCAGTTTAATGTCTTACCAGGACTAACTTTTTTTTTGCTTTTTTTATATAGAGATATTTATAGACATACAGCCCCGTGAAAAAAAATATTTAGTCGAATCCCCCAACAAATTTTGAAGAAAAACGCTTTAACTTTATTCTTGTTGCGGGTTTCATGAATACATCGGCGATATTTTGTTCTGATGATATGTAATTCAAAATAATTGATTCCTTTTTCACCTCGTTTTTTTATGAAATGGTATTTTATATCTATATGCTTAGATCTTTGGTTGATTATCGTGTTCTGTGCTAAGACTATACTGGCTTGATTATCACAATTAATTACTACGGGGCTTTTAGTTAATTCTGGCTCTAAAATAGTCTTTAGGATATTTTAAGGTAGAGTGCTTCCTGGGTTGTGTGTGTGATCGCGATAAATTCTGTTTCACACGTAGAGAGAGATACAATCTGTTGTTTTTTTAAATTTCCATGAAATAATAAGCCCGTTTTCTGAGACTCTGAAACAATATTCAGATATACTTTTTCAATCTTCGTCGTTTCCCCAATCTGAATCCGAAAATCATTCTAATTTTTGGGGATTTTTTTGATTTTCTAAATACTAACTTCCGTTCTTTTGTTCCTTTTAAATAACGAAGGACTTGTTTAGCTCTGTTTAAATCCTTCATTGTCGGTCGTGATTATTTTTGTGACGGTTTTGTTACTGTATAGCATATGTCGGGTCTGGTCGCAGTCATTAAATATGCAAGACTACCTATAATTTCCCGGTATAATTTATCCTTTATTATTTCAGATTATGTGTGTATATTTTTATTAATATCATTTTCGACCGGTGTAGAGCGTTTCTTGTACTCTCCCATTCCAAATTTTAATAGTATTTTGTCGATGTATCTCGATTGAGTCATCGTAACAAGTCCTTTGCTTTGAGTAAATTGTATCCCCCAAAACCAGGGTATTTTGCCAAGATCGGTCATTTTGAATCTTTTACTTAATTTGTTCTTAACATTGGTCAACATTATGTCACAATTTGATGCGATTAAAATATCATCGACCCACAAAACCAAAATCAGTAGTTTATCGTCTTTGTGTTGGGTATATAAACAGGGGTCTACAGCGCATTGTCTAAATTGTTGTTTAATAATATAATCATGAAATACTGTTCCAACACTGAGCACTTTGCTTTAGACCATATAATAACTTGCTAAGTCGCCACACGCTATTTTTATTTTTCATTATAAATCCCTCTGGAGGGGTAATATAAATTTCACAGTCTATTGGGGCATTCAAATAAGCATTTTTTACGTCCATTTGATGGATATTTAGGTTATATTGCGATGCGATTTGCAATAAAATTCTGATTGTCGTTAGGTTTGTGGTCGGTGAAAACGTAGAAAAATATTCTATACCGTAAATCTAAGAGTATCCTCTAGCAACAAATGTAGCTTTGTACTGTTCAATACCTGATGCTGTAGTCTTTTTTGTAAAGACCCATCTGGTAGAAATAACATGTTTATCTCTTGCGAGAGGCACTACCGTATAAGTATCATTTTCGATTAAAGCATCTATTTCTTTTTGCATGGCAATTTTCCATTCATCACAATGTTCTGAATTAATTGCTTCGTTAAAGTTTTTTGGCGCATTTTCCATTGAATAGCAATAGTCGATTTGATAATCTTTTATATTGTCGACCACAAAAAAATCTAGTTGTTTTGGGATATCTTTCGATTTTAACATGATGATGATGATGATGATGATGATGATGATGATCATCATCATCATCATCATCATCATCATCATCATCATCATCATCATGGATACTCTTGTCTCCGTCATTTTTATTGCCTTCGTCTGTTTTAATTATTTGAGGAAATATAATTTCATCCTCTTCATATGACTGGTTTTCGTCTTTGTGTTGGGTGTATAAACAGGGGTCTTAATATAAACATTGTCTAAATTGTTGTTTAATAATATAATCATGGAATACTATTTTTATTTTTCATTATAAATCCCTCTGGATGGGTAATATAAATTTCACAAACTATTGGTGCATTCAAATAAGCATTTTTTGATGGATGTTTAGGTCATATTGCGATGCGATTTGCAATAAAATTCTGATTGTCGTCAGGTTTGTGGTCGGTAAAAACGTAGAAAAATATTCTATACCGTAAATCTAAGAGTATCCTCTAGCAACAAATCTAGCTTTGTACTGCTATACGCCTGACACTGCAGTCTTTTTTGTAAAGACCCATCTTGTAGAAATAACATGTTTATCTTTTGGGGGGAGGTACTACAATATAGGTATTATTTTCGGTCAAGGCTTCTATTTCTTTTTCATGGCTATTTTCCATTGATCATAATGTTCTGAATATGGTCCCCCTTCACCAAACTTTCACGAGAAACACTCGTCTATCTGAAACCACTATGAATAATTCCCCCACTCTTTATCCGTGCCTAAAC
>NC_136527.1:11798842-11816342 GCF_053919585.1 Euprymna scolopes | reverse complement strand
ACCAATGTCTGTTGTGGGACTGGTGTTGTAGCAAGAATAGGAAATGTGTGTTCATCTCAAGTTCGGGTCACTATCGTTTGTTCGCGCATGGGAAGGAGGCGGCTAGTTAGCCCAACCTCTCTCGTCGAGAGTTAGTCCTAAAAGGCTTAGAAACAGCTTGTCTCTTTGTTTTATACTCGTTTCCGGTGGTGTTTTGCGCATGTGTATATTTCAAATAGAAAGCGGAAGTGACGTCGTCCATGTGTGCGTTCGTGTGCGCGTGTGTGAGTACATATGTGTGCGTTAGCGTGTGTGTATATACCGTGAATGTGAGTGTGTGTACGCGAACGTTAATAAATGTACGTGTGTGTGGACGTGGGCGCGTATGTTTGTGTGCGCGTATGTATATGACATAGCTTGTAATGTGAATGTGTGTTTTTGTGTGAGACTTGAAAAAGGCTCGTACACCCTCACGAATATACTCCTTACTAACCCGACAAGCAACAAAATCTAACCCCTTCATCCTATATATATTTACTCACTAGTTGTTAATTCGCAATGATATTTGGTGTTCCCTGGAGTCTGAATGATAGCAAATTATCCCAGATTTCCTGTTCCCTCCGCCTTTTTCAATGTTCTCGAAACAGTCGTTTACTATTGAATTATATTGGAGAAGAACTGGGGGTTTTCTACTAAAATTTATAAAATCACTAGTCATTATTAGTAACCGCTAATTCGCACTGACAAGTAGTGTTCCCTATTTCATTGTGTGTTATCTATCTATCTATCTATCTATCTATTGAGCGGAGTAAAAAACAGATTGACTCATGGGAAACAAGCTGGGCGAACATGCAGGTGCCGAAAGGATCAAAGGATAATGTTATAGCAGGTATCAAACTTGGTTGACCGATCAGTTTGCACCGGAAGTATCCGAATAGGAACAAGACGTGACGTGTCAAGTTTCACGTCTTCCAGTTTGCACAAGCATAATTGGAGCTGGTTCTGAGACACCGAAGAAACAATGTGAGTTAAACAGTTCTCCCCATAAGGGGGCGGCGGTTTCCAAATGGATGCAGAGGAACCTTTTAGTTTGAAGATCGAAAGAATTGACACATGTATATATATCTCAAGTGTATTTAACACATACACACTCATATATATATATATATATATATATATATATATATATATATAACGCATATATATACATAGGCAAACACAAACATACACATCTAAATATACATACATACACATATATCCATACATACACGCACACACACATTATATATATATATATATATATATATATATATATATATATATATATATATATATATACTCTAGTTCTGCTGTGGCAAGGTGCCTGGGAGTGAATAAAGAATAGATATATATAAACATACATCGTTTTGTGTCTGTCTTGCAGCGCTTCCTTTAAAACGAGCTCAGCTCTCCAAGACGTTGGCGAATCCCCCAGAAGCGAGCAGCAGAAACAGGTATATGGACATGTTACATGAATTATATGTAATACGCACACGCACCCATGAATACTAGATGAGTCATAGACATTAAGGGACGAGGACAATAGTCCGTGAAATACCCGTTAAATACACAGTTAATAACCAGTTAAAGACACAGTTAGATAACGCAAACACATAAATAGAACAATAAGTTTTTACAAAAGTTGGGTTACCTGCCACAATATACGGTGTTTGATGGGAATTAGACAATGGTTATCCAGGAGGAGTTATCTAGACTTTTAACAGTAAGCCAACCAAAACAATAAAAAATAGTTACACATATATTTGTGTGAAATTTCAAAAACAAAAATCGGCCCAGCTTTTTTTCGAATCCATAGGAAAGAACTCACAGACTGTGCACTTGGTTAACCAATAAATAAAATAGGTTGTTCCAATTTTATTTTTGGCGATTATTTTAATTTTTTGATAATCAATAATGTTATTTTTGCTTTCTTCTGGCCAGGTGCGTGTCTGAAAAGTGCACTTGGCCTGCATATTTAACAGTTCCAATAAAAAATTATTTCATTTTTTACGGGCCGTAAATATAAGTTAAGGGACGAGGACAATAGTCCGTTAAACACACATTTAGATAAGAACATTAAAATATACCAGCTTCTTCCCTCAGACTGCTAGATTTTGGAATTCCTTCCCGGTTTCTTGCTTCCTGCATTGTATTAACTTGTAGAAGTTCAAGTGTAATATGAACAGATATCTCGCTGCTCAACTCCCCACATTTCCCTGTTAGATATGATCTGAAATAGTACCTCCTTACGTCCAAGTGGCAACGTGTTTTGTTTGGGGTTTCGTCGTTGTCGTCGTCATCATCATCATCATCATCATCATCATCATCATCATCATCAGTGGCTGTGCTGTTTCAAGAGCGTCGGCGAGCAAAGTACTCCAAATTGTAGAGCCATGGCAATCTCGGGGAGACAAGTAAAGACGGTTGTTTCTCGTTGTTTTCCGTCTTGATTCGGGGTGTATCTACCCTCCCCCCCATCCCCACCCTCGTGAGTTACACGCGCCCTCAGATACCAGTTTGGAAACTGGAAACCAACCAACTCACGAACACAGAAGACATTGAAACTAAAGTTTAAAACGTTCGATACATTGATCTTATAAAAATATTATTGTTTTTTTTTTTAAGTTCGTTGTCAGGATTTTTTTTATTTTTATTTTTTATTTTTTTACTGATTCGCATTGATTTAAAAATTCTCCCTCCTCTGATCTTGAGCGCATGGTACAATGGGGGAAGAGGTGGCTGGTCACTTTTAATGGATCCAAAACCAAGCTTCTATCTTTACATCATCAACGCTCTGATCCCCATCTGGCATCAATTGAAATGGATGGCTCTTGTCTTGGGGAGGCTCCATGTTTTGACAAGCTTCTGGGTTTGACCTTTACTTCTGATCTGAAATGGAACACATACATATCTGTATAAAAGCCAAGTACGTCCAAGGATGGAGTACTGCTGCCACATCTGGGCAGGAGCTGCTAAAAACAGCCTATCCTGACTTGACAGAGTACAAAATAGACTTCGTGGTTTAGTGGGGGATGCCCTTTTCTCTTCCCTGCAACCTCTCTCCCAAAGAAGAGATGTTGCGAGCCTGTCTTTGTTTTATTGTTATTTCCATGGCAGGTGCTCGTCTGAGCTCCAATCCCTGGTCCCCCTCGCCAATCTTTCACGAGAAACACCCGACTGGCTGAAACTACTGTCAATAATTTTCCCCACTCTTTATCTGTGCCTAAATCCAAACATAGATTCCATGAGCAAAGCTTCTTTCTTAGAACAGCACGCCAGTGGAACTCTCTGCCGCTTGCCTATATATATATATATATATATATATAGAGAGAGAGAGAGAGAGAGAGAGAGAGAGAGAGAGACTGGACTGAAATACATAAGGTCTGGGGTTCGATTCCTAATAACAGTCAAGCTACGCTGAAAGGGGATAGGGCCCCGAAACATGTCCGTAGATTACTGTTTTTAAAAATTAATAAATAAATAATAAAATATTATTTGCTTACATCCAAATAAAAAATTGTCGACTTTCTAAAAAAAAACAAAAAAAAAAACAAAAAAAAAACATGAATAAAATGTGTGATTGATTTCATTACATCTTATTGATTTCTTCGATTTAGATGTTGACACCCACACCATGGACGGGAGCAGCAGGAAACAGCTTTTAGATTTTCAAAGGCAGGTGATATATCTTTTCAAAAGTGCTTCAGTTCAGTTTCTTCGTAAGTGCTATAAGTTTATTAAATCACATTCCGTTAAAGTACTTGTAAAATAGGCACAAGGTGGAGCTAGGTTGACAAAGGGAGGCATCTCTAATAAGGATCGACAGGGGGTTATCTCCCTTTCATTGCTGGTCCTGTCGGTGGGGTATTAGAATATGCCGACTGCCCCCCTGCAGAGGGTAAAAGTCCCTCAATGGGGGTCCTGGATATGACCGTAAACTATATCCAGTGGTGAGGCCCCAGCTTGTGAGCTTTGGGTAGTGTGGAGCAACCCTTTAATTACCATTGCTCCCAGGTCCACTCTGACCCGGAGTGGTAGTACCTGTTAGGGTCCCAACTATGGGTTAAATAGAAACCGACGTGAAAGCAACAAATATATTCTATTAAAAATATTTTTTTCAAAATCTTTGAATTCGGCATTAAATAACCCGAAAAGGGTTGATATGCCGTAAAACAAAAACAACCAACCCTTTCATCGCTGGTCCTGGATATGACCTTAAACTATATCCGATGGTGAGGCCCCAGCTTGCAGGCTTTGGAGAGTGTGGAGCCACCCTTTAATTGCCATTGCTCCCAGGTCTACTCTGACCCAGAGTGGTAGTACCTGTTAGGGTCCCAACTATGGGTTAAATAGAAACCAACGTGAAAACAACAAATATATTCTATATATAGAAACAGACTTAAAAAAAAAAACAAATATATTCTATTAAAAATTGTTCTTCAAAATCACTGGATTCGGCATTAAATAACCCGAAAAGGGTTGATATGCCGTAAAACCAAAACAACCAGCCAACCAATCCTGATTTCAGTGGACCGGAAGATTGGCCCTCAAAAAGTCCAGACTTAAATGTCACGGATTACTGTGCTTGTTATTAAGAGAGACGCAAAACTGTCCACGTGACATACACTCTATTGACGACTTGAAAACGTGCTTTGCAAGAGCTTGGAATGATATCCCACAATTTTTTTTTTTTTACATGGTAGTCACCACTTATCAAGGTCCGGAAGCCACTCAGGGATAAGGGTTATTGCGTGTACAGTAATCACTGGGACAATATCGTAATAATCGTTAGTAATGGAGATTTGATAAAGTGTCTTACTTAAGGGGGCAGTTCATCAGGAATTTGTTTACGCTGGACTTGAAGACATCCAAGTTGTAGTCAGGTGGGAAACAGGCAGACGGAACAGAGTTCCACAGGCGTGCACTTCTAAGAAAGAAGCTTTGTTCATGGAATCTTCGTTTGGATTTCGGCACAGATAAAGAGTGGGGAAAACTACTGACAGCGGTTTCAACTAGACGGGTGATTTTCGTGAAAGATTGGCGAGGGGGGACCATAGATGTGAGATTAGACGAGGGATTGGAGCTCAGACGAGCACCTGCCATGGAAATAATGATAAAACAAAGATAGGCTCGCAACGTCTCTTCTGAGGGAGAGAGGTTGCAGGGAAGAGAAAAGAGCATCCCCCACTAAACCACGAAGTCTATTTTGAACATTATGTATTCTTCTGATGATACCATATGATTTAATTTTCTTTAGAAGACCATCGTGCCAGACCCTGTGAAAAGCTTTAGATATTACGAGGGCTACCGCTCTACCCTCCCCTATTTTATCCAGTGAACGGTATATATGTTCAGACATTACAGTTGGGATATCTGCTGTGGAACGGTCGAGGCAGGATAGGCTGTTTTTAGGAGCTCCTGCCGAGATGTGGCAGCAGTACTCCATCCTTGGACGCCTTCAAAACTCCACACGAGCTTGGATTTCTAGGTTAAGACGCTGCAGTGAAGTGCACGGACGACATTTTGAGTATCTATGAGTATAATATGACATTTGTCTTTGAAAAACTTTGTGAAAATTATTCTTTGTAAAAATAAATTGTTGTTTGACAAATTTCCAGATTTTCTTGCGACCACCCCGTACATATAAGTACATAAGTTTAATAAAATATGTTGAGAAACAATTTAGCAAGAGTTAAGCGTATGTTTATTATTCGGAAAGGAAACACAAGTAGAGGTGAAAGTCTTTAATCTGCGGAGTTTCGAAGAAATACTTTCGTTCTAGTCAGAGGGGAAGAGTTAGCAAAATTCATAAAGAATTTTTTTTTTAACTATTTAAAGAAACTAAGGAAATACTCTGAATGTTTGATTATTTACAGCAATTCAACAATAAAACAGATTAATTAGACTATGAGAATCAATGTTAAATAGTGGAATATTATTTATAGATTCTTAGTCTTATGTTGTAAATGAACAACTTGTAATAAATTAATAAATGTGTACCGGTTTCATATTTTTTATTGTTTAGAAAAAGAATTGCTCGTCTGAGCTCCAATCTCTGGTCCCCCCACTCGCCAATCTTTTACGAAAAACACCCGTCTAGCTTAAGCCACTGTCAAAAATTTTCCCCACTCTCTATCTGTGCCTAAATCAAAACGTAGATTCTATGAACACAGCTTCTTTCTTAGAACAGCACGCCAGTGGAACTCTGTTCCATCTGTCTGTTTCCCACCTGACTACAACTTGGATATCTTCAAAACGTGAAAATGAAATGTAGAACAACGAAACATAGGAGAGGTTAAAATAAAAAGAAGATCAAATATTTCAGATGAGATTTTATTGGGATAATGCAAAGCTCAATAAAATTGTTTTGGAGCTTATATAGAGCATAAAAAAAATAAGAAAATGACAATATAAAAATTATTCATCGGTCTACTGTTCTCATCTTGAGTGTGATTTTCACAACTTAGTATAGAATTCAATAAGGTTCTTGGCCTTCGGGTCAAGATCAAAGTGTAGCATCTGTTCCGGCAGATGCTGCAGGCTATGACTAGCTATGACTAGCAAAGACCAGATGTGGGGGCAGCCCCACATGCCTGACCATTAACCAGCTCCCATTTCCCACCTCTCGGGAGCTGGTCCCCTTTTTCCCTTCCCCCTCCCTTCACTCCTCACATTAAAAATTGGCCTTGTGCCTAATTTGCTCGGTGGGGGAGCAAATAAATACCATCTGTTCCGGCAGATGCTGCACTTAAGATAATTTGTACCAGTCAATGGAGGGGAAACCCTCTATACTGGGACAATTATTATTTTTGGTAACCAGAGTGCCCCCTTTTTGCCTACTTTTAGGGGAGCTGGTTTTTACCTCACATTAAAAACGGCTTGTGCCTAATTTGCTCAGTGGGGGAGCAAATAAATACCATCTGTTCCGGCAGATACTGCAAGCTATGACTAGCTATGACTAGCTATGACTAGCAAAGACCAGATGTGGGGGCAACCCCACATGCCTGACCTTTAACCAGCTCCCATTTCCCACCTCTCGGGAGCTGGTCCCCTTTTTCCCTTCCCCCTCCCTTCACTCCTCACATTAAAAATCGGCCTTGTGCCTAATTTGCTCGGTGGGGGAGCAAATAAATACCATCTGTTCCGGCAGATACTGCAAGCTATGACTAGCTATGACTAGCAAAGACCAGATGTGGGGGCAACCCCACATGCCTGACCTTTAACCAGCTCCCATTTCCCACCTCTCGGGAGCTGGTCCCCTTTTTCCCTTCCCCCTCCCTTCACTCCTCACATTAAAAATTGGCCTTGTGCCTAATTTGCTCGGTGGGGGAGCAAATAAATACCATCTGTTCCGGCAGGTACTGCTAGCAAGGACCATATGTGTGGGCAACCTCACATATAAGACCTTGGTCAATGTAGGGGTAACCCTTCATACCAATTGTCACTATCCAGCTCCCCTACTCTCCGGGGAGCTGGTCCTCATTTCCCCTTCACTCCTCACTTTAAAAATCGGCCTTGTGCCTAATTTGCTCGGTGGGGGAGCAAATAAATACCATCTGTTCCGGCAGATACTGCAAGCTATGACTAGCTATGACTAGCTATGACTAGCAAAGACCAGATGTGGGGGCAACCCCACATGCCTGACCTTTAACCAGCTCCCATTTCCCACCTCTCGGGAGCTGGTCCCCTTTTTCCCTTCCCCCTCCCTTCACTCCTCACATTAAAAATTGGCCTTGTGCCTAATTTGCTCGGTGGGGGAGCAAATAAATACCATCTGTTCCGGCAGGTACTGCTAGCAAGGACCATATGTGTGGGCAACCTCACATATAAGACCTTGGTCAATGTAGGGGTAACCCTTCATACCAATTGTCACTATCCAGCTCCCCTACTCTCCGGGGAGCTGGTCCTCATTTCCCCTTCACTACTCACTTTAAAAATCGGCCTTGTGCCTAATTTGCTCGGTGGGGGAGCAAATAAATACCTCAAAGTGTAGTATCTGTTCCGGCAGATACTGCAAGCAAAGACTATATGTAGGGCCAACCCCACATATAAGACCTTGGTCAATGTAGGGGCAACCCTTCATACCAATTGTCACTATCCAGCTCCCCTACTCCCCAGGGAGCTGGTCCTTATTTCCCCTTAACTCCTCACTTTAAAAATTATAAAATAATAATAAAGGTATAAATTATAACATAATAATAAAGGTATAAATTATAAAATAATGATTAAGGTATAAATAGCACAAATGTATTAGATATAAAAGAATAAAAGAATAAATATAAAATTAAAATAAACAAGCCAAGTAAAAAAATAAATTAAAAAATTAAAAAATATATACGACAATAACATGAAAATAACGATAAAGTAGAGACAGGCTCTCAACGTCTTTTCTGTGGAAAAGCGGTTGCAGGGGAGAGAAAGGGGCATCCCCGACTAGATTACAAAGTCTATTTTGAACTTTGTCAAGGCAGGATGAGATGCTTCTAGCAACTCCTGCCCAGATGTGGCAACAGTACTCCACCCTTGGACGTACTTGGCTTTTATATAAGTAGAGAATTTCATCAGCAGTGAGATATCTTCTGGAGCGGTAGAATGATCCCACCATTTTTCCAGCGAACTTTGCAACGGATTTGATGAAAGCTTACCACTCATCAAGGTATGGGGACCACTCGAGGATAAGGTTAAGCGTTAGGTAGATGATGAAACAAGATAAGTTACGGCGGAACTTGTGTAACAGCAAATAGATAAATAAAAATCCACATCAGAATTTGTCTCTTTTTACAAAACGCTCTTAGTGGCTTCTGGGCCTTGATAAGTAGTGACCTCCATGTAAAAAAAATCGGACCAATTAAAAAGTCTCTCGCTGCCACCTGCCCATTTTAGCCTGAATCGTGTTTCTCTTTCTTCCGACCGCAAGCTAGTCACAGCCGGCCCATTCTCGTCTTCGACTTTACACGTCCATTATCTTCGACGTCGACTTTCTTCTCTACTGTGTAGGGATGGGATTAAGCTACTTGTCGGGTTTGTCGGGGGTATTTACGTCGAGGGGGTACAAGTGCTTGTGGATTCACCATTAACATAATTGTACAACAGGCGGAGGATTGAAAGAGGATGCTTATTTAATCATATGTATTGATTAGTTATAACTATTGTAGGGGTTGAAATAGGGGATTTATGATAGGTCCGCATATATTAGTAGGGGGATCGAAATTACAACTAATTATAGAGGATAACATATAAAAATTATAAAAGTTTTATCATTTAAACAGGGTTATTTATGTTATGGAGAGGCAAAGTGCGAATGAACTCAAAATCCGGGCCTACAAAGACGTAACCCGGGAATTGTGATGACCTGGTTCTATGACACAAATCGTTTTATGGGTCAGGCCATTTTATGGGGCAAGGTGCGAATGAACTCATGTCCAAGCTGACAAAAATGTAGCGCGGGAATTGTGATTACCTGGAAGCAAACGTCGGGCTGGTCAAAATATGGGTCAATGACGTCAATTGGTTTATGGGTTACCAGGTCGAAAGTCCATAAAAGTGAGATGGTAAACAAAAACAAAGCAGAGACGCGGAGACGGGAACGAGGGACAGACGACGAGTAACTGCCTGTTACGTTCGCAACCTACAACTTTTTCCACCACCGCCGTATTATGTATATATGAATGTTTGTTAAATAAACCAAGTTTGTTTATAACAAAGTGTCTCATTATTCATTGATAAATGACCAGCTGTCATTCCAATCACTAGACGATTTACAACAAACATATATGTATAAATGTCAAACACACTATGTCTCAGTCTATCTATCGAGATATTCAAAAATCTCTTATAGTTGAATTACAGGTGGTGCTCATGTAGTAGATGGTACCCTGTCTCTAGATGAAACACTAAGATGAACAACAACAATACAGAATATACGTCATCTTAATACCACAAGTATATAACATTTATGCTGTTTTTTCGTTCGCTTCTTCTTTATTTTCCTTTTTTATTTTTCCATCATATTCGCGCCCATGTAACGGACAGTTTTTTCCCCGATTTTTTTATGTGTTTTTTTTCCATTCGTTTCTCCCTTCTTTTATTTTTTCATCGAGTAGTCATGCTCTTTTTAAATTTTTTTTTATGCCTGGCCCTTGCTCAATATCCTTACTACACCACCTCTCCTCACCCGGGTAACACCGGGTACTCCCGCTAGTTATTATCTATAAATATAAAAGCGAAAATGTGTGTATGTATGTTTGTATGTGTGTTTATGTGTACGCTAAAAACTATCGACAGACACGACGAAGAGTCAGAAACATATTGAAGCTCCATCCTTCGCTCGAAAAATATCGAAAAATTGTCCAAAAACGTTCATTTTTTTCACCCCGAAATCGACAATTTTCGACAGGAGGGGGGGTCAACAAAAACGGTCCTATCGTGACGACAACCGGTTCTACGCATGCGTCAGATTACTCATGACCTGATTTACTTTAAATAGTTGAAAAACTGACTAAATTTCATGTACGTCGTGTTAGCTCAGTTGGTTAGCGCGTTGGGTCATTATCTAAATGTTTTGGGTTCGAATTGTGGTGTGAGATGTCATCGTTTTTTTTTCGATTTTTTAAATTTAAATATTGAACCAGTGTTATTTAAGCCATTTTTCACGTAACGTTCGTTTTTCTATTTTTTTTTTGCTTCGCTTATCCACCCCCGACCACAAACCCCAAAACACCCGGGCACCCACCGATTTTTAAAAATTTTAATATCGAAACAGGCTTATTTAAGCCATTTATTTTTTGTTTTTTCGATTTTTACATTTAACATCGTTCGTTTGCCTTACGTTATTTGTTTGTGTTTTTTTTTCGATGTTTTGATTACCTCCCCCGCTTAAGTTTTAACGTTGTTTTCTTTTTTTTACTTCGCTTATAACAAACAAACCTGGTTATTGACCTCATTTGCTGAATAGCTATTGCTCTACGACTTCCGTGCGCGCACCTGTCAATTTGGTTCTTACTTAAATAAATTCAAACATCTTTCAGTAACTCATTCTGGCTGGCCGATTTTATTTTCAAATTTCGCCTCAGGGCTTCGGGTTCGATCCTACCAACTTTTACCCCCACCCCGGTTTCTTTTTTATTTAACAGCACACACATCTCCAAACACCTGGGCAGCGCCGGGTACCTCCGCTAGTCTATATATATATAAAAGGCAGAATGTGTGTGTGTGCACTTTTTGTGTATGTCCACAAAAGTCTTTTTTCGATCGGTCAGCTCACTCCTTCTTAAAACTTTTTATATCACGTCTAAATCATAACATCTACGGGGTCGCGTCTATCTTTAATTTTCCCGACTTTTACGCGCTATTTTCGAGATTTTTTTTTCGATCGCTACGTGTTTGTTTCACTTTTCAGTATAAAAAGCGAAACTGTATCGTATCAGCAGTTTCCCCAGCACCCATGCCGTGCTTGGCCTTTTGGCCCAAATCAAATCACTTTTATGTAGTATCTGTTCCGGCAGGTATTGCAATCAAAGACCATATGTGGGGGCAACCCCACATATAAGACCATTGCCTTTGTAGCAATCAGTTATTGGTCAATGTAGGCGAAACCCACTGTCACTATCCGGTTCCCCGTCTCTCCACATTAAAAAACGGCCTTGTGCCTAATTTGCTCAGTGGAGAGCAAATATATACAAGTTTCCCGGCATACGGGCGTTTGGTCAATGTCGGTTTTCACCGTCATATTAGACAATTGCTTTCATTTGAACACACTCCCCTAATAAAGGGGGGGCTGGTTTTCCCAACCAGACAAAGTTGGGTAAACAAACTCAAAATTACTATCCTGCAGTAAAAGGATTTGAACTCATTAAACACACATTCACTTTTTAACCGCTATATGTATTTCGCGTCAGCCTATTGGTCTCAAGGCTCCGGGTTCGAGCCTACCTGCCACCAATGCTTTGTTTTATTTTTTTTTAAGAAGTTTTACATCGTTTTTTTTAATATTTAAACAGGGTTAAGTTTCCTTTTTGTTCTGCTTTACACCCCCCCCCAACAAACACACCTATAAACACCCGCGCGATGCCGGGTACTCCCGCTAGTCTATAATATAAATGGCAGAATGTGTGTGTGTGTGTGTGTGTGTGTGTGTGTGTGTGTGTGTGTGTGTGTGCTAGAAACTTTTGACACACGTGACGAACGCTAACAAAATTGGTATCGGATTCTTGGACGAAAAATATCCAAAAATTGGCCAAAACATTAATTCTTTGTTTTTTTTGAGGGATCAGTTTTTGCATCGATATTTTTACAAAGTCATCATACGCCTTGAAATGACTAACCTTTTTTTACACTCCCTTTTCCTCTTAGCGTCACATGTTCGAGCCTGGCTACTGCAACTATCTTTTTTCTTTTTTTTGCGCACAGATACTCGCTACTGTTTTTATTTTTTTTTTCGGGAGGGGTTTATTTTATTTATTTATTTATTTATTTTTGCGCTAGCTGCTATTTTTAGGATTCCCTTGTTCAATAAACTTACCATATAGATTCAAACCACGCACGTAATTTTCTAAATGTTTTTTTTTCGTTAACTGGAAAACAGTTTATATAAAATACTTTTATAAAAGAAACAGTAGGTGCAATGAAGAATAACATATATTTTGATCATCATTTATTCCGGGGCAACGTCGGGTCTCCTTACTAGTGATAAATAAAGAAAGCAATATTCTAAAATAGTTTTTATCGTATTTATTTATGTTTTATTTTTAGTCGCGTGCAATAAGTCAATCCGTCGGTCCGTCGGTCATTCGGTCGGTCGGTCGGTCTGTCCGTAACACTTTTGTGCTTGGCCTTTTTGGTTAAGATCAAAGGTCTGTTGTTAATAGATGCTGTTCTTAGCTTTTTAAGTGTAGTATCTGTTCTTACTACATGCTGTACTTATTGTGGGGGATCACTTTTCTGTATTAATTTAATGACTACTGGCTATCGGCCTTGTTTCATTACTGTTCGCGCAAATTTAGTGGGCGTATCTGAAATATTTTGGGGGTGTTTAATCAAAAACACCTATCCTTACTCTCCCCTCTTGCAAAATCAAAAGGTCCTGAGCGATAAGACAACTTCCTTTCTAGCAAACGGGAAATGGAAACGAAAGGGTGTGGTGGAGAGCGAGAATTAAAACGTGTGGGTGGCAACCGGGGTGGAGGTCTACCTTTCCCCAAGCCAACTTACCCCCGTTGTAGCGAACGTCCCACCCTCTAACTTTACATTAACTCAATGGTGACCTTTTCATCTCGCGTTACCCCGAATAAAGGTATATTTAACATATAAAATTATCCTGTTAAAAAATATTGTATATTTCGGCGTATAAGGCGTGGTACAATAGCAGTGTCAGAAATTTCGTGAAAACTATTGAATAATTCCACCCGCTATCTTTCGAAGCTTATAACTCCTCGAAAAATGTAATTCAAGCCCTAATTTTTTTCAATTAAAGGAGCAAGGACCAAGGTTTCATTTAAAAAAAAAAAAAACAAACAACGTGTTTTTTTGTTTTTTTTTAAAGGTTTTAAACTTCGGACTTTACAGGTAAATATCTAAAAAACACTACTTTTTTGTTTTAAATTTGAATATATTATTTATTGATCTTTTATCTTCAATTTGTGATATATAAAACTTTCGTCCATAAATTAAGTTTTTTAATAGACATTTGAAAATGGGGGGGCGTGAATTAAAAAAAAGTTTGTCTAAAATATTATATCAAGTTTATTGGAAAGAGCATAAAATTTCACATTGACCCTGAAAATATCGTAAAAATTGAATCAATAGAAAAATTTTGATAAATTTTTAAAGTTTAAAAATTGAACTCGTAATTATTATTTCATTACTCTTTTTTTTAAAATATTTCTATTACTTTTTATACAACTTTAATAGTTTATTTTGGAAGTATAATCCACAAAGACACTAAACAACCCACTTTTAAAAGAGTTTTCTTCTGATGCCTTTTGTCAGCAATAATTTTTTGGTAAGTTTTAACTCTACGTGTATTTTGTATGATTGGATGCTTTTCACTTAACACACTTAGATATGTCATAAGCCATATACATGGAATGTAAATGGCTGTCCTCTTTAAAGAATTCAGCAAGTATCACAATTGCAAACAAGAGAAAAGTACAGAAAACAAAACATTTTAAACAATGCGGATAATAATAGTAAATACTAAACTCAATTTAAAAAAATCGTTTCCGAAACGATCGTACAATTTATTGATTTTGTTTGTTCTTCCTTATGAAACATAGTCTAATGATACTAAACGAGTTTTTATATTTTATTATTTTATTCGCAGTTTCGTGTTAGGGGTGTCAAAAATTCCTACAAAAATTCTGATACACCTAGTGCTACAATAATGTTGTCCATCGTATAGTAAAGAATCACAAAAAAGGGGTATGTTGTATTAGGGGTACAACGATGTGTGTACTTGGGACGAAGGGTTCATCCTGATGTGTATACGTGTCATTAAATGTCTATGGTGGTTCTTCACTATTTGAACCCAAGAATTATGTTGTTGCTATCTATTTGTGATATATTCATATCTAATTGTTCATATGCGGTGTGTGTGTGTGTGTGTGTGTGTGTGTGTGTGTGTGTGCGTGCGTGTGTGTGTGTGATTCATGTATTTTAGACATACCTTAACATCATGCGTTGTTGATCGCTAATCTCGAGTTGCTCATGGCCTTCATAAATTATGACTGATTAAAATAAATGCATAAAAATATAGATAATTGGACAGATAGATACGAAGGCTTGAGAGAGATAGATAGAGAGAGAGAGATAGAGAGAGAGATAGAGAGAGAGAGACAGACAGACAGACAGAGACAGAGGAAAGAAAGGGGAGATAGGCACACACACACACATATATACAGGGTGTCCCAGAAGTCGCGCACCATATATATTTATATTTATTTTTTTTGTTTGTTTCAGATTTTATTCGATATGGGCGAGAAATTAACAATGCAAGAAAGAGTTAAATTGATTTTTATGTTTGGAAGAGATGGGGCTACATACCGCTCGTTAGCTAAAGAAGTCAACCGCACTCATCCCGAGCGAGAAGAACCATTGAGCCATACCACTGTCTGCCGTTTGATCAAACGTTTCCAAGAAACAGGTTCAGTTGCTGACCGCGAGAGATGTGGTCGACGAAAGAATGTAACTGATGAGGAAACATCACCTATGGTTTTATGTGAATGTTGCTAGAAGCCCCGTGAAATCAGTAAGGAGAATAAGCCAGGAGCTTACGATTAGCAAATCATCAGTACATCGTATTCTTAAAACACAGAAATTTCACCCGTACAAAGTGCACCTTGTACAAGCTCTACATGGCGATGACACAGATAGGCGATTAGAGTTTTGTGAATAGGTGTGTAATAACCTAGATTCTTCGATATTATTTAGTGATGAAGCAAGTTTTCATTTTAATGGGCAAGTAAACCGTCACAATATGCGCTATTGGTCACAAGTAAATCCTAACTGGCATGAGGAGGGTCATCATCAGACCAACCCTAAGATAATGGTCTGGGCTGGAATATGAGAGGAGGAAATCGTTGGTCCTTATTTTTTCAATACTAACAATGTCACCGGAGAAACTTATTTAGAGCTTTTACAGACCTTCCTGTTTGAATACCTAGAAAATGTTCCTGTAATTAGACGACAAAACTTCTTATTTCAGAAAGATGGAGCTCCACCACACTTTGCTATTTGTGTGCGTGACTACCTGAATCAAAATTTTCCAGAAAGATGGATTGGGCGAAGAGTTCTCGTGGAGTGGCCACCCCGATCACCAGATCTATCACCTCTTGACTATTTCCTTTGGGGACATCTTAAATCTGTAGTTTACCAGAATCGTCCACGCACTCTTGATGATTTGAAAGATGCGATAATAATTGAATGTCAAAAAATTACAACTGAAACCCTCATTAGAGTAAATAATAGTTTTATAAAGAGAATCGATGCATGTATTCAGGCTGAAGGTGAACAATTTGAGCATCTATTGTGATTTTGATTAATAAAATTGATATTCATTGATATTCATATTTGTTTTTATATAAATCTACATGGTGCGCGACTTCTGGGACACCCTATATATATATATATATATATATATATATATATATATATATATATATATATATATATATATGTGTGTGTGTGTGTGTGTGTGTGTGTGTGTGTGTGTGTGTGTGTGTGTGTGTGTGTGTGAATTTAGTTATTAAACAAATGGCTACACATAAGCATACATGTTTCAGCGAAAACCCAGTAAGGGAACCGCTTCGTCAGGCCAAGGACATCTCTCGTTCTCTTGTTGATAACTAAATTCACTTATTTTGGCTCTGTCTAAACATTGAGCACTCATTTGGTAGACACATTTATATATTTTGTTTTGAACAAACAAATAATTACTACCAATACAATATATATATATATATATATATATATATATTCAGAATGTGAGAGAATATATATAATTATTTCCACAGCCATAAGAATATATATATATATATATAAGACGTTATGAGGAGATAGATAGAGGGTGAATCTCAAAAAAAAAAAAAGCTGAATGGAGGCCATCTAGAACATATGCTGTAGAATGGAGAAAAAAAGGCCAAAGACCCTCGTGTTTTGATGTGATGTTTTGAATATAATAAACTAGTTATGACCAAAGTTTCATTTCATTCGGACAAAATACTAAGAAACGGAGCCTAATTAGAGTTGGGGCCTGTTTTTTTTTGTCACCCTCTTTTTGTGTGTGTATATATATATATATATTCGAACGATATCAAAACATCGTTAAACTCACTACTCGTTCAAGCAGCCGCCAATAGCGTAATGGTTAGGAGCCTTGACTGCCGTACAAACGGTCGGGTTTCAATCCTGGCTTGAGGTAGTTGCCTGTCTAGCCGCACTGATGAGCTGTGAAACAGCGAAACAGTACTGTATGTGGATGACTATATATATATATATATATATATATATATATATATATATATATATATATATACAAGCGATTAAGCGAAGCCCACTATTAATTTGTTTGTAAACAAGCTGATGGGTCGAGCACTGTGCGACGGGAGGGTGTGGATTTAATCCACACTCTAGGAGCAATATTTACGGCACTAATTCGTAGCCGAATGGTGAGAGCTGCCGACTGTCAATTCGACGGTTGTAGGTTCAATCCACGGCTGAGGAAAGGTGTTTGTCTAGCCGCACTGATGAATTATGATACAACGAAACAGTACTGTATGTGGATGACAATATATATATATATATATATATATATATATATGACAGCCCCTTTAAGAAATTCATTTCTTATCGTTGAGCACTTTCAGTTGAATTAAAGTCGGTCAATTTTGTTCTTATGCATAGATCATCGTATAACGATTAGATCACTCTCTGACTGACGTAATGAACATTTAAAAAAATTAAATGTTTAAAATTTAACGCAATTTCA